>NC_132780.1:142647579-142949329 GCF_048418805.1 Vulpes vulpes
AATGTGCTCCAAATGTATTAGTGCCAATTCAGGTGTGTTTTAACTGGGGACCGCCCTGTGTCACCAAGAGTTTTCTTTTCTTTTCCTTTTCCTTTTCCTTTTCGTTTTCCTTTTCCTTTTCCTTTTCGTTTTCCTTTTCCTTTTCCTTTCCTTTTCCTTTTTTTCTTTTCTTTTCTCTTCTCTTCTCTTCTCTTCTCTTCTCTTCTCTTCTCTTCTCTTCTTTTCTTTTCTTTTCTTTTCTTTTCTTTTCTTTCTTGACAAGTATTAGTACTTAGTGAGTGCCTCTTTGTGCTGGTCCTCTCTTCGTGGTTTTCTAATGTAATTCTCACATCCCTGTGATTCAGAGATAATTACCCCCACTTCTTTAGAGATGGCTCAGAGTTGCTGAGTAATTAACTGAAGATCACACAGCTAGAAACTAGAAGCCTCAGAATTTGAATCTAATTCTGCACATTCAAAAGTCCCTGAATATTCTAATATACAATGTTGTCTTGTGAACAGCCCAGTGTATTCAAATTTTTAAAACTTAGCAAAACATTTTAGAATTAGCAAAAAGAAAGTTAAGAGAAATTTGCTTATGATTCTGTTTGATTAGCCCTCTGAGAAGAACAAAACAGTTTGAAATATACACTGGAAATATAGAGCAAATTTACTTTTTTCTTCTTCTGTAGACTGAAGCCCTTTTGATAAATGTAACTGGCTTTGAGCTTGTGCCTCCAGGAAACCCCATAGAGATACATCAAAAGATACTGTTAATGCTCAGCACTTAACCCTAACAAGTTGGCTGCCCATTATTTTTATTATTACAGTGACTGTAGGTAACACTAGGCTGTATTTCAAACATGTGGCATCTTTAAACCAGATTCCAATAGGATTAAAGACATATCCCTGCTTTTCTGTTTTGGGTTGTTTTCTTACTGTCAGAAACTCATATGCTTAACATTGAAACTGGATGGTGATAAAGCTTTTTTTTTTTTTTTAAGAGAGAGAAGGGGTGGGGGAAGTGCAGCGAGAGAGGGAGAGAGTCTTAAGCAGACTACCACTCGATGCAGAGCCTGAAACAGGGCTGGCTCTCACAACCCTGAGATCAAGACCTGAGTGGAAATCAAGAGTCAGACCCTTAACCAATGGAGACACCTGGGAGCCCTGAAGCTTTTCAGTTCTTAATGGCAGTTGACTTTGAAATTAAGTTTGTCTCTTTCTTAAAAGTTATTTTCTGGGGTAGCTTTAACATGAGAATCCTAAAACTGGCTGCCCTCCTCCGTGTTCTTCTCACATGCTGCTACCTCTGTTCTCATCTCTACCCTCAACCTCCTAACCCTGCTGGTAGAAAGTGCCATCCATTGACCTCCCTGGAAAGAAAGTGAAATCATGGAATCATGTACTTTATAAACCAAAAAGCACATCTGAAAGATAGTAGCTGGATACGCAACAGGGAAAAAGTACAGTCTACCTCTTCTTTAAGCAAGTTGATTGTTCAAAGAAATTCTAACTTAAAAAAAAAGTTGAGAGTAACGTGTTCATTGAAGTAAGATGAGAAGATACACAAAATAAATAGAATTCAACTTTGTAAAGATAACTGGAGCAGATTGTTTTTTAAATGGCCGTTAGACTTTCTAAATAGAAATCCTTATGTGTGAGAGAGAAATAGTCCTTTTGCATGGCCCATGTTGTCACACTCATCCAGCCTGGAAGTCTAGGAAGGTTTGTGCCATCCAGGGCCTGAGTGGGTGGGGCCACAGGAAGTCAGTAGTCCTTATGGATCCTCCTTTTTCTCTTGATTTATCCCCTCTCAGTTTTGGGCTGCATGTTCTAAGTGGCCAGTACTCTAAAGATGTTTCTTCTTTTTCCCAGACCCCAGACAGGCACAGTCTTCCCCGCCGTGGTCTTATGACCAGTCTTACCCGTCCTACCTGAGCCAGATGACATCCCCGTCCATTCACTCCACCACCCCGCTGTCTTCCACGCGGGGCACGGGGCTTCCTGCCATCACCGACGTGCCCAGGCGCATTTCAGGTAAAGACCATACTTTAACTACAGACCCACTCCCGTGCTGGGGGCGGGGAGGGGGGTGCTGGGGTTGTAGGGTGGGCCAAGGTTCACGGTAACTCTATCAGAGACGTGTGGGCAAGGGGATGACAGCTGGCAAACCGGGTCCTCTGGATTACGAGGTTATCAAGTACTTGAACCTTTTAAATGAAAAGACTGAAAACCTGCCAGAGCTGGCATCATTTCCTTAAGACGACAGTCAATGCCACCGAGCTTTCATTCTGCTGAATTGTGTCCCCTTCGGTGGGTGCGGTCTCCACCGGGGCCTTCTCCTGAGGGTCTTAGGCCAGGCCTTCCTCTGCTTGCGTTCCTCTCTCTTCTCCACCTCCGCCTGTAAGCCAGATCACGGACTGATGGCACGGCCTTCCATTTCTGGAGCCTCTTAAGTCCCACACGTCCAAGCTGACTTGTTCTGAGAGAGAACACCTGCAAACTTCAGATCCTTATCAGAAGCTAGTCATTTTAAGTGTGGTGAGGCCTGGAAGGATCTTAAAAGGCCCCGTGTGGCCTGTGAGTGGCCAGTCCCAGACTGCCGCAGCCTCTGCACAAAGTGCCCGCCCTCGCCCTGGCAGCCCCGGTGCGCACACATCTGTTATTCCACAGGCCCTGCAGAAACCTGTGGCTCATGGTGGAGGCGCATGTGGTGAACAATGCGGCTTCCTCTCTCTGTCGTGGAGAGAATTCATCATAGAGAGAGCCAGAGAGCGTACACAGGCTTCACACTGGCAAGTGGAGAACAGTTCAGGGCTCTCGGCCACCCATGTGAGTCCCGTGGATAAGGAAGAAAATCTCTCAGTGCAGCCCTGACACACACACCGGAGCACGGCCCCCATAGATAAACCAGTAAACCCACTGAGGCACACACAGTAGGCTCCTCTCACGTGTCAGACACTCTTCTCAGCGGTCGCGCTCTCTGCACCTGTTTGACTCCTGGCCAGGTTAATGCCTTTCTTTCTTTCTCTTTGTGTTTCTGTCTCTGTTTCTCTCCCTGTCTCATCTTCTGCAAAGCTCGAAGCCTCTACTCACTCCACTGAGTCGCATCACTGACAAGCTGAAGCTCCACCAGCAGGCTTGCAGGTTTTGATTAGTTCAGACTCCTTTATTTCTTTCCGCTTGGGAGGAGGGAAGGCTTTGTTTCTCAAGCGAATGGCAGGAAGGGGCTCTCTGGTCCTAGTGCCTTCACATTTTCTACAGCAGATGGACTCCCGCAGGGGTGAGTAGGGAAAGAAGAGGGGTGGAGGGAGAACCACGAGATTCTTTGGAAAACCATGTTGACTTTCCATTTTGACTGTGAGTATTATTTTTTTGAATCACATGGTATGTATTGGGGGGGATTGTGCAGAGGATAGAATTTTAATTATCATTTTCCTTGACAGGAATTACTACCTCCTTTAGGCAACCATCAGTTAAAGACACGAGAAGGGATGAGTAAGGCCTGGGTGGGGGTGGTGGAGAATGAGGGCTGATGTGGGATCAAAGGCACAGTGCTGGATGGTGTTGAATTAGTTCTGGTCATTCCTTCTGTGTTTTATACTGAGTCTGTTTTGTTTCACATAGGGCCAAAATGACACTTTGCCAGGACAGATTTGTGCAAACTTGCTTCTGTTTAGGGTCCTCTGGGGCTTCCATCTGTACAACCCTCTGTGGCTGAAGAAGATTTTGCTGTTTGTCCTCTGGCAGTACCTAGAGGAACAAACCTCAGGGAGTGATCATAGCTATAGGGACACTTACCTACCACGTTTTCTCACCCAGGTGCATTCACATAAAATTCAGTGGGAAAACCATTGAAAACCATTGCAAAGAACACTGAAAACATTCCCCATAAATGACTAGTCACTGTTATTAATCTTTTACACATATAATATAGAATAGGTTACCTTGAGTCCATTCACTGATAATTATTTAAAACCTTTCCATAAATGAATACAACATAACTCCTGTTTCATAGAAGAGGCAGTAGGAGCAGAAACAGGTTAATTGTCCAGCCATATATTGATCGGAGGCCAACGGTAGGAACGAGCCTCTGCTCTAAACTAGTTTAAAACTGAGTTCAGTCCAGTTTTTTCCTCATTTCTATGAGTTGTTCCTGGCAAAGTAACATGGTGCCAGGGTGGGAGGTTCTGTGTAAACATCAAAGGGAAGAGAACAGAAAATCCCTCTTGTCAGCATGTGGGGAAACAGGAAGAAAGAACTAGATGTGGACTGTCAGGGAACTGGAGGAACTCTGATTTACCTGGCCTTCCTCTTGGGTGTGGGGCCGAGTCCACACCCCAGAGTGCCGCCCGGTGGGCTTGGGGATCAAGTTGGCTGGAGTGAGTGCCGCTTTCACTTCTTTGGGGGCCGGTCCTAGGGACCTTCCTTGAACTTGGCTTCCCAGGTGCCCCAGTGCATAGTTTCTGTCTTATCCACCCCCGCCCCCTCCAATATCTAAAGCCATCCCTAGGGTCAAGGATGCTTTCTCTCCATAATGTTTAGGATAACCTAAACATTAAACTTCATCTCCATCTCTAGGGCAGACCTGTGTTCGTTTTTTGAGAAGCTTTCCAGAGCAGTTCATGCTTTTGTGTAGAGAACTCAGTTCTCATCTCCTTATATGAAGGGGAAACAAAAATACTCTCATATGATCATGGGTGAGAAAGAAGTCCTTACTTGTATGGGAGAACTGGAGGTTCAGATCCAGATTCGAATCCCAGCTCATGCACACAACAGGCAAGTTTCTTACTTCTCTGAAACTTAGCTTTCTTATTTATAAAATAGGGATATAATATTAATCTCCTAGGGTTATTGTGAGGAACCAGTGGGATGCTTTATGTAAAGTGCTGCCAACACACCACACACTCACTATGTGCTCCACAGATTGTAGCTGATATTATGAAGTAAAAGTTGTTTTGTAAAAATTGCCTATCTGTATATAATTTGCAAGCAAGCCCTAGCTTAAATGAGTCAAGTAGGCAAAAAATCTGAACTCTTAAAGGGGATTATTTGCTTTGTAAAATGGATCCACCACAGAATATATTTAAAACAACAACAAAAAAAACCTCTTGAAATATTTAAATATTTAAATGAGTTAATACTCAAATGGCATTCATAAAGTACTGCACACAGTGCCTAGCACAGAGAAGTACTCAATGTTTTATTATTATTATTGTATAGATTTAGAATGAATGTTTACAGAGCTAAAAGCACTTGGGAACCATCCATAAAAGGTCAGTAAGAGAAAATAACTATTTCGTTATAACATTGGAAAATAGCATGATCCTATTCTTTTCCAAGGGATCATAGGAATAAGAGCAACCAGAGAGATCTTTCAGAAAGTACTGTTCCTAAAGATACTCCAGTTCATCCGAAAAGACCATCCCAAAGAAAGACCAACATGTAATATACTTAAAGATCTTCAGAAAATCCAATCGTACAACTTCCTGTTTTGGCATTCCTGCTGAGTAATTTTTCCAGTGTGGCTGCAAATGCCAGACCTTAATGGATTACAATAAAGACAGTGATGCTGTAGTGTGTTGTCCCTGCCATGGCACTCATGGAAGTGAGGTCTAACTAAAGATGATTGAAAGGTATGTTACCCACACTCCCTACTTTACTGCAGGTAAAGATGCCACACCAGATGTCTTGGAGTTCACAGGCACAATACCAAGATTCAGGAAATATTTCCTTAACCTTAAACCGCCTTCGATATTATAACAAAAACAATAACAACAGTCATAGGTTTATGACTAAACAATAAATTATTGTCATGTAATTGATCAGTAGGGCTTCCTTTATTGTAACAAGGTTTAGTTCCTGTGCAGCTGAATTAGAAAAATCAAATGCTTCTTATCAGAAGCCCTGGGGACTGGTTTTCCTCTCCTCCCCTATTTATTATGATGAATGTGGCTTATCACATAACAATCCGTATTGAAGTAGCATCCTCCATTCCTGAGGGATCTTATACATTATCTCATTTCATCTTAAAGGATCCTAAACATTCACTATATGGAGGTAGTCAAAATTGTTTCTCACTGATTCTATCAAAGAGCAAGGTGTGGCAAGGCAGGACAACAAGTAAGCCTGACAACAACCCAGACCATTGTATGTCTTTATCGTGGTAATCGTGTTATCAGCCATGGCATTTTAGATGTTCAAAGCCCTCCTGAGGCTTGGCACAAAGCTTATAATGACTTTTCTGCAGGTCATTACAAAATACTAGGCGAGTGAATAATTACAGACTTTCAAAATGTATTTTATGTAATTACCCCGTATGAAAAGAAACAACTGTTTCTTGAGTTTGATTCTTTGACTTTTGGGTCAGAGTATGAGCTTGAAGGAGGGGACCCTACAGAAGTCTATTCACTGCAGATGACTCCTTGCCTGCCCCACCCATCTGAGTAAATTGGCTTAGATTGACCTAAGTCTGTAGCGCTCTTCAGCATAGATGAAATGGAAGGGATTCATATAGTCCTTTTTCTGGGGTCTTGGTCACTGTGCCCATGGACCTCTCTGATGCTTTCAGGAGGTCTCTTAGGTAAAATCCGTGAGTTAGAGACATAAGAGTAGGGTCATATATGTTGTCTGCCTTTTGTTACTCTGAGAGAGGCCAATGCAGGTTGTATGGATGATTTTTTTCTACATTTGTAGGACTTTTTTTTTCATGTGAGACAGAGTTAAGAATTGTAATCTTTTTGAAGGTTACATGTTTTGTTTTTGTTTGTTTCAGCAAATGGTCTTGAATTTCTTCTTGCAAAATATTTAAATATCAAAAAATTCCACTTAATCAACTGCACAGGACTATTAAAGATGTCTCTGTTTTTATGACTCTTAGTCCCTAAACTATAATATTTCCAAAGGTCAGCAGAATAGGCGTTAGTCTAATAAATAAAGTTACTAAACATTATTTTACTACTACCACAAAATCTAGAAAGTGTCAGTGGAAAAACCCCATTTGATCATTCAAGGCCTATCGGGAGGGGTTGTTTCGTGTGATTTCAACCCCAGCTGTGTTTGATGCAGTTCATTTTTAAACGTCCCTTATAACCGAGTTTCTATCAAGTCCCCTGAGTCCGGTTTTGAAACCAGCAGCTTCAATAATGTGCCAAGTATATGTGGACATTTATTTTCACAGGGCCACTCTTAACTCACAGGAGGGAGTGACGCCTTAAGAGAGGTTAAAAGGAAAGCTCCAGCAATTAATACTAATAAACCAGAAAGTTAAAGCAACCATAATAAAACACTAGAACATCTACTTTTTACTACAGAACCATTCCTTTATTAAGAGCCACCTGTTTGGTAGACACACCTCTGCCACAGCAGCCACGGGCAAGTAATTAAGTTTAATAGGAGCCACTCTTATTTTGAAGAAGTTCTCTGTTTAAAGCCACAGAGGGGGAAGTTATTAAATTTAATAGACCCTAAACAAAGGCAAGCCCTGTGTTCCCAGTTGAATGTTGTTAAGTAGTCGTCTCTGTGTTATCTCGGCTGTGATTGGTTGGGTTATTTTGGCATTCTATACGTTAAATTCATCTTGCTTTCTCTAAAGATAGGCTCTCTACTGACATGAACAGATGATGTTTTTATCATATTGCTGGGGAGTAGGAGGTGGGTGTCCCAAGTTCAGGGCGTACCTGGACCTCGGCGTACTATGAGTTTTGAGTTACTGATGCCGAGGACCCAGGAAGTGGTTTCCATTCCGACTAGATCGGTGGGGGTAGTTGGCCTGATTCACAGGACTGACTGAACTCGGCTGTGTGATATTTACTGTTACTTGTAGTTAGACGGGAGGTACGGAAGCTCAGCGTGAACCTGCGTATGTGGCCTGACTCTGATTTTACACGTGGTTCTTGTCAGCTATGTTCGTGAACATTTGTTTTTTGATACATGTACGACCACCCACATGTGAAGAAAAGATTGAGTAATGAAGGGGCTCATGCGTATGCAAGGATGACAAGGACATGGCTACAGATTTTGCTGAAAGATTTGCTACAATGCCTTTCTTTTCGTAGGAGAAAACTTAGGAGTTTGAGCCTCGCCTCACTAAAAGTTATTAAAGTTTAATTTTTTAATGACACGGTGGCTTCTGTGGTTCACAAAGAAGAGGGTGGAGGCAGTTTGACTAAGGGAACCTGAGTTTTAGTTTCATTGTCATTGAAGATTCTGTGCACTGTCCTCAGCTGTGTGTGTCCGTTCATTCCTTGTGCCTGTGTGGGCCAATGGGAACAAATTACTCAGAAGTGCCCATCAGCATGTGTCAGAATTTTGTGCAAGGAGCGAGATGATCTCTGCCCAGGGGTTTGTTGCTCTTAGGACTTCTAACAAAGTTTGCCTTATCTGATAAATGCTGGTGGAGAAACTACTGAGTCATTGGCTTCAAAATGGTAGAAAGATCCTCTGTTTATATATATATGTTTTTAAATTGATACTTCATTTTTTTTAGAGGAGTTTTATTTAAAAGTTTATAGAGAAGTTCTAGATTTACAGAAAAATTGAGCATTAAGTAGAGCTGGGATCTTAGCCCCCCCACCCCCCCACCCTACTTGCCTGGCATTTTGTCTTATTATTCACTTCTTGCATTTGTGTGGTACATTTGGTATATTTGATGAACCAATATATTGATATATTATTCCTAACTGAAGTCCATAGTTTATGTGAGCATTCACTGTCAGTGTTGTGCACTTCTCTGAGTTTTGTCAAATACATAATGCCAAGTATCCACCACTACAGAGTCCTTCACAATAATTTTGTTGCCCTAAAAATCCCCTGGACTCTACCTGTCTGTCCCTCTCCACCTGCCCCCATAGCCCCAGGCTGTGATCTTTTACCTCTCTCGATAGTTTTGCCTTTTTCAGAATGTTGTATAATCAGAATCAGTCTGTAGCCTTTTCAGCCCGGTTTCTCTCCCTTACTTTGCCATGTGCATTTAAGGTCCCTCTATATCGTTCCATGACTTGGTAGCTCACTTCTTTTTACCACTGGGTACTGTTCTATTGTAAGGATGTTATTTTTTAAAACATCAAAGCTGCTCTCCCTGGGCGTGGGAATACCCCCCACCCCCACCACCCATTTCCTTTTGTCACTGACTCTGTCAATGATACCTTCTTTTTAAGAAAGCATTTCATGCATTCCTTCCTGGGGAAACACTTCCTCTGTCACAGCAGTTGTCACCAAAAATGGCCCAGATCACGGTTTTCCGTACTTTTGGTCCATTTTTTAATAAATATTTTTCTTTGGTTTTGTCCGTAGACCGCTTACTAAACAGTACATTTAGGTGATGATGCTTATCAGTTCAAGTACAGAACAGACCCAGCTTAAAAATAACAGCCCATTTATCTGGCCACTTCGCTGCCCTCCCAGGTAAAGGATGCTCCTTTTCCCTAAGGATGCCTGGCGTTCTGTAAGCACACTTCCCACTTCCATGCCAGCTGCCAGCTCTTTTTGCCACATTGCTGGCTCAGGCCCTGTCCATCCATCTCAGCTACCTCTTTCCCAAAAGGAATCCCTTCCCCAACCACCAGTTTCCTCAGAGTTTATTACTCTGTCTACGCCCATCCATTTCTCACCTCTGTGCTTCGGATGCACCTCCCATGTGATGTATACCTTCCTTTGCTTGCACGCCTTTCACCTTCTACCGGAGGTAAGCTTCTCAAGCACGGTGACTGCTTCGTGCATAGTCTTGAATTCTTATAACCGAGCATGGTTTGGGGCATGTAGCATGTGCTCAGTAAATCCTTAATGAGACAACTCTCAGTGGGAGAGGAGGTAGGAAAATAGAAGACGGTAGGCATGTAGAAGAAAAGGGGAGAAGAAAAGGAAAAAGGAGAGAGATGATTTTATTCACCTGGAACAACAAAGAAAGGACAAAACAGGAGGAACTTTGATTGCTGATAAGGACAGGAAATAGCACAGTATGAGTGTGCATAAGCAGTATATATTTTTATCTCCGAGCCTCTCTGCAATGTGTTTCATATTTAGAACACATAGCAAGACTGCATCTGTTTCCAGAACTTGCTAACAGTTGGTAATAATGCCAAAACATACTTTAGTTCCAGCTTGAAACCAAATGATCAAATAGAATTTTTGATTTCTAATTTAGGGTCTGACATTAATTATAGCCATCATGTAATAAAGTGTCAAAGTCTTTTTTTGGGAAAATAATAGAAATTATATTAACTAAGCTGTAAATGGAAGCAAAACGATGCCTCTAAAACAAAGGAAAGGCTCTGGTTTTGACATTTTTGACCATCTTACCTTCTCCACACTGAACGTTCCTTGTTCTCCCCAATCCTCTCTGCTCTTTTAAACCCTTGCTGTATGATAGGGCTTCCTGCCACTCCCTGTCCGGGTCCGTGGTCTCTGGGTCCATGGTCTCCTAGCACACCACGGTTTGTTAGTATACCTCTTCACGCCTGGTGCCCAGAACCAAACTCCCGTATTCTTGGCCTCTGTTAGAGGAGACTGTGGTGGCTTTAGTGCTCTGGTGACCATACTACACTCTGTCTCCTCATGTTTGCCATTTTCTGGCAAGCTGAATTTTTTTTCACTTTTACAGTTATTTTTTCAGATCCAAGTATGATCATTTATAGTTATTCCCATTTGGTTTTATCTTATTTACTTCAAGTAATAGTTCCTGCCTGTCAGGAACTTCTTAGAGTTTTATAGCCTCATCCAATATAGTAGTAGCCTCTTGCATTCCCTCCTACCTGGGAAGTCTTTTCTTAGCTTACTTCAATCATATCAAGTCAGCTCAGCAACTACTTGGTACATAATTATAATGTGTATAGGCAGGCAACAAACAAAAACCAAAATCGAAGATCTCATCTGTGCCTTCAGGAAGCTTTCAGTGTTACTTAGGAGAGGACATAAGCAAATATGACACAGTTACCCTGTGATGCCAGACGTGTAGATGCTGGAATGTACAAACAATGCTCAGAATGTTAGTGAGAAGTGATCTCTTGCCCTCCTGCCCAAGCAACTTAAAGCCTTCTCCTTAGGAAATTAAAATCAGCTCCATTCTGCTAGATTATACTTTTATTCTGAGTTACTTCAACAATTATATTTTCGACTGCAAAACAAAAGTTCCACTTGTTGGCATGTGTGGTTTCATAATGTTTCTTAAGATAGGACAAGAACATAGAGAAAACCTTGTCTTTTCCCACCTAGATGGAAAGTTCCCTTGGGCCAAGGACTAGCCTACTAACCCTCTGCAGTGTCTCTGAGTCCTAGTTTTATGCTCTGTAAGTAGATGCTCATGGGAAGTACTTGCTTCACGACAGAAAAATCTATCCAATAGTGCTGCCTGCTTTTGGGTCCCTTATGCTGGAAATATTGTTAGGAATTGCTAACACATCTAGAAGTGGGGCTGTACAGGAGACTAATGACGATTGCCATTTGCTTAATTTCATATTGCATATTTACATGATAGAATTTTTTACTATCTCTTTTATAGTGAAGCAACACTGTTAGCTCTATGCCATTACATATATATGCATATATGCATGTATCACCAGTTCAGTACATTTAAAGTGAATATACATACAAATATTCTTGATAGGCCTATTATTTGAGATGTTAGTATCAGCCAGCTACTACTTTAACATTTTTCTGGAAAAACAGGACTCTTTGAAACCCTCTGTGTTTTTGTATTATTTTGTTACTTTAATGAGCATCGATTTCTCAGGAAATATTAATTGTCTCTGCTGGTAGGGGAAAGAGACACTGATGATTATTTTAAGTTTGCTTTTAGATCTGTTAATACATAGAAATAGTTGTAAAGGAAAGAGGAAAAATATAATTGAAAGAGGTAACTGAACAAGTAAACAGTTTCCATATAATTAAAATCCTATATGATAAGATACAAATAACAGCACTTTAATTTGAATTATTCAAAGTCATTTTTGGACATTTTATTTTCAACAGTTCAAAGTCCTGTTCAGACTCCTTTTTGGATTGTTTTCTAAAAAAATGTATAGGAAGGCATATATTATTAAATTGGGTATTTAACAGAATTTAAGAGACTTGGTTTGAGGCAAACCTAGGATCCCATTTGACTATACGTCTAATTTTTTTTTTTTAATGTGACTCTCAAGAAATTCACGAATCTCAAATCCATGAAAGTCACGTAAATAAAATGCTTCTCAGGCACCAGTGTCCCTGAATATCTCAGAGGTGTCATCTTTTCCAGGAAGGTGTCATCTTTTCCAGAGACACTTTGGCTTTAAGTGATAAACTTAGAAATACAGTCCAGCATAGTAGACTGGAACAAGATGGATGTTCCTATATCCAGAGTTTACCGCTCTCTCTCTAATCAAAATGGTCACCATTCCAGCTCCCTGTTGTAATTAGTAATAATGCTATAGTTAATGGAATAATAATAACAAATATAATGATGGTTATAAACACTCCACTCTGTGCCAAGGAGAGCAGTGATTCACGATAAATCAATAATAAACCCATTGATGTGGTTACAATAAATCCATACCTAATTAAGAAGAACCCTTTCTAAATAAAAACCACCAAGGAAATAAAAACAGACTTGGAAAAGAGGAAAAAGTCTGATAATAGAGTTGTGGTACTCATCATTAAAAAAAAAACAACAACAAACCCACAAATTCGCCAACTACACGGGAGGAAAACAATACAGTGTCAGTGTTGCTTAAACGTACAGTGGAGAGTTGACCTGAAAGATTCCAAAAAGGAAAGAGTTTGGCCCTCTGGACAGTTCACAGAGAAAGTTGAGGGTTTTTTTGTGTTTTTTTTTTGACCTTAGAAGTTGGTAGGTGTTACAGGTATTGTACCTTTGAAGCATTGGTTAGGTCTTGGTTTTTGTTTCACTCTGACAATCTCTGTCTTTTAAAAGGCACATTTTAGACCATTGACATTCAGAGTAGCTATTGATATAGTTGGATTAATATCTACCATATTCGTTACTGTTTTTTATTTATTGCCCCTGTTCCTTATCTTCTTTTCATTGTTTGTCTTCCACTCTTTTTCCTCCTTTCATGGTTTTAGTTGAACATTTTATGTGATTCTACTTTCCCTCTGTTCTTATCCTGTCATTGAGTTATACTTCCCTTTTTACCTTCTTTTAGTGGTTCCCCAGATTTGCAATATATATTTACCACTACTCCCAAGTCTACCTTCAGTAACACTGTAGCACTTCATGGATAGCGTGAGTACCTTAGAACCTATAAACATCTGTGTGTACGTTTTATGTGGACATAACTTTTCAACTTCTCTGGGTAAATGCTGTGGAGTGCAATTGCTGGGTCACATGGTAAGAGTATATTTACCTTTGTAAGAAACTGCCAAACTGTTTCCGAAAGTGGCTGTGCCATGTTGCATTCCAAACAGCCATGAATGCAAGTTCCTGTTGCTCTATGTGATCTCTGTGTGCATTTATATTTCAAGTGGGTTTCCTGTAGGTAACATACAGTTGGGTCCTGTTTTTTGATCCATTTTAACAATCTCCATCTTAAATGGTGCATTTAGATCATTGATGTTTGGTGGATTATTGATATAGTTGGATGAATAGTTGGATTAACTTAATATAGTTGGATTAACCTTTGAAGGGTTAAGGGTTATTAAAACTTACTCAGGTGACCTGTTCAACTGAGCAAATGATTGAAGCATTTAAATTGGGACCTGCATCCCCAAAGACAATTGAACCTAACACCAATGAAATAGTAGTTGCTCAATAAAATGGTGTTGCATTGTTTTGGTTTATTAGAAGAATGTTCCTTCTAAGGCACAGGCATGCAGCACAGTGATTAAAGACTCACAGCCTCGTCGGCAGCATGCTAGAAACAGCACTTGGCTGGGAATTGAGGAACCTGCGATCTATTTTTAGATGAGCTTCTGAGTTCTTGAGAAGCTCACTTAACTTCTATGGGCCTTAGGTTCCTTATGTGTGAAATAAATTGGGCTAGATCTTCTCCAAGGTCCATCATTTTGAATGGCTAGGTTGCTAAATAAGGCTTGTTTCTCTCAGAAACATTGAGTGACCAGCACACAGAAATCTAAATATCACCACCCATAATAAAAATAAAGGCTAGCATAGTATTTGATTTCTTAATTAAATTCGTAAGGAGACCTACTATAGATGTCAAGAATCGCTTTGTTATGTGCTTCAGTTGATTCGGATAAGGAGCAATCTAGGATCAGGTTAATTGGTGGCAAAAATCTGTACTTTCAGATCTTGACACTTGACCACAGCCAAACTTCTGTTCAAGGTGAAGCATAATATATGTGCATGTTTGTCCAAGTCTGCAGGCAGTTTGAAACCACGGCTTTATTAAAAGGAAGAAAAACCTTTGTTTTATTGACATTTTACATACCCTAGCATGGTTTTATGTAACTTATCTATTGTACACTCTATCTGAGAATGGCTATAATAAAGACTAATTTATCTTCTGGGAGAGTTGAGAATCTTGTAAGTTAAAGGTTATAACAACAAAAGAACAGGTGAATTCTATTAATAACAGAATAAATGGAATTATTCATTTATAATTCATTTATAATTCATAAAACAATTATAATAAAGTTCCTTTTAGTGAAACATTGCTATCATAGTATTTTAGACCACATGATAAATGTCTTTATTAATACAAATTATTGTTGACATTAAATATACTCATTAATTGACTCTGTTCTAGTCACCGGAGGTACAATGGTGAGTAAGAAAAGCTCAGGGAGCTTTTTCTGGGGCATATGATG
Organism: Vulpes vulpes; assembly: GCF_048418805.1. Classification (NCBI taxonomy): domain Eukaryota; kingdom Metazoa; phylum Chordata; class Mammalia; order Carnivora; family Canidae; genus Vulpes; species Vulpes vulpes. The sequence continues at coordinate 142,662,322 of NC_132780.1, forward strand.
TAGTGATTTAAACAATCAGTCTTTGGAGCCAGACTCTTCTGGGTTTAAATCTAGGCTTTTTGACTCACTTGCTATGTGATCTTGGGAATTTTACTTAGCTTGTCTGTACCACAATTTCTTCATCTGTGAAATGGGCTAATAATAATAATACCGCCAACCTCAAAAGGTCATTATGAGGACAAAAGAATTAAGTATGTAAAGCTCTTGGAATAATACCTGGTAATAAATGTTAGCTGTAAAGGGGTAAAAGTAGGCAACCGAATAAGAAAGTATTATCTAGGGCTATGTACTGTGAGGAAAGCAAAATAGGGTGATGTTATGAGGAAGCTGAAATCTAAATTTACAAGAAAGAGTCAGCCCTGTGAAGCTCATTGCAGGCAGCAGGGAAGGCTGGTGCAAAGGCCCTGGAGTGGGAAGAGGAATGGCTGTGTTTTGGAGTGTGTAGAAAATGAGGTGGAGTCAGAGAGATCGCTGCTCCAGGGAATGCCTGGCCTCTGCTGCTCAGGAGCAGAAGTTTGGGTTTCCTGGTCCATGTAGTGAGAAGCCATGGACAGATTTTAAGCAAAGTCGTGATATCAATGGATTGCTAGTTTCAGAAGGTCCCTCTCTGGCTGTTTGGGGGATAATTGTGTAAGAGGATGAGAGAGGAAGCAAGAGTGTGTCGGGGAGGCTGTGGTAGTCACCCTGGTAGGAGGATGGTGGCTCCTACTTGCCTGAAAGCAGTGGGGACGGGGACGCTCTGGACTGGCGCAAGTATTTTCCCTCAGTCATCAAAACGTTTTAGCAGTGCTTTCCCCCAATCGTCAGTCTGCTTTAAAAAGAATGATATTATATCTTATAAGATTTTAGCTAACCTTTAGACATTGTTTATACACCCCATAGTGAAGCTGTAATTCAGGAATTACTTGATTTATTGGGTGAATACAGAACCACCAACCTGGAAAATTCAGGCCAGAAATCCATTTCGAGAGCTGAAATGCTTGGTTTGGTTGTTTTCATTGACACATTAATCTGATTATTTCCAGGAGCTCCCCTTCCTTGGCACTGTGCAAACACAGATTTCAGTGCAGTTGAAGCACAATGATGAGATTAATTTGGGGGACCGACCCGCATGGTATGTTCCCCTCACCCTCTTCAAATATTAGGGAGTATATTTTTAGATATTTCATAGCCTTTATACATACCAGTTCCTTTTATTGCTTTTAAGATGGAATGAAATGAAAATCGCCACATGGGTGTGACTGAGCTGCCTCTGCAGGTGCTCATACCGAGAAGTGTGTGGCGAAAGCCCTGAAATGAAGAGACCCCTGAGCAAGGGGTTTGTGGTTAGTTACCTCAGGCTTGCAAACTAATATTTTGCATTTGAACAAAGTAGGGCTATGTGAGGCATCAGCATTTGCCCTCCCTGTGAATGGAGGAACCACCCAGAACCACTTCTTCCCAGAGGATTGAGAAATGGGGGCATATTTGAAATTGGAAAGAACTTGAATTGATAAGGGAGGAGGAACTTGTTCTAAGTAGAATGTTGTAAATACAGACTAAGGGTAGAGGAGGAAGCTTTAAAAAGCTGAGATGATTAGAATAAGTGTTGTAGTCAGCTATCACTCCCATCTCAGATTCTTTCCAAACTCTGGGCCTTAAAAAGAGATCTCCTCCCCACCCCAACCTTCAGTTAGTTTCTCTAGGAATTAGCCTCAAGATCTTGAGAAGATATGAGCACTTCTTAACATTTCCTGTTTGAAAAGTCACAAAAGTCCTACTCTCCATGGGCATAGGCTTCCTCTTCTTCCTGGAATCCCAAGGTTCAGAGGTATATGCTGAAAACTGTTATAACCATTTTTTTTTTAAGATTTTATTTATTTATTCATGAGACACACACACACACAGAGAGAGAGAGATAGAGAGAGGCAGAGACACAGGCAGAGGGAGAAGCAGGCTCCATGTAGGGACTCCATCCGGGTCTCCAGGATCAGGCCCTGGGCTGAAGGTGGCACTAAACCACTGAGCCACGCGGGTTGCCCGGTATAACCATTTTTAAAGAAAAGAAGGAAAGCAGTAAAATCAGCGTCTTGGGAGCAGTGACCTAATCAGCTTAAAATTTATTTTGAGTTTTAGAAGCTCGTAGGATGCAAAATAAGATACAATTCAAAGAGTATCATCCTCTTTTATGATGGGAAATCCAGAATAATTCCAATGGCTGTGTGAAAACTTTACAGATCGGGATTCTTGGTTAGAGGTTGGCTGTCAAACCTAGTTTTAACCTTTCTCCCTGGCTTTGCCCTTTAGAATAGGACAGTAATGGAGAATAGAGGTCAAAGACTCAATGTAAGGTAGAGACAAAACTGGACTGAGAAACAGCAGGTAACAAGCCACTGAAGAGAGAGAGAGAGAAAAAAAAGCCACTTGTGAAAGGATTAAAATGTAAAGACAGTGTGTGCTGTACTAATTAGAAAGAGGGGTGTTTTCTCCTCAGGAGCCCAGGAGTTCTGAATCTCAGTATACAAATGTATATAATTAATTTCCTTCCTCTTCAGATGAAGGGTGGTTTGATCATGCTCATGTTTAGGCCTTGGGTACTGTTCTTTTCTTGCTACCACCCAGGAGTATCATATTGAAAATCACCACAGAAGTGGTAACCAGATAAAGCTAGGACTTTAGGACTAGAAAGCCAGATCTGTGGTTATGTCTCAGCCCCATGCAGACTCCCCAAGCTAGTATTTCAAGTGGCAGCCTTGGACTTCCAGAGCCCCAGCCCCAGCCCCGGGTGGGTCCCTGTAGATGGCTATACTGCTTTACCCTGCTCTATCTTTGCCATGTTGCCTGGTGCCTAAAAAAGAAAAACGGTTTCACCAAAGTGAACCTCACCCAAGGGTCTTCCTGCCAACATTTTAATAAAAAAAGTAGCATCTCAAACTATAAATAGAACTTCCAGTTCAAAGTTTGAAACAGATCTTTCTAATAGTTTATAAAAATCAAATAAGCAGTACCACTTAGGCTATTTAGAAGGCAGATTGGAGCCATTCACATTGAGGTACAACTCAATTACCCATAGAGGTGGCACGAGGGCTCTAATACATATATAACAAATGGGCTAGCACTGAGGGATGAATGATGAGATCTGTACCGATTGTTCTGAGAGTCAGGGCTGTGGATTCCCCCACAGCATCATACCGCGTGTGAGAAGGTGCATGGCCCGGTACAGCTAGGTGACAAATGGGTTATAATTGCAGGTCAGGCTGCTGTCCCAGAGGATGCTGGCCTGAAGGCTGGGTCAGCGAGGAGAGATGGAGACTCAGGCAGGTGCTCAGAGCATGTGGAGAAAAACTGAAGGTACCATCAGGAGGGAAGAAGCCTCCTTGTGGGGAAGCTTGAATACTTCTACTAATTCCAGAGCTCCGGAGATCGAGGAAATTGAAAAGACTCAGGACACACTCCTGTCATCCATAACAGTAGCTTTTCTGATGGCAGAAATGAAAGCTTACAGACAATGACACCATGTATTCTCAGATAAATTCAGTGTTGAGGAAAATGGGCAGCTATTGCAGCTAAGTCCAAAACTGATAGTAAAAATCAGGCATTAATAAGGATAATATTTAGATAGTATTTTTTAAAGATTCATTTATTTCAGAGAGAGAGAGAGAGAGAGAGAGAGAGCGCTCGCATGAGAATGGAGGAGGGGCAGAGGGAGAGAGAATCTCAAGCAGACTACCCCCTGAGCATGGAGCAGATGTGGGGCTCGATCCCACCACCCTGAGATCATGACTTAAGCCAAAATCAAGAGTCAGAGGCTTAACCTGTTGAACTACCCAGGCACCACTAGATAGAATTTTAAATACAGAGAAAGAACTTTGATAGACATTATCTCATTTAATCTCCATGACAGCTTATTGGAGTATAGATGCCACTATAGCTTCTGTTTTGCCAGGAGAAAATCAGGGCTCAGAGACCTTTAGAGACTTGACCTAAGTCACAGAGTGAAAGAGCAGGAGAGTCAACCCTCAGCCTCAAGTCTTTCAGTTCCACATGTGCTTTCCTCACTATGCTTTTGTCATAGGAGTCTCCCCATATCAGAAACAGACTTTGCTATAGAGCCTGCTGGATATCATCCTCGGAGGGAGTTTTATCACTTTGGTCTTTCCAGGCGACACATGGGGGACAGAACACCAGCAATCCTTACTAAATACCCAATGTTCATGCTTTATAAAGGTCAGAGTGCTGAAAATAAAGTGAAGTTCCTGCCAGAAATAACAGTGGAAACAGTACCCCTCCTACTTTTGTAAATCCAAATTTTATTCTAGGGATTTTAAATCTGAATTTTATTCTAGAGATTAAGAATGTGCATATTAATAAAATCTTAAAACCTTAAAGTACGTATTTTTATATGTGGGACAGGGAAACCGAGGCTGCTTGAATGATGCCTAACAATACATCCTATCTTGCCAGAGTTGGAAAGGTTGATGTCAAATGTGATTTATTTTAACTTCAGATAGTTCAGGTCAAAACAATTTACTTGAGAAACCAAGAACAAAGAGAAAAGAGAAAGAGCTCCCATCATATTTCTCATCGAGTGTGTGAGTCTAAAGCTAATTTTTAACCCTCTTTACTGCTCAATTTAATAATGAAAGGCTTTCGTACAAAGCTAATAGTGTTCTCATTTTCTTTTGGGCTCTATTCCAAACTGTTGTTAACAATTATATTTTTTTATTTTGTGGAAAAATATTCTAGATTTTCTAATTGACATTAGTATCTGGAGAGAAAGCCTGGGTATTTCTTGCACAGTGCATATACCCATTTTTTTAAAAAATGTAGTATTATGTTTTAATGAATGGGCACCTTTCTTTAGAGGAACAGTATTTCTAGTAGAATTTTTTATAGATTTTGTTTATTCATGAGAGACACACACAGAGAGGCAGAGACACAGGCAGAGGGAAAAGCAGGCTCCTTGCAGGGAGCCTGATGCGAGACTTGATTCCAGGACCCCGAGATCATGACCTGAGCTGAAGGCAGAGACGCTCAACCACTGAGCCACCCAGGCGTCCCTCTAATAGAATTGTTAAAGATATTTTGGAATTTTCAAGTTTGCCTCATGTGTAGAAGAATCAGAATTTTGAAGCTGGAAATCCATGGAGAAGACTTAGTTAAATTGTGTCATTTTACTGACCAGGAATGTGGGGGCCAGGGAGAGGAAGGGACTCCATGTGGTTGCCCTGCTCACTCAGGACAGTGCTGTTGACCAGAACTCACATCCCTGGCTGATAGTCCAATGCTCTAGAATCGTTTTCTCCTGCTACGCTGCCAATAGAGCTGACATTTTTTTTTTTTTTATCTGTTATTGCTGTACATGGCCCTTGTGATCTGAAGAAGAAAAATGCTACCCTCCAATTATCTCCTCCTCCTTTGCTCTTTCCTCTTTTACCCTAAAATTAAATCCTTATGAAGAGACTGAATAGATTTTTGCCCTGGATCTGTGACAGCACCATCTCTCTTGACCAGTCATCAACTCTTTTGGTCCACATCTGGAGTAGACTCAGTAGACTATATTCCCAGGCTGGGAATAACAGGACTGGGGTTTTGTCCGTGGCAGGCAGAGAACTTCCACTGTTTGAGGAGGAGCTGCCACTGGACTACTACTTGTCTTGCAGCACACTGAGAGGACTGGGCTTGCTCTCTCTCTCTCTCTCTCTCTCTTTTTTTTTTTTTTTTTTTTTTTTGGTCATCAAAACAAGTAGCTCTTCTCAGACACCTTAATACATAATTAGGTGTGTCTGTTTACACTTGGGAGACAGAGGGCTTCATGTCCTAAAGCAATACTGGGAATCTGGGAGCAGCCACAAACAGATGTTGAAAATGTCCATTTGTGACGAGTTTATTACTATAGCACCAGAAGTAAACATTGAGGATGAAACCCCTCTGAAGGGGTGGGTGTGTGTATTGAGAGGAGAATGTTATCGGGCAGAGTAGAAAGTGAAAGGAGGTCCTATTTTTTTTTTTTTTTTCTATTTGCTCTAGTATTTGTTTATCTCCGACAACAAGGAAAAGTTCACTATTTGGCTTTGGCTGTTTGAAGGCTTTTGCCAAATGCTTAACAATCTGTAGGGTTTGATTTTTCTCAAAAAAACCACTTTGAGAACAAGGCTCTATGTAACTAAGATGTGTTTGTTTTTGTTTAAATCACTCAGAAGAGAAATCATCTCTTGTCCATTGTTAAAAGAGAGGTTTCAATCAAAGGAAAATTCTACATATTCTAAAATATACAAACAGCTCTTTGAAACTGATGCCAAATCAAACTCTAAAAAGGACGTTTTTCTTGCAGAAGTTTTGAGTTAATTCCGTGCGCAAGTCTTGAGTAGAAAAACTGAGACAGTCAGAGGAATGAGTTACTGTTAGCACTTCATTTGGATTCGGAAGTTCTATGAGGAGCATTGTCTCAGGACAGTATGGAGTCTCTTGTGCGTGGTTTTAGGCTAAACTCTAGAAACAAAGCAAAAGAAACTTTTCGAAGTGAATCCGTTTTGAAGTTAAATAAAAGTTGGTAGTTGGTTTTATGATGTTACTGGATCTGGATCTAAACCTCCAATGTGAGAAGGCATGCCTGTCATCACTTTATAAAAAAATTCAATTGAGATGTTCCCCTGTTGTTAAAGAAATACCATCCTTTCCCCATCAGGATTTCTATTAGGATGAAAAATCTTTAGATGCTAATGAGACAAGCCCGGTGGGGAAAAGGGACACAGATTGGGAAACTCAGCAACTTCATCGAGGCCATGGCACTAAATGACTACATCCTTGGTATGTTCTTTTTTGCCTGAGCTTCATTATCAGTTGGTATCTGTCAGGCTACCTCACAGGAGGTAAAACCAGAGGTACGTAAAAGCAGGGACAACTTAAAAGCAGTGTGTGAATTTGAGACGTTCTTTTGTATTTATTACTTTTGAGAGTCACTGTTGATATGGCACAAGATAGTCTGCTTGGGCCGAAAAAAAGCAAAAAAGAGTTTTTGTTTTTTAGGATAGGGGAACAAACCGGGAACAGGTTAGAACAAGAGAGACACCCCAAAACTGGTGGCCAGGGCAAAGTTATGGATCTGGAACGAACAACCTAAGGCCTTGGGGTCCCAGTAAGCACAGGGATGGTAGGTCAGGAAAAGCAGTTGGCTAAAGATGGACGGGCAGAAATCAGAAGGCGTACACAGCCCACAATTAGAGAATTGGTCACCATCTCATTTTCCTCACACATGCACTTAAACACTTTGTGTGTCACTCTGAGAAGAGCCACGGTGCATTTACAGATAAGCAGGACAGAGCCTGTTCTCAAGGAATTTATGGGCTAGTGGCAGTGATAAAGTAGTGGTAGCTCCTCTGCTTGTGCCAGCTTTAAGAGAGATACGAGTGGAGAAGTCAGGGCAGAAGAAGGAGAGAGAGGTCCCAGTGGGCTAAAGCAGGGTCATGAGCAGAATCCTTGAAGCAGAAGGGGATTGTGAGGTAGACTTTAAAGGCTGCTTAGAATTTCAAGGGCCTGAGATAGGGTGGGGGTGGGGATACCGAGGCCTGAGGGAATCATGTAAACCCAGGACATGAGGGAAATGTGGGGGGCGGGGGGTAGTCCAGAAAATGGAAGAGCATCCAGTTTGCCTGGATTGTAGAGTTGATGAAGAAGTGGAGTGAGAGACAAGACCAGAAAGGTAAGTTGGGCCAAGACTGTCATTCCAGCAGATGTTTTATCATGTGTCTAGAGAGATCTAGAAATGTGCGCAGAGATCTAGAAATGAGTAAGAAGCATGGCACGAACTCGCAGAACAGGTAGGCAGCAGTGAGCAAGGGAGATCCTGTGGGACCAGTAAGTTGGACAAGATAAGGATTTAGGAGCCTAGATAAGCCATGTGGGCAGAAGATCCAACACATACTCAATTGTGAGTCTTGACTCTAAAGCAACCTTCTGTCCCAGCCAGGAAGCCACCTTGTATTTTCCTCCTGGGGCAGGAACCCATCCCAGGGTATGACCAGCCCAGGCCTGCTCCGGGAAGCAGGTCAGTGTGTAGATCTCACTGTAGAGGGAGAGAGGGCAAACAGAGGCTAGGATATAGTTGGAGGCTCAAGCCTGTGGCTTTGATCCTTGATACTAATATGGATTGTGTTAGACCCGTCATAGCTGTACCCCTTGGAGCTGACACAGACTGAATAGTACTTCGGTGATCTGGTTCAAACTCTGGGTCTTGAGGCATTGGGTGGTTTGAGTTAGGTGCTTTAAGGTCCAGGGTAACCTCAGGGCTGTTGGGACATAGCAGGGTGCCAAGCCTTTGGAGGGGAATTCTTTCCATGAGAGACACAGAGGGAGAGAGGCAGAGACATAGGATGAGGGAGAAGCAGGCTCCCTGTGGGGACCCTGATTCAGGACTCCATCCCAGGATCCCTGGATCAAGCCCTGAGCCAAAGGCAAATGCTCAACTACTGAGCCACTCAGGTGCCCCAGGAGAGGAATTCTATTTGAAAAAGCTGGAGCTCCAAGCTTCTCAGGTTTTAAGTGATATTGCCTGGGGCTGACCCTTCTCCTGGGCCTCTCTGGCTCCCCCTTGACAGGATCAGTGCTAGATTGAGGGGAGCAGAGCTCTTCCTACTTTAGAAGGCTGAGAATTGAAGCTCAGGCTGAAAGGACAGCATGTGCATTTGGGGCGTGGTGGAATGTGGTCCTTGAGGCTGTGATTTGCTGTCCTTGCTTTTTTACAGAAGAGTTCAGTTGGCCCGGAGGTGGGGGTTGGGGTTGGATACAAGGGGACTTTGAGATAATGATCCTCAACTCATGTCTTTTCTAGTTTGGACCCAATCTTTTCAATTTTTTCCCCCTCTGGCCCCACTAGTTCACATGGTACTGGTAGGAAGGAATGCCCTTCTGAGATGGAGATGTTTGCTACTTGCTGTGTCCTTTTGCCAGTTGTCACTGACAAGAGTCTTAACTGATGAGAGTACCCGATGAACAGAAAACGCGATTGGCCCAAGATTTCTTAGAACATCAGTGGCAAAGACAACATGAGAACCTGGGGGCTGAGTCAAGTGTGGCAAATAGGTGGCACATTTCACCTCCCATCTGCATCCTCATCCCCATCTCCATCCCTATCCCCATCCTCATCCCCAGGGCTCTCTTTGATCATTGATCAGGCCCCTTTTCATGACAGCCCGTCAGGCGGGCTCGGCCAAGCAGTTAGGATTGGCACAAAAGGGACACTGATTCCCTGCATGTGGAGGAGGCCGGGGCAGCTGAGCCCCATGGGTCTGGGGCCAGGTCCCGGCCACCCAGTAGTGGTCTGTCACTTTGAGGAAATCACTTCCCTTCTCTGAGCTTCAGTTGGTCATCTGCAAGTGTGGAGTCGGTGACATTGTCTACCTCTCAGGGCCTTCGGGAGGATTCAGTGCCATCATGCAGGTAGACGCACTTCAATGAACATCCTCTGCAGGTCAGAGCCGTCTCCTCTCCTTGTCTGGTTAGCCAGTCTTTCCTCTTAGTAAAACTGGCAGCAGCAAGGGATACCATGAATATTCAGTTGCTTATAGGATTCCTCTGGTTGGAGCAAGCAAAGACTGCTCTGGTGAGCAACAACCAGTGTGGGTTCCCAGCCCATCATCAAGGATCCTGGAGTCACAGCATTCCTACACAATGGGTTCAGGCTTGCTCCCAAAACTCCAGAAAAACGCTCCTCAGATTTTTCCACTGAAGTACCCCAAAGTCAAAGGAAACTCCAGGGCACCTTGACTGCTCCTGCTCTCCCCCAATCTATTGACATAACCCCAAACAACCCCAGCTCCTGCAAGGAGAGCATTTTCAGGTCTCTTGTTTTATCTTAAAATTTCATGTGAATTCTACTCCATAATACGCCTGTTTTCTTTTTTGTTGTTGTTTCAGTATAAAAATAAGTTTTTAACTTACTGATGTCAGTTATATGTCCCCCCTTTAAAAACCCTCCCCCATTTGTTCCCTTCTTGTATTTCATGCCCTCCTATCAGCCGGGCTTTGGTGTCTAATATATAACATCTCAACCAGTTCATAAATTTCTGCTTTTAATATAGTCTGAGTTACCACTAGCACAGGCCACAGGAAAATACCAGGCCGTCCCCTCTGCATTCAGGCTTTTTTGAAAGATTTACTTAGGAACAATTTATCATTTAGTTGCAATTTTTAAAATAATCTTAATTGGCCACATATGTTATCAAATAAGAGCTGGTCGCGGAGCCTCCGCCTCCCTCCCCATCGCCCCCCCACTCCACCCCCCGCGTGCGCATGCGCACCGCATCCTGCCAGGATGTCCTGAATTATGCCACTCTAGGCAGATCCCATCACAGGAAAGCCTCCCCCTGATTGGAGATAAGATTACTGATATTGAAGCTGTTATTTTTAGGAGGGGAAGACTTGCTGCTTTTAAACCTCTTTCCCTCTTTTTTCCTAGTTTGTCCTCTCTTAATTGTGGCTCCATGTTTTGGTAGCCATAAGTCATTAGTGGTTTTTAATTTCTCTGAAACTGAAATAAGGTCTGAAAGGGTGGATTTGTCCCTTTTTTCCTTCCCATTTTTTTTTTTTTTTTTCTGGCTAATCGGAGGAACGCAACCACATCTGAAGCCACTTGGCTCATTATGAATTTCATGGAAACTGATTCTCTGAAAGTGTTTCCATATGTGTGTTCCCAATATATCCCATCCTCTCTAAATGGGAGCACAGACGTGTGCATGGGCTGGAAATGGCTTCAGGATGTGACAGAGCAGTCATATGACTGCCACGGCACCGTGGGTGGCCCCTTCTGAAAGACACGGTGTCCTGGGTGCTGGCCTCCTTCCTGCAGCGGATCTGGTTTCAAAGACTACCCACCCTTCCTAGCCCTTAAAAAGTTCTTAATCAAGGCCTAGCAAGAAGATCTCTCTCATTTTTCCTCCGTTCCTCTCCCCCCCAACCCTCTGGTTCCTTACTCTCCCTCCCTATGTGCATACGCGTCCACTCCCACATCTCCCACCGCCTGCCTCCTTTCCCTTCAAAAGAGGAAATACATTATTCCAACAATATCCTCAAAATTTGGGTGGGTTTAAGGAATGGTTGGAGTTTCTGGAAACTGCCAGGTTGTTGTTTTTTTTTTTTCTCCCTCTCTCTTTCCTTCGGCATAGCATACTTTCTTAGACTTAGGATCAGCTGGTCTTTGAGAATTTGTGAGCATGCAGTGGAAAAGTACAATTCATTACAACACGGAAAATAAATATTTATCCTGGATAGTTGAGGCACTTTTCCTCTCTTTTGCAAAACTATGGAGTTTGCTAGTCTGACCTTTCATTATCTTAAAAAAATTGGTTTCACATTCTCTTTTTTGCTGGTTGTTTCTTCTCTATGGTATGATCCATTACACTTCTCCCATAGAGGGTATATTTTTCCAATTATTATCTAATGTGATTCTAAGTAAAACTAATTTAGTGATAAAAACTTGGTCATTTTAGTGTGAGGGGACAAATTCAGGGAAATTAAGAAAATTAATGTGAAGATCCCTTAAAACCTCAATGTGGAAAATGCAAAGTACTATTCTGCATATAGCCTAAACTCATTTTTGGATAATATTTACATAACATTCCTGCTTCTGTCATGTTGCCTGTTTGAGACTATGCTAGTAATTCATCTGTGTAGCACGTTTTGGGGAAGTACCCATCTTTTCTCAGCACCGTAATATGTGCTAGGTAGGATCTAAAAGGATACATGGTTTTTATTCTTTGTTTTTTTTTAAAGATTTTATTTATTCATGAGAGACACAGAGAGAGAGAGAGATGCAGAGACACAGGCAGAGGGAGAAGCAGGCTCCATGTAGGGAGCCCAATGCGGGACTCAGTCTTGGGATTCCAGGATCAGGCCCTGGACTGAAGGCAGATGCTCAAACCCTGAGCCCTCCAGGTGCCCCATGGTTCTTATTCTTAATTTGCTTTACCTTTAGTTGGAAAGTGAAAATACTTCTCTAGAAGCAATGATTATACTTTAAAATTCTAGGGAGTAAAATTCACATACAAGAATGTTCAAGAGGTTTATGATAAAGAAAAGATAATGAGGATTTGTAGAGTGGGAATTTCCGTGTATTGGTGAGCTTTAAAGAGAGGTCCTGCCCCACCTTGGTCTGGCAGAGAGAAGAGAGGTGGCCAAGAGTCTGGGGAGAGCCTGAGAAAAGCTCCAGGGAGGGTCCTGAGTGTATGTTCTGCCACGAAGAGGAGGGCTCCTACTGAGGAGCAGGGAGACATGACCTTGGAAAAGGAGAACAGATGATGCTGCCTGTACGCCAGTGGCCTCCTCCTCGTCCTCCCCCCCTTCATGGCAGAGGTGCTCAGTCATATCTTGTGGAAAGCGGCTGACCTGTGCCTGGGTGGGGATGGCAGCCTCTGGTTTTAGGGCTCTACCCCCTACGTGGCCTGAAACGGTGGTGTGTAAGCGGGAGATTTTTCCCTGTCCTGCTGTGTTTCCACAGAATGCAGATCTGAGGCAACTCAAGGCAGAGCCTCCGCAGTTTCCCACCAGCATGCTGTGTCAGGGCGGCGGAAGCAGAAGCACTACCTTTTAATTTCGTGATGTCACTCATCTCTACCTAGTCTGCAGGCTTCCCATTTCTTCCATCTATAAAGGTCATCTCTGATTCTTGATGACTGTCACGTACTTGCTCTCTATACTAGGCCAGAAATTCAGACAGAGTGTGCGTTTTACCCTCTGTTACCTTTACTACCTTCTCTATTTTTTAAAAAATATTTTATTTTTTTATTCATGAGAGACACACACAAAGAGGCAGAGACAGAAACAGGCTCCATGCAGGGAGCCCGACAGACTCGATCCTGGGTCTCCAGGATCACACCCTGGGCTGAAGGCAGGCGCTAAACTGCTGAGCCACCCGGGCTGCCCTTTACTATCTTCTCTAAATAAATAACACCACTTTAGTGGCAGCGGTTGACCTGGGATCCTATGGAAGACAAGTGTGGTAACTCACCTTCCCGCAGGCCATGCATTTGTGGCCTGACCCTCTTGCTCCTTCTTCTCCACATGGCTCCCATCGTGGACTTATACACAAATATTGGCTCTAAGGATACTGGGAACAATACCAGTGGCAAAACAGAGGTATCTGTTCACTAGTGGTGATTGTCTGAAACGTGAGGTCAAGTGATGTAATGATGCTTGGGAAGAGCTTTGAGCACTCTTTAAAGAGTTTTACAAGGATATGTAGTTTGGAGTGGTACTGGAATACATGTTGGGTTTGATGTCATTGCTTTAATGCTTATTCTATTTTTTTAATGTGTCAAAAATGTACCAACTATCATACCGAATTCCTGACCCCTAGACTAATTTTCTTTTTCATTCATTTTATCCATTCATTCATTTATGTACACTAAAAAGCAAAACCCAAAGAACTTAAGCTCCTACAGTGTAGAAGGGCTATGGGAGGAAAAGAAATCAGTGACCTTTACCACCCCAAGCTCACTTTATAATTGGGAGGTAACAGGCTAAGAAACAGCTAATAATTCAGTAAAGCAGTGACTCTTAAGGGCCCAGTAGATAATGGAAAGAAAATGCTATTGGAACAAGAGAGAAATAGGAAATTACATATAGAGCAGTTGGGGCAGGGCAGCCAATGCTGTTGTGGAAGGGAAAGAAGATTCTTTAAGGAAAGCAGCTCTGTGGTGATCTTGAGTTATTATACGTTCCCCATAGAAGGAATGCCGTGAATGGGTCAATAAAAAATTCTTGGGCTTTATTTGAGATTTTGTCGAAGCAATAACTCTTACCATTTAAAAGGTCCCAATGAAGCTTTGAAATTAACACCTCATTGGGGAGAGGTATGATGGCTTTTCATTCTGTACATATATGCCCTCACATTACAGAGTGGGACAGGGGACTGTGTGTGTGCCAGCACAGTTCCACCTGGCCTCGGGGCCCGTCTTCCTTTGCTGTGGCTGACCTGCCTCCTCAGCTGGGATGTGTAAATCCCGCTGCGGAGAGGGCACGATGCGTGGGTCCAGTGTTTCCCAGCTGACCGCCCCAAATACCAAGTACCCAGTGTTTTATTACTCCCAAACTCCTGCTTTCTCTCATTCTAGAGATCGCCTTGCCCATTCTCTACCAATCTTGATTTCCTGAGGGCCTACTTACTGAGAAGATGTATGTGAAAGTGCTAGGTAAAGGTGTCAAGTAGTGTTGTGATTAAGGACCAGAGGGGGGACAGATCAATGATTAGACAAATCTCTGCCCTCGGCAGCCCATTCTTTAGTTAACCAAACATGACCCAAGCTCACTAATGCTAGAAAACAGTGTGTAAGAGATGCCAGTGGGGGATGGCAGGCCACAGGACCTGAAAAATCAGAGGTTCTCTTTTATTTCCCCCTTATCTTTTTTGGTTCCACTCCTTCCACCACGCTTTCTACTTGCTCTGAAGATCCAGGAAACCCAGTGGGTAAACAGAGGCTGTTTCCTTTTTCCCCATAGACCTTGGGAGGAAGAGACCAGATTTTTTTTTTTTTACTTTTAATATTGATTCTATTTATATTTGAGCTTCATGGACATTTTATTGATATATTCTCCCTGTGTATATTAGGTTTTGCTGCTGCTGTGTTAATGAGCAACGTTCTTACAGCTCTCTTTAGGAGAGCTGCGATCCTTTGCATGCTATCTGACTGTGGCCAGAGGTACAGATAGCAGATCCGGAATGAAATGCGTCTATAGGAAACCAGCAGGTCCTCAGGGAATCAAACCCTTCACCTAGGTCTCATTCACATTATGCCATGAGTAACTGAACTAATTGCCCATGATTTAGCATATTAGATCCAACAAGACCTCAAAGAGTTGTCAGTATATCCCAAAGATAGTCACTCTCACCAGGCAACACATAGGCACCAGAAGAGCCTACTTAAATATTTTTAGACAAAGTTAGATTTTTAAGGCAAGAAATACATGTACCTGGAATAAGATTGCAAAGAGGTCAGAAGTCATGGCTCTGCATCTTGCAGGCTGCGTGATTTTGTAGTATACATGGCTCCCCTTTTCTGGATCTCAGCTCCCCTGTTAATGCTTTAGATTAGAATTGATTATCTACGTGGCGAATGAGGAATTTGGGCCTTTCTTTCAAATACCCCAGCCAGCAGAAGCAGGGCAAATGGGTGCTGTAGGGAATCTGGGGGACATAGTCTAAAACTTTATAAGTACAAAATTTTGTTAAAGTCACTTTTTGTTTGTTTACCTAAAAATTCATCCGAGTGTTGTATTCCCTTCCATATAATATCATATTATTATACCATATCCCCTGTGTCCAAGTTGAGTAAAACCAGACCTTTGGGAAGATGCACCATGTTTATCTTGGGCGTCAAGTAACTCCTGGCAGTACTGGCTTTATTTCAATCAGTACGATATAGTCAGGAGTTTTTAAACTGGCTCAGGGGAGCTCTGTGCTACCAGGCACATCACAGGGCCAGTTACTGAGTTTTGTTTTTTCACATTTATAAAATTAGCTTGAAGTGATAATACTTTAACTCTCCAGGCTTTTATCTTGACCTTTTTTTATAAATAGGTAATACATTTTGTTTACTTTAGTTGATAGAATGTCTAAGTCTGTTTTTTTTTAAGATTGTAGTTGTAACGTGGCTACTTATGCAAGTATGCATAGTTTAATACACAATGTCAAGATTACCCAAGAAGGCCATCTAAAAGGGTACCTGAGTTCGTGTACAAAACGGAGATTAAAACTTGTAGATATAACCTCGTTCAATGAAAGAAAATTTAATTATATCATTTGCCTCTGCAACAATTATCATAAACAAACTGAAGATTAGGAAGGGCTTTATTTTTGTCTTTCTAAGTTTAGAATCCCATCTCTTCATCTTGGATTGTTATATAAGGGATCTGCTGTGAACCTGTAACGAGTTGTTAATATTTCTTTATACAGAACACATTGCAGTATGTTTCAGAAACATTTCTTGGTAACACAAAATGGTTAAGGAAATTCCATAAAATTCTATTTTTTGTAAGTTATAAAAATGACTGTATAATCCATTTAAAGTCCACATCAGCTCTCTTTGCCCAGAAGGAGTTAATCCTCAAGACATTACAGTCTCAGATGACTAGAAGTGATTGGTCAGAATTCTGTAAGCCTAGCAGAAATTTGTTGCATTGTTTTCAATAAACCACAACCAGAGCTCATTAATTGAAAAATGAATGTCAATTTCCATTAGCTTGCATCTGTAAGCCAAAAAAATACAGTGATCCTGGCATGTGATGGGTAATAAAAACATCAGCAAAATGTATCAGGTAAAATAGAGAAGGTGAGGGGGTGTAGAAATGAATTCAAAACCATATTGGAGTTTACTGGCAGGGCCCCACATCAAGGGTTTTAATGAGGCTTCTGCAT
The DNA here is from genome assembly GCF_048418805.1 of Vulpes vulpes. Classification (NCBI taxonomy): domain Eukaryota; kingdom Metazoa; phylum Chordata; class Mammalia; order Carnivora; family Canidae; genus Vulpes; species Vulpes vulpes. The sequence goes on from NC_132780.1 coordinate 142,678,709, forward strand.
CAAAATAAGGGAAACCACATGGAATTTTAATTATGACTACAGCATATTTTTAAGTACAAATACCCACAAGGATCTTTTTTTTCTTTTTTTCTTTTTTTCTTTTTTTTTTTTTTTTACATTGACAAGCCTATCTGCGTGAGCTCTGTGCTTCTGGCGGCGGGGGGGGGGGGGGGGGGCAAAACGTTGAAGTTTTAAGTGTGACTTTTTTCTGTTTGAAATTCTTCAGATTATTCTGGTTTCTCTCACATGATCTGAGCATTGAACTTAATCTGTACAGAAGTGGCCTGCCTATAACTATTAGCTCTGCCAACCCCAGTTCACCTAGCTGCTCTGCAACGAAAAGGCTGGCCGAGGAACATCTGTGGCCTCCACGTCGTGCCTGTATGTCCTCTGGTTGTGGATTAAGCACGGGGCGCCAGAGATCTTGTATCTCATCTGCTCCCGATTGCATCCTGTCACCATCACTGCTTCCACATTCTAACAGTTGAGCTGGTTAGAGTTTTGTATTTGGGAGGGGTTTTAGGTAGCGGCCCGCCGAAGATGGGAGACTTTATAAAAAGCAGAGAGTAACTGCCCAGACTGTGTTAGTTTTGGTTTGTCATCTTGAAAGTGTTTGCTTCTGGTATTAGAAGCTGCTCACTAGCTTTTTACCCTCTTTTTATGGGCCTGCGGATTCCGGGAAAATACCAATGAGGGGTGGGAACTTGTCTGCCTCCCCCTCCCCTTAAGGCTGTTGCTTCTCCTCCTGTCTTGGAGTTCACGGCGGTGATAGAATGGTTAGAGCTGGAAGGGAACTTAGAGCTCGTCCCCCTCATTTTACAGATGATGACACTGCCACCTCTGACTTCTGCCTCTGGCCTTCCACTCTCAGTAAGAAGAGCCAGGCAGGTGAGACTTTTCACGATTGCTGGGCTGGGCTGGGCGGGGCTGTCTGATTGGTAATGTCCGATTTTTGAGAAAAAACAAACAAACAACTTCTGTTAACTATATATTGCTTTTAAGTAGTCACCTTTGATTACAAATGCACATCATGGCACTTACGAAGATCACAGGCAGTGTGCATTTTAACAGAAATCAACAACTCTCAATCAGTACCTTTGGAGAAAAGCATTAGGATTATTCCTTTAATAAATACGGTAGTATCCAGCAAGGGCTAGACTAAATAGAAATGGGGCTGCAGAAGTACCTCCTGACCAGGGTCTTGAAGACGTACCAAGTGCTTTCCCTCACGGATAAAAACTGTAGGAAAAGCAAACATGTAAGAGGCAAAGAATTGGAAGATTTTAGATGTGACAAAATCTTAAGAACACTGGTATCATAAAAGGTCTTGTCATAATTTTAGAAAATCATAACCCAGTCTTTAAAGAGCACAACTCTGAAGTTTTTAGGCATTTCAGAAAACTGATTTCCATGTGCAGTGGTTTATGACTGTGGTTTTATAAGTTTAAGCACCAGAAATACCTATTAAGGAGGCATACTGTTAGCTTTAGAAGTTAAGGGACCTTACATTTGAGGGCAAACCCAGCTTTGCCTCCAGGTGCCACTTGGAATTAGCATAGAGCTAATTCTGTAGGAAGTGGCAGAGGATCCTGGTGAATGGACGCTGAGGCACTCCCTTACTTGGTGCTGCTGGGCATGGAGCCTCACAGAAGCTACTGTTGGCACCTGGCCTGCGTGAGTCCCAGGTCACCCATGGAGACTCGCAAGGCAGTGATTCTTAGGTACTAAGCCTTCCCCCGACCTCCACTTTTAAAACCTAGTTATTTAGTTTATGCCCCTCGGGAGAATTCCTAAGGGCTAGACTCTCCCTCTGTGCTCCCCAGAAGAGTAATGTAGTTCCAGAAAACATTGAAATCTGGTTTGATTTCAATCTGGTTTGATTGTTTTGACATCTGTTACTAAGATAAAGAATCAAATAAGATTCTAGATGATTTTAAGAATGGCAAAGAAGTGATAGGAACATATTAGGGTATCTTTTTGAAGTCCCTTCATTGATGAAGGGGCCCTGCCAAGAGTACCAATAACAAAGTTAATCACTGGGGGATGTCTTTATATTGAGTTGAGAAAAAGAAACTTGTTCTACTTAGTAAAAACATCACTTTCGAATATCTGAGGTGCAACGAGAAACAAAAAGAGAGAAAAAGGTCAATGAGGATTCAGTCTTAACGTCTGGTGAGTGAATCTATACGATCAGTGTTGGGTTGGTTTACACAGAAGACCTAGCATAAGTTTGGGTTTTTAAAGCCCTTTTAGATTTTCCGGGGGTACAGAATGTAAGGACTGTAAAGTGGGAGAAAAAAAAAGAAAAAGACTGTGTAGTGACCGGTGCATTTGAAGGTCTATTTGTGGCTTGCTGTTCCTTTTTGGGAAGCTAAAGTTTTTTTTTTTCTTGTAAAAATTTTCTCATTATTTTAATTGATATTTACAGATTTTTCCCCCCCATCTTCTGTTATAATTTTTTAGGTGCTTCAGAACTGGGCCCTTTTTCAGATCCCAGGCAGTTCCCAAGCATTTCATCCCTCACTGAGAGCCGCTTCTCCAACCCACGAATGCACTATCCAGCCACCTTTACTTACACCCCGCCAGTCACCTCAGGCATGTCCCTCGGTATGTCCGCCACCACCCACTACCACACCTACCTGCCACCACCCTACCCCGGCTCTTCCCAAAGCCAGAGTGGACCCTTCCAGACCAGCAGCACTCCATATCTCTACTATGGCACTTCGTCAGGATCCTATCAGTTCCCCATGGTGCCGGGGGGAGATCGGTCTCCTTCCAGAATGCTTCCGCCATGCACCACCACCTCGAATGGCAGCACGCTATTAAATCCAAATTTGCCTAACCAGAATGATGGTGTTGACGCTGATGGAAGCCACAGCAGTTCCCCAACTGTTTTGAATTCTAGTGGCAGAATGGATGAATCTGTTTGGCGACCATATTGAAATTCCTCAGCAGTGGCCCAGCGGTATCCGGGAGCCATGTCCCAAATGTATCAATATATACATATATAGAGAGAGTGCATATATATGTATATCAATTAGCTATCTACAAAGTGCCTATTTTTTAGAAGATTTTTCATTCACTCACTCAGTCATGATCTTGCAACCACGAGAGGGTAGATCTTGAGAAGCGAAAGGCCCAAGAGAGAGACAATCATATTTAGGTTTCAGATTGTTTTCTACTTTAAATGTACTCTTACAAACAAAGGAAAAAAGTATTTTTGTTCTTGTGTTGTTGTTTGGCCTGTTATCACAAATAACCTGTTCCTATGCCAATTCAGAGAGGTGGACTCCAGGTTCAAGAGGAAGAAGAGCAAAGCCGCTTCCTCTCTGTGCTTTGAAACCACACGCCCTCACGGTTGCAGCTGTGTATGGACCCGTGCACTCTGCAGACCAGCTTACAAAGCCAGTCGAGGTGCACGTAAAGGGCAAAGAGTTAGAATGGATGCTTCCTTTACAGTTTGATCCATTCAGAATAACTGTTCCAAACTTTGCTTTCAGACTTTTGCCATAAGTTCTCATTTGAACTGTTTGGTTCAGTTTTTTTTTTTTTTCTGTTTTTATTCGCTTTTGTTTTTTTCCTACTTTAAGAAAGTGACTTCAAAAAATACTGATCAGGATAGATGATTTTATTTTACTTTTTTTATACGTTTTTTGTTTCCTTTACCCATTTAACCAAAAAGAAATCCCATCGTTCTACCCCCATCCCTATCCCCCACCTTTCTCCTTTTATGCAAAACTCAAAATGGCAATACCTTATTATAGCCATAATGGTATAGATAGTGTTTGCGTTTGGCTGTGTGTTTTCTTTTTTTTTTTTTTAAATTATGAATATGTGTAAAATCTGAGGTAACTTGCTAACGTGAATGGTCATATAACTTTAAAGATATATTTATAATTATTTAATGACATTTGGACCCTTGAAACATTTCTTAGTGTACTGATATGTTGACTTCGGTCTCTAAAAGTCCTCTTTATTAAATAACAAATTTCTTCAGTAGGCTAGAGCCATATCTGAAATATTGCTAAGCAATTTCAGTTCATCCAGGCACAATGTGATTTTCAAAAATACGTCCATCTCCAAATATTTTAGATGTAGCTTGTTTGTGTGATGTATGAAGGAAATGTTATGTTTAGTTCTTTCAGATCTTTGATTGCCTCTAACACAGCTTTGCCTTTTAAAGCAATAATTAGGGATTTAAAAGCCAACTCTTAGCCCCCTATCACTCATGTTGCCCTTTATCAGCATGAAATGCTGGAGTGATGTGGTTTCCTAATTTCTTTCGAATAACGATGACTCTTGTCACATTAAGAAGACAAGCACAAGTGAATCATCGAACTGCAGAAAAATGTTCTGTGGTTTCGTAGTTAAAAAGCAAAACTCTAAATCGCCAGGCTTCATAGTGAAGACATAGCTTAAAGCCACACATGTGGTTAAAGGATCAATCATGATACACATAGTACAGTAAAGCCAAATTGCACCAGGGATTCTTAACCAACCCGCCTTACCAAACAGTAAGTCAGGAGAACCCGAATTTGCCTTACCCAAGGCCCCACTGGCAGCTCTCCACTGAATCTGCATTTAGAGGAGCAGATTAAGTCATTGTCTTCTGGGAGCCGGGTCATCTGAAGTAGCAGGCAAGTTCCAGCAGATCGCTGACCTGAGGGAACATATGGGCTGTGGGGACCCATATCCAACCCTTTTGGGCAAAGGGAAGGCCATGTGGAGTTTGGTGTCTACTACTGTGTATGGATTTGAGCAGAAGCCCTCCTGTAGGATGCACTTTGACCACTCCTGACAACCACATGGCAAATTCTCAAGCGTGAATCCTTTAATCCAAGCAAGGATCACTTAATGACACCACCCAGCAAATCTCTGCTGGCTCCCCCGCAGGTCTGGGCCCCTTTCTTTTCAATTCTGTGCCCCCAACTAAGCAGAACTTTGTAGAGATTTGCCTCTAGCCCCCAGAGACCCTTCCTCTGTAGTCATTCGGAAGAGCCCGCTTTATAGGCTGCCGAGCCTCGTAGGATGGTGTGTGGGGCAGCTGGACCTGTGCTGCTTGCTGGGGGCCTCCCTTGCAATTACCCCGACTCCCCCCAACAAAAATCAAGGGCAAAACAAAAGAAAACAAAACACTTTGCCTTCTAAAGGTTGTATACCAAGTATGCTTAGATAAATAAGCCACTTTTCTATTACTTAACTAAGATGGAAGTAGTAATTGATACTATTTATTGTTTGTGTGTGGTAGCTTGAAGCACGCCACTGTCCATTTATTTGTAAGTGTAAAATATGTGTGTTTGTTTCAGCAGCACTTAAAAAAGCCAGTGTCTGGTTACACATTTCAATTTTAATTAATTGACATAAAAATGTTCCCGCCAGTGCCAGCTGTACCCTATTTAATTAAAAAAAGGTACTATATTTGTACATTATTTTTTAATGTTAAAAGGGCTTTTTTAAGTTTACAGTACACATACTAAGTGACTTTAGGGATGCTTTTGTGTTGAAATGTTATTATAGTGGCTGCAGGCAGCAACCCAGAAACACTTTAAAAGTTTTTTTTTCCTTGGGAAAAATTCAAGCACTTCTTCCTTCCACCCTCACTCCAACCACTCCAAAGGGGGTAAGTCATATTTCTTAGATCAGAATTCTGCCCTTTTTTCTGCCTGGGGATTAAATTTTTCTCCCCCCCCCCCTTTCTTTTTTAACTGAACCCTTAATTTGCACTGGGTCGTGTGTATGATCTGTGATTTCGAAGACCAAACCAAAGCCTTACTACTACTACCATGGAGCCATGTACTAGCCAACACTCTATTTGCTTCAGGTTCAAAGAGCATGGTTCTTTATGTAGCACAGACGTCGCTGGAGTTTACAGCATGACCAACACAGCCACTTTTTATCTGTTCAGGTGTCTCACGAATTGTGACCTCTGTCGGGGTTCCAGAACAGCTAGCACAGTGTTGGTTTTAGATGAGTGAAGTGACCTCATCCAGCCTGGAACTGAGAGACTCAACAGATGAGCTGTGATTTGCTCCATAGACAGTCTCAGCCTTTTAAACATGAGCAGAGAAATCCACACTCTTAGGGACCATCCATTGCAAACTCGGAGGGCAGGAGATGTGTGTGCTGACTTAGAGTTCCCTCCATTCCCAGGAAAGGGACTGACACAGAATCTAGGTTAATACATGGAAACACAAAGCATGAGTGAAGACAATAATTACTTCTATGACATCCGGGAGAACAATCACAAATAAAGACGACTCTTCCAAACCTTGAATTTGTTGTTCTTAAAAAGACAAATGCGTTTAAGAAATATTTTCTGTGTGAGAATTTTTTAGGTGTCTGTTTACTTCATGTTTACAAATAACTGTTTGCTTTTTAATGCCATACTTTGAAATATATCAGCCAAAACCATTAAGTTACAGTAATTTTTTAGGTATTCTGAATAAAAATTCCATTTTCTTTTTTGGATATGCTTTACCATTCTTAGATTTCTGTGGAACAAAAATGTTTGTAGCATTTTGTGTAAATACAAGCTTTTCATTTTTATTTTTTTCCAATTGCTGTTGCCCAAGATCTGCTTTCCCTGCACATATTGTACAAATTCTGCATTGTGCCATAGGCCATGATTGTGGATGAGTTTACTTTCAACTTCAAAGGGACTATTTGTATTGTATGTTGCAACTGTAAATGGAATTATTTGGCATTTTTCTCATGATTGTAATATTAATTTGAAGTTTGAATTTAATTTTCAATAAAATGGCTTTTTTGGTTTTGTTACGTGTGTACATTGGGTCTTTTCTCAGCCGCGTTTTCTCCTCTAGTCTGACGCCTACTCCTGCCTCCACCTGGGCACTTCTTGGCCCTAGGACTTGCCAGGGCCGGATGAGAACAGAGGTCTCTATTACCGGGGAGAGGTTAAAATGTTTCTGTGAGTGCTGCTGCCTTGTTTTGTCCTACTCCAGAGGCGTGGGTGAAGGATCTAGCAGTGAACTCACTTCCTTATCAGCTTGTGTCTGAAGGAAAGAGTGCTCACCCCATCCTTGGGTAAAGCCCCTTATTCTGACTGAGGGGCCAGTCCAGATATAAAGACCACATTCCCTGGGTAAAGCCCCTTATTCTGACTGAGGGGCCAGTCCAGATATAAAGACCACATTCCCCGTGGTCCCATGGTTCTCATCTCTAGGCACCTGAGTAGGGGCTGCCAAGTGAACTCCTGGCCGTGATCAGAAGATCTCAGGCAGCCCGGCCATAGGGGATAGTCTGTTTTCCTTCCCACATCTCTTTGGGGTTCTTAAAAAGCAAGTCAATTGAAGCTCAAGGGTAAGTAAAAATGGACCACCTTGGCCTGGAGAGCTGTAGCCTCAGAAAAATTCTACTAGTGAATAACTGTAGTTTGGAGTTTTTTTTGTTTTTGTTTTGTCTTTTCTTATGGGCCATTGTGCATTTTTGGTAAGTCCCTCCCCTTTGAAAAGGTTGAGGGCCTGGGATAGAGTGGTTGCTTTCTTTATGTCCTGTACTGTCTGTCTACCTTGGCTTACCACAGTTCTAAAACAAGGACCAGAAACTGTGGTACAGAGATGCTCAGGCACTGGCCATTGGCCCACATGACACTAAGAGGTAGAGGCCTCCTTTGAGATCTGCTCATCCTTACCCCGTTGGCATTGAGAAATCGTGGAGACAGCTAATTTCTAAGACTAAGAGACATCCTGAAAGCACTTGAGTGAAACCTAGGCCAGAGAACTTGTTTGTAGCTCTTTGAAGATATATATTTATTTATCCTTTTATATTAGACATCAGTGTGTTTTTAAAAGGCATTGCATGGGGGCTGGGCAGAGTGGCTGTTTCTCTCTCTCCAGCTTTGTCCAGCTGCATGGTTGTTGGGCAAATTGCTTTTACTCCTCTGGGTCTCAGTTTTTTGGCTTATGGAGAGGCATTGGGCTAGACCTTGGCACTATTGACATCTCAGCCTGGACAGTTCTTTGGGGGGTGTGTGTGTGTGTGTGTGTGTGTGTGTGTAGGGAGTGCCATCCTACGTGTTGTAGGAAGTTTAGCAGCAGCACTGGCTTCTACCTACTAGACACCAATAGCACTGCCCCTCTCATGACAATGAAAAATGTCTCCAGAATGTCCCCTAGGAGGAAAAATTGTCCTCGATTGAGAACTGTGGCCTAGAGGCTCTCTTTAAATACTTTGGTCAGGCCTTCTTGATAGAACTGATGTGAGAATCCATTGCTCATCAAAACAGGATAGCCAGGCAGAAGGCTATGGGGTTTCCCAGAGATGGACACACATCAACCTTTTCCATCCCTTCACCTGACATCACCCTGAGGTTGGGATGCGTTGTGAGGGGGCTCCTGGCTTTCCTGTCTGCATATCTCTCCTCCTCCTCACGTCCTGGGCTGTGCCGCCAGGGAACAGCACAGCTGTAGGGCTTTGTGAGACCTGGACGGCTTGACCATGTTTATCATGGCTGCTTCTGTTCTCACTGGAAATGACGGGAGGAGGAAGAAAGACGTTTCTCCAGTGTGACTGACCCCTTGTGCCTCCTGCCCCCCAAATATTTAATCATCAGACGTTGCTTTGAGAGTGGGTGTTTCCTGTTAACTCAATCCCAGCCGACACTGGCCCAATAAACACCTCAGCTCTCTGTTGCAGAGTTTATTTGGCTGGGAAATGGGTATTGCCGTGTAAACAGGAAGCCCCCTGAAGTTATTATCTACAGATGGGGTTGAAGAGCCACATGTTTATATTTATGGGATTTGAAAACAGTCTGAAAAGGCAAGAGAGGAGGTAGGGGAAGGCCTCCTTCAAAATCAGTGAGAGAGAGCAGGGCCTACAGATCTTCATGAGCCGATTTCTCGTTCCCTCAGGAAACCGGTGGGTAACATGTCACAGCCAAAAGCCACAGCAGAAACGGAGGCACTGACTTGACTGTTTTAAGCAAACAACCCTGCCCTGAGTATCAGGTAAACTGGACAATCCAGTCAGCTGGCTTCTCCGTCCCAATTATTTGGAAATCATTTTAGAGAACAGTTCTAGCAAACAATGTGTGGGGGGCATCTACAAAGGTAGGAAGCCTGAGAGAAGATGATTGTGTTGTGAAGGCTCGAAGTCTTTCTGGGGACACCTCAACGGCCTGCCACAGTTTCGGTGAGCCCGGGCCAGTTCACTTGTGAGATCGCAGGCGAACTCCACAGGGGCTGGGAAAGATGCCTTCTTGTCAGAGCTGTACGGGTGTTGGTTCCGAGAACAGGCAGGTGGTGAGACAGTGGGCCTGCCCCACAGGGCTGGGTACAACGGCTCACTCCATTTCCTTCTCTCCCCACCTCTTCTCTTCCTTTATTGGCTCTCCCCCTGGGCCTGCAGAAGGTGTTAAGAAAGTAAGGCCAGTAGGCACCAGTACACAGATAGCTGATGCTCTCTATCTGAATCCTGAGCTCTGAGCAAAAGCAAGGGAATCTCTCCCTATCTTACCTCCATGCCCGTGCACCCCGATAAGTCTCTCTGTGACTTCCCAACAGTAGGGTATTCAGTTGGGAGGCTTTGGAGGGGAAGTTTTTAAAAAGCTATGAATCTACTTACGAGTTTAGCAAAGAAAAGGATCCACTGGAGATGCAAAGGGAACTACACTAAGGGGTGTGTGTGTGTGTGTGCATGTGTACGCCTGTGCATATGCCTAAAGGGAGGGAGCGAGGAGGTAGAGGAATGGGAAGGAGTACGTGAGCAGCCATTCAGGGAAAGCTGTAGTGTGCACACGTGTGCATGAATGTACACACACACATGCATGTGTGTACATATATGCTCCTTGACACAGCACTTATTTGTCTCAGGTGTTTCTTTTTCTTGCAAATCCTACAAAAGAGTACCGCCTTCATTCCACAAGTGGTGAAGAAGCAATTCTTCTTCTTCATGTAGCTTATTTAGAGGGGACAGGGGACACTGGGTGCTCCCTGAGATGTCAGGAGCACGGTGAAGCTGACATTTAAGAAGGGGTTATTATTTTTGTAAAGCTTTTATTTGTGAGTTTTTTGTGACTCAACTGGCCCTGCTGTTCAGACATGCACAATGAGTTGGAAAGCAGAAGGATCAAGTTTCTGGAAACCCACTTAACTTATACTTAAAACTTATTTTATTTTGTTTTCTTGTTTTGTTGCAGTGATGTCTGGCCACTTAGTGGGGTTTTCTGAAGACCTGTTTTCTGTTTTTAGCATGGCCAACGCAGCTCACAGCTTGATGGCTCTTTTTTTTTTTTTTTTTTCACCTAAGGCCATTCTATGCCACTCTAGAGCCAATAGAAAGGGAAGAATTTCTCCTCACCTGTCATCCTTATAAAGACATTGAGACCATAGAGCAAAATGCTAAAAGTAAAACAAGAAGGCAGGGGTCTGGGGGCAGCAAGCAAAAGTTCTTCCACACAAGCCCCTCACGAAGTAGTCTTGTCTGCCCAACCCTGAGACCAGAACACAAAATTGTACCCAGGCCGTGTGAGACATTTCTCCTGGAGAACCGCGAGTACCAGAGTTAGCTGGGATGTGGAAAATGAAGTAGGATACAGCAGGCTGGGTGGACCCAGTGGTCCAGAATGTGGCGGCAGAGCTCCAGCGGGCTCTGAGAGATGGGAGAACCAGGAGCTCCCAGCTGGATGACGGGTTGAGGTGAATGTGCGAATTTCTTCCTTAAAAATAAGCAGAAAAGCAAACAACAAAACCGCGCGATGTGCATAATTGTGGCAGAATTAATACAGCGGTTTTATGTCTTAAATCTCCTCTGACATCATTTCCTTCCTACGTTAGGTCATTTATTTTTATTTTTTTTCATAATTCCATCCACCTCTGACAGAGCAGCAGCTCAGGCAAGTTTCACTTTCTGTTTCTGAGTTTCTCTGAATTCTGCCCCCCAAAGCGAAGAGCCTTCTGCGGCATCATTACATCTTCCTGGAACGCCTCAGCCCCATTCTGTCTTCTCCAACACTCATTTCATATTTAGAGCTGGAAAGTCACAGGGACCTTTCTCCTCGTCGGCCATATGGGCTTTCAAGAGCCTTTTGCCTGTGGATTTGGGGGCACAGAAAGTTTGACTCCTTATCGAGATTTTATTGGTGGTTTCACAGATGAGAAGCAGAGATGGGGGCGCCAGGGTGGCTCAGTGGTTGAGCATCTGCCTTCGACTCCGGGCGTGATCCCAGGGTCCTGGGATCGAGTCCCACATCGGGCTCCCCATAGGGAGCCTGCTTCTCCCTCTGCCTGTGTCTCTGCCTCCCTCTCTGTGTGTCTCTCATGAACAAATAAATATTTTTTTAAAACCCAGAAGTGCAGAGATGATCGCTGAGCGTATTTCTCCACCCCAACATCTGGAACATACCCTGTGCGCTCTGGTGGTGCGGGGCACGACTGCTGAGCCCACCTTCCCGCCTCCTGGGCACAGAGAGGGAGAGAAGGACCCCGGGGAGGGAGGCAAGTGTGGAACTTTCTCAAGGAGTTAAGTGGTTAATAGGAACTCAGTTTTTTTTTATTGGCTAATAAAACCTCCCAGGGTTTTTCATATTATATGGTTCCTTCAGGCTCCCAGCCCCGATGCTTAAAAAAAGAAAAAGGCGAAAACAACAACAAAAAAAGCTGGAGCCTAAATACCAGTGCCGTGTCCCAGTCTTGTTTACTTTTTCATTTCCGTAGTTGTAAAAAAAAAAAAAAAAATTCCTCTGGTGGTTCAATTTTATCACACGGCAGGAGCGGAGCAGATCGGCGTTTGCACCACCCCAGTGCTGCGTGCCTCCCAGTGAAAGGAAGGAGCCCGCTCTGGGTCTCAGGTTCAGCAAAGGGAGAGATCGCGATGCAAATGATGGATGCAACGGGGAGATTTTGAAATGCAAGCGGTCGAGGTGGGGTGGGGGGACGGGGGCGGGGGCAGATATTGAACTGAAATATATCCCTGGAATCCTGAATGCAAATGATCTCTGTCCTTTTATTGCCAGTGGTGCTGTTTTCCCAACAGAGCAGGATGTTCTTGTTTTTAATAATAGCCAGACCAGATGCTAAATTCTCCTCGGCAACGTGCTGTATAAGTGAGAAGGCAAACAGCTGATTCCTGTTAAGATGAACACCAGGAGAATAAGCCAGAAAGTATGAGCAGTCTCTGGAGGTTTTTGCTTTGTAAACCCCTGTTTGGCAGAGAGATCACAGAATCTGGGCTGAAAACACAGTGTGTCCTCCTGCACCCGGTCCTCCTCGGAGCCGGTTGCTGGGGGCCTCTGGGCCTCCGGCCTTCCCCGCCAGCCCTTGCCTGACTTGGCCAGAGGGCTGGCTCGCAGGTGCCCCGAGGGGGAAAGTCGGAAGCCCCGAACCCTCCGGCTTTCAATGACTGTAGAAAAATACTCATCAATAGGAGGAATCTTTTTTACTCACTCCTTGCCATAGAAAATAGTGAAATCCTGGACACGAGCCAATAACTTTAAAATGGCATCTTTGTTCCATCTTTTTTCACTCCCTTCTTCCCCCTGTCAGAGTCTATAAAACCTCTCAGTTATTATTTTGTTTTAGAATATGCCACACATGTACGATGCTGCTTCCTTCTCTCCCAGGGAACTGCCAGAGCCAGAGGTGCTGTGGGGGCTCCGGGTTGTGTGTGTGTTTTTGGGGGGGCGGCCCGCTGACCAAAGCAGACAGTGATCAGGGTGGCTGCTGTCGCTCAGGCCATCTCAGCGTGCCAACCCAGGGTGGCATCCCCAGGAGCAGGGGTGCTCTGTTCATCTCTGATCAACAGGTCCTCTGATCATCTCTCCTTGGGGCTTTGCTCCCAGGCCTGCAGGAAGAGTGAGGGAGAGAGCAGAGGGGGCTGTGGGGAACAGGTGGAGAGGTGCACTGGAGTTCCAGAAAGTCCCTTGGGTGACCTTTCCTCTTGGCATCATCCTCCTGGGCCCTCCCCTGCGATCCACCGAGGGCAATGCTAGCTACCTGTTTCTCACGATGTTCTTCTCTAGCTGTCCTTGAGGTTCACTTGTCCCTGGTCTCCCTGGGATGAACATCTGTGGAGAAAGGAATGGAGACGGGAAGATGATTTACCTCCTTCCCCCTTAGGATGGCACTGAAGGCCATTGTTTTAATGTCCTTTTGGGGGAAAGTCGTATTTGGTACTGGTGGCATGATCAAGTAATGACAGTAAGACTTAATATTTAATTTTCACTGCACACTGGACTACGAGCCTGGGGCTCTGCTTAATTATTTCACGTGCCTTAGGTCAGTATTCCCAGCAGCCTGGGAGGAAGTTAGTACTGTTTTCATACCTATGTTTCTAATGAGGAAACTGAGGATCAGACTCGCCCAAGGTTATATAGCCCTTAAGACTCAAGCCTCAGTCTGATTCCAAAGGCTATGTTCCTAAGCTACAACTTTAGACACAATCGCCTTTATTATCTACATAATGAGAACCAAATGAGTTAATGAGATAGGAAAATGCTTAGCACATAATAGATATCAAATAGATGGTACCTATTGTTATTACTCAATCACTAAGATGGTTATTTTTAAAGGTGTAAATAAAATTTTCAAATAGTTTGAAACACAATAGAGCTGGAGCCCCAGTTGGAACAACTTTTTTTTAGGAAGTTGTTTTTATTTTTATTTATTTATTTTTAAAGAGCTTTCATTTATTCATGAGAAACACACAGAGAGAGGCAGAGGGAGAAGCAGGCTCCCCACGGGGAGGCCAATGTGGGACTTGATCCAGGATTCCTGGATCACGCCCCCTTTTTTAAGAAGTTGTATTTTAGCAGTCCCTGGATGATTCAATCAGTTAAATGTCTGCCTTTGGCTCAGGTCAGGATCTCAGGGTCCTAGATTGAGCCCTGCATCGGGCTCCCTGCTCAGTGGGCAGTCTGCTTCTTCCACTGTCTGCCACTCCTCACACGTATTCTCTCTCTCAAATAAGTAAATACAAATCCTTTTAAAAACCCTGTTATTTAACAGTTTAAAAATATCACTCTTTGAGAGAGTAAAAAAATTTTTTAAGGAGAGAGAGAGCATGAGGGAGGGGGTCGGGCAGAGGGAGAGAGAGAGTTGTAAGCAGACTCCACACTGAGTGGGGCTCCATCTCATGACCCTGAGATTGTGACCTAAGCCAAAATCAAGAGTTGGACACTTAACAGTCTGAGCCACCCAGGCGTCCCCTGAAAATGTTGCTCTTTGAAAGTAATATTTTTCTGTATATTTTATAAGCTTTTTCTATTGGACCTCATGGCTAAGTTTGGCAATGGGCTTAACATGGGCTCCTTCCCTAAAGGAACTCAGAGACATTACATCACATAAACCATAAACATAAAATACATTGACACATTCAGAACAGAAATGTTGACCCTATGGGACCTCAGTCCTTAATCTGTAATCTCTCTCAAGATTTTCCAAACTGTTTGAGGAACCTCCACACAGTTTTCCAGAGTGGCTGCACCAGTTCACAGTCCCACCAACAGTGTAAGAGGGTTCCCTTTTCTCCGCATCCTCTCCAACATTTGTGGTTTCCTGCCTTGTTAATTTTCCCCATTCTCACTGGTGTGAGGTGGTATCTCATTGTGGTTTTGATTTGTATTTCCCTGATGGCAAGTGATGCAGAGCATTTTCTCATGTGCTTGTTGGCCATGTCCATGTCTTCCTCTGTGAGATTTCTCTTCATGTCTTTTGCCCATTTCGTGTGTTGAGTTTTGTGTGAACGTTGCTACTGATAAAAGGTATTATCAAACTTAATTTGGTAGTATTGGCCTTACCTAATGGGAGAAAGACCTGAGCCAAGAAATTTCTGTCAACTTTGACTCTTTCCAGGAGGAAAGGGGTCCTTCTCACTACCTGGCAAGGGGGCAGCACCCAGGGCCCCCATATCTGAATTGGCATCACTAAGAGGCAGTGCTGTGTGGTGCAGGTGGCTGATTGGAGGCCCAAGGCCTAAGGAAACCTAGCTGCAGCCTGAGATGGGACGCTGGTGTGTGTGCCCAGTTCTGCACACTTGTGTCCAGCCTGGAGAAGCCTGGGAAGGGGGCATCCGTGTTCCCAGCCCTAAATCATTTAAACCTCTTTAACTGAATAGGTAGGGCTTCTCTCCAACTTTCTTAAAGCATTTTACAGAGTATTTCCTTAAGTCCGCCTGATACGGAATTTTACTGAAACCCCAGAGAACAGAAATGCCCTCTCTCCTGTCACCCACTCTGCCTCCTTCTTGCAAATATTTATCGAACACCTACTGTGGGCAGAGCAACGTGCTGGCAGGCTCACGACCACTAAAGAGCATATTGGAAGACATCTCTGTTTAAGTTAATGCATCCCAATAAGAGATGTTTGTCGTGGCATCTTTATTTAAACAAATTCATGAGTGCTTCAGCTTGCCAACAACAGAGATTAAAAAGTTAGCGATTGGTTTTTAGAGAGAATTTAAATAGTTTTGATTTCTGCTTATAGCCACAATTTCATTTCCCATTTCTCATTTCTGAAAATACTCATGTATTTATGAGGTACTTGGCATCTATATTTAGTGGTACAAGCCTTTCATTTCCACCACAATATATGGGAGGCTTGGTGTTTAAAAAGTGGGTGATTTTCATATAGTCGAAGTGGGAGGGGCCGCTCTTCCATTTTCTCTTCCTGGTTGTAACAACAGCCATGCAGCCAACTGTGCATTGAGGGGTTGAGGGGTGTTTTGACAGGGGAATGCAGAGAGTGGCAAAAAGATCTGGGTTCCAGATCCTTAACCCCTACTAACTAACTGTGTGACCTTGAACAAGCCACTTAACCTCTCTTGACCTCCTCCTTAATAGTGGACAATAATATATTACCTGCTAGATGGTACGTTAAGGGCCCATGTAGTAACTCTTACCTATAGATTTGGAGTGGTTTTTAGAATGGAGAAATTAAGAGCAGTTTTAAGAGGTGCAGTTAGAGTCTGCCTAGCATTAAGAGAGAGAATGAGGTCCATTGTTTCTCACAGAATTGGCAAAAATGGCCATTTTGTAGAGGGTGAAGAAACGGACTCCCAGAAAGGTCAAATCACTTAGGCAGGGTCACACCGTGTAAATAGATGAGGGGAAGCCAAGGGTTGGACATCTCCTTCCAAGCACTTCCCATTCTCATTCTCTGGAAGACTCTTACTTCCTTTGTAATAATAGCATCTTCCCTTTTTCTCTTCGTTAAGCAATTAGACTTAATTATTTTTCTAGTTTTTATGAGCCGATTTTCATTTGATAGAAACTCAGGCAAGCTGAATCTGTTAAAAACTTCCTATACTCATGTAAATGAACTTCCAGCACACTGATTCCATACCATGCTCCAGCTAATAGTATTGAAAAAGACCTGTTATATACTACTTTATAAAAAGCCAATAAAGTTGCATACTGGGCCTGACTTACTGAGTGAGACATTTTGTCCAAGAGCATCAATACCAATCCTTCCTGGACAAAGATGACCCAACCTTTAGTGGTCAAGAGGCCTCCTTGCCCTCACTGCAAAGGATGGCTGTCATGGCCTTGTTGTGGTCAAGGTCTTTCTACTTGCTGTATCATGGTCTGGCTGTAGAGATGAAGCCACATTCTTGACCTCTTTAACATGGTATCCAAGTCACCTAAACAAATGAAAACATGGCAGCTAATCTTGAAAAAAGATAGACTTTACATCTCAGTTTTATCTTTTATTTGCTTACCTTCAACCAAAATCTCTTCTATTTAAAATCTGCAAAAGGAAACCCCTGCTAATGGGGCAATGATGGAATGTATAGGCCTCAAATATACAGATGTTGTGTTATTAGACAAAACTTACAATGTAGTTTATCATCCGACTCCTGTTTCATGATAGACAAAGCCTTATTGTACAAGCCAGTTACAGGGCAGAAGGAGGTGAAGCCTGAGAAGAGGGAGAATTTGTGGTTTCACCCTATCCTTTGCTGGAGAGAATGCCAGCATGCCAAATCACACCTCCACTGATCGGATGAGCAAGAGGGATTCCAAAAGAAGATAGAGTGACAGGCTGGCGTGAGTGGTGTCAGAGCCTCTTAGGGTATGAGTTATACTTCAGAAAGCTATATTCAATGTTAGGATGATTAAAAAACAAAAGAAATACCAGCTATCAATACAATGCTATCAACATATGTAACATGACGGAAAATGTGAGATCTTAATATTTAACAAAAGAGGTCATCAACATAAAAAATGTTGAGAGGGGGCACCCAGGTGGCTCAGTTGGTTAGGTGTCTGACTCTTAGTTTCAGCTCGGATCATCATCTCAGGGTGGTGAGATAGAGCCCCTGTCAGGCTCTGTGCTGGGCCGGAGCCTGCTTGGGATTCCCTCTCTACTTCTCCCTCTGCCCCTCCCCCCTCTAAAAAATATTGAGAAGTGACAGCATAAAATATCAAGCTTTCAGAGTAGGTACGTTTTATCCAACTGCCTCTACACCTACTGCCATGAGCACTGGGGCCTGGATGAGACAGTGAGGGCTACTTTGGTATGTGGGACGCTTTGGCTTTCAGTAGGGAAGGGGGACAAGTATAAATGAGTGGGATTAAGTTTATGCTCTGGATGTCACATACTCAAAGAACCGAGTAAGAGCTATGCCTGTGACTGATCCTAAGTAAAACTTTAAAGCAGGATCTTGGGGTCTTCTCTACCCACACCTCCAGACATCTCCTTCAGAGGCCGGCCCTCGGCTCTGCCTCTCTCCCCAAGCCCACACCAACTAACCCTGTGCTATGTGTCTCCCCTTTTATAAATGAACTTGCCCTGACCCTCACCTTTTGAGCAGTCGGTGTATTTGCATTTCAAGGGAGGTTTTCTGGAACCACTAAAACCTCACTTCCAAAGCCACATACTCTGTTCGAAGAGCAAGAACCTTCCTTGGGATGCTTTTCTGACATCCCACACATCCCATCCTGGGGAAGCACTGCTGCCTTCCTTGCCCAGCTAAAAGCCAATCCTCCTCCTCTCTCTCCCCCTCCCTCCCGCCTTCCCTTTCTCTTTCTCTCTTTTGGCCAAGCACCTTGCCCAGACAGACCCTTTGAGGTAACAGAGGGTTTCTTCTGCCCTCAATCACCACAGGTTAGAGTGAAATGAAGAAGTGTTCTGGTTCTACCTGAAGCTCACTTTAGGGGGCCTGCATTTATTTCTGTCTCTGCAAGAGACAGTTTATTGATTCATGGAACCTTTATTAGAGTTATTAGGACAAATAAAACACATGCGCGCACACGCATAAATCCATCTCTACCCATCCTGAGCCCCTGGCTGGCAAAACGAGTTCTATTTCCAGCCCTGACATCTTGCCAGTTTGTCATTCTCCATCCTGGCCACATCAGCTTCCATCGGGTTTGAGTTTATTGGCTACACAGTGCAGTTTATGTTATCATAGAAATTAGCCTTGATGGACAGGGATATGGCCAGGGGATCAGAAGAGGTCAGCAGCCTCATGGTGTTGGCATGGCTGAAATGTTAGGGTGCCTGGAGCCCTCTCCAAGAAAAATCAGAGCTGGCTCTCGGCAGCAGCAAATGAGCGCAACGAGACACTCCTAAGGGACGGGAGCTTGGACGTGATTGTGAGCCGTCCAGTTCCCATTCTACCCGTCCACCCTCCCCCCTTCCTCCCCAGCCCTCCCGGTGCCCTCCAGTGCCAAAAATCCTTCCCTGTGCAATGGAGGCAGGGCCGGGAGGCCTGAGGTTAAGCCTCTCTCTTCTCCAGTTCGTGGTTAGCTTTCGTAGGCTCTTGGCTGTTTGACAACATTGGATAATAATTCAATATTTCTTACTGAAATACTTGACCTTATTGTTAGTTTTTGTGACAAGGGGAATTTAAAGGAGCTGCAAAAATGCAAGCAAGTGTGGCTGAAAAAGGCCAGGGTAGGCCACTGAGTAGTGAACAGTTTCTTTTTCTGACATCTATAAAATTTAGGTGAAAACAGGTCAACATTGATGTTGGCAAATGGGAAAGCCAGTTCTATTGTTAGCAAATGAGCTTCAGATAGAAATGTAAGTCTGGTTCAATCAAAACCACGTTTGGTTTTAGACACACTAGCGATGTGCTTTCTATTAAAAAAGGGGGGGGCGGTATTTATAGAGACACACAAAGTAAAAATATTTTTTGGCCCAAAGGATCATTTTCTAAGTATCAAATCAACTTGTTGAAGTACAAGATGGGACCACTTTCGTTTTCTTTTTAAATTTGTAGGGCACATGCTCCCAGAATTCTCTCTTCTCTTTATTTCGAATTGGCAAGGGCTGTTGAAGATTAAAATCGTATATTAGGAAAACCCTGCATTGCCTGATGTCGGGACTTGCTGGAGACTGCCGGCTGGTGGCTGAGAAAGAAATGAAGTTATAGGATTCAAATATATGACTCCCCGGATTTGGCCTGAGTATAATAATCACTTTTATAGGCTCCACTCAGGAATCTCCTAAGACATGTTTGAGCTCACAGAGGAGGAACATAAGAGAAGCTCAGTCACTTGCCAAATCCAGATGGTGGAAGATCAGTTAATTCTAGCCTACTGGGCAGCTTGCTGATCCTACTTGGTCTCTGTCTTTGGACCCTCTGAAGTCCTCGTCTTGCTGGGAGCTGGAACAATCCATAACATGGCAAAACCGCTTCTTCCCGCGCAGCCTCCCCCTAGCAGATGAGGGGACTGAGGTCCAGAGTCAACCGTGTGTTGGTCGATAGGATTCTAGAAGGGTTTACTCTTTCTTGGGAAACTTTATTTTTTTCTTTAAGTAGAGGTGAAATTCATGTAATGTAAAATCAGCCATTTTAAAGTGAACCATCCAGTGGCATTTTGTACACTCTCAGTGTCTTACAACTGCTACATGTCATCACCCCAGACGGAAGCCTTGTACCCATTAAGTGCTTGCTCTCCATCCCCACCTCCAGGCTCGTGTTTGAGTGCAAGTTGGTTAGCTCGGTTCCCACAGAGTGTCATTTTAGGGCTTCACAATTTTAAATAAGGTTCGGCTGTGTATCTGGAGGGGCGAGGACTGCGAGGGTTCCTGGCAGGGAGGGGCCGAGGCCTGGGCTGAGATCTGGGTGGGGAACAGGAGAGTCAGTGTCTGGAAGCACAGGGTCCCCCAGAACCGGAGACTTGCTGAACTGGAGCATCTGTTGGTGGGGGGAAGTTGCTCTTTCTGAGGTTGACTGTTGGTCTCCTGCTGAGGTGATGATCCCTTTAAAATTCTCAGCATTCTCACCCCCCCTCCCCTCCCTTGGCCTGCCTCAGTCTAGGAGGCATTTTACTCCTTTAATTTGTGTTGGTAGGCATCCAAGTCTGGCACCAGGCAGTCCCCACTCGGGAAGCTGGGAGGTGGTGGAGGCTCACCCAGGTCTAGAAAAGGAGCTCTCCCCGGGATGCTAACTGCAAGCTGTCTCCTTCAATACACATCATCCTGCGGGATAATCATTTTCAAATGGCAAACAATAATAAAAGCTTTCCTCTATTTTGCTTCCAAGTGTCAACGTATCTACACAGGCTATAGATGTGTGTGTGTGTGTGTGTGTGTGTGTGTGTGAATTGTCTGTCTAAGAAAAAAAAAGAAGTTTGGGGAGCATTTGAGTATGCTGGGCAAGGCTGGGAATTGCCTCTGGTGGCTTTCCAAACATTGTGGGAGGCTGAGCTGGAGTGTGGGTCAGAGATGGAAGAAGTAGATTGTCAGGTGACTTAAGTTTTTAATCTGCATCTGGAGGGAGGCTGCAGGCTCTCCTGAAGTCGGGTCCCCTGGGACTGGTGGGGCAGCTTACAGCAGAGAATGGGATAGGAGAGGGGAACCTAGAGGTCAGATCTGGCTGCTAAGATGTGAGACTAGAACCTGAAAGAAAAGCCCCAAGGCTTCCACCTCAGCAGGTGGATGAGGCTGATAATCCCGTCAGGGTGCCTATGTGCTCTGGGGCTACACAGTCTCAGATCTCATTGTGACCTCTCTTCCTGGATAGTCTAGTCTTCTTGAAGAGTTTGGAGTAGGCTGAAGCAAAGGCATTTAACTGGTAAGTAACTCCAACCATTCCTTGAGAACAAAATGCAGGTGAAGAGATTATGAAATGCGATACAAAAGTCATCGGAGTTGTAGAGATGAAATAAGACTTCTGAGAAATCTTCCACTTGTAGTAGGTTACTCTGGGTCAAATTTAGGGTTTGTTCCCTATACTTAGGTGGCTGTAGTGAGAATAATTGAGAAGTCCTGCCAGCGTTCAGGGCATTTTTCCAGAGGCCTGAGGAGTAGCTGAATCTTGTAGAATCTTCTGTGCCCACATCCTGCCCTTTCACTCATGCAATTCTGTAGCCTCTGATAAAGTTCGGGGTCCCCTCCTTGTGAGGACTTCCTTACCATCCATCCTGACCCAGCTGTGCCAGGGTAGCATTTGCAGTGTGCACCATGAGGGTGCACTAACCCCCTTAAGTTATCTGTTTCTGCCAAACAGACTACACCACAACTTAGTGGTTGAGACAATAGCCATTTTATTGCTCATGATTTTGTGGGTCAGGAATGCAGATGGGGCCTCAGCAGGGTGATTCTGCAGGGCTGCTTGGGCTTCCTCATAGCATGGTGGTCCCAGGGTGGTCAGATTCTGCCTCAAGCTCTTAGAAGAGGCACAAAAATAGAAGCTGCCCATCGCTGGAGGTCTACCTTGAAAGAGGAGATGGGCAAGGTCGCTTCTGCTGTCTTCTGTTGGCCAAAGGCCATCACAGGGCCAGCCCAGAGTCAAGGGGAGGGGAAATAGACCCCCAACTCTTAATAAGAGAAGAGGCAAAGGATGTGCAGTTACCTTCCAACTACCACGTATAGTTGACACCCAACCTGTCTGGCTTTGAAGCTTGGGATCTTATCTGCTCTGTAGTCGTTCCTCTTTGATATCCTTCGCAGTGTTAGTTGCAGGGGGACTTAGTCAACCCTTGGCGGTTGTTTCAGGCATCGGTAACAGGTGTGTGAGAAGAGATTTGGGGCGGGAGGCATCTCCACACAGGCAGACCCCTCTTCATCAAAACACAAGGGTAAGAGGCATCCCAGTGCCAGGGAAGTGCATGTCTGGCAAGGCAAGATGAGTCCTTCGTCTTTTGTAGTAGGGGTTGTGCTATGCTTCCTCAAGTCCTGTGATGGGTCGAGTATGTGCCAAATAAGCCAGTGTTGAGGGACTCTTGTTAAGGGGAAGATAGGAGCTCGCACCACTCAACAGTTTCAAGATCTGCACGGGAGAGCTGGGTGGCAGGATTCCTCCAGACTTGCCCGGGGCACCTGGGGGCAGTCGGGCTGGGAGGGCTGCCCTGGTTGCCACTCAGACTCAGCAGGGTCCAAGAGCCACCCTTCCAGGAAAGCAGAGAAAGAGGCTATTGTTTCTTGCCACTTTAAGCAGCTGATGACAGTACAAAGGAATGTGGTGAGGACCCTCCCTCCTAACCGTGGAGGATTAGAGACTGAAGAGCCAGACTCTCGGCCTCTGGGCACAAGGTGTGGGAAACACTGTGGGGGCAGAGAGGAGAGTGAGAATTTTCTGGAGGGGCAGCCATGTGGATTCTGGAATCGCACCCTCCTCCTCCAGGCTCCTGAAAACTTCATGCACATGCTTTCCTCATGTACAAAATGGAGAGGCTGGTTCTCAGGAAAAAAAAAAAAAATTGAGGATTAAATAAAATAAATAGAAGGCCTATGCTGTTTGATACAGGGTAAGCACTGGATAAATTTTAACTTTTTTCTCTTCACAATGTTAGAAAATGGATTTTAGGGGCACCTGGGTTGCTCAGTTGGTTAAGCATCTCCTTCAGTTCAGGTCATGATCCCAGGGTCCTGGAATCGAGTCCCATGTCAGGCTCCTTGCTCAGCAGGGAGCCTGCTTCTCCCTCTGTCTACAGCTCCTCCTGCTTGTGCCCTCTTTCTAAATAGACATGAAATCTTAAAAAAAAAAAAAAAAAAAACGGAACTTAGACATAATCGAATCCCATTTGTGCATGATCTGACTGAGGCCTGGAAATGTTAAAGTGATTTGTCTAAGCAGAAGCAACATGTCTGTGAATCCCTATGTCCTCCTCAGCTCAGGGCTCTACCTCCTGCCCCACAGACATCTAAGTCCCTCCAGTGACAGAGAGAACTTTTCTTCACGGCCACACTGCAACTAAAAATGGCCACCTTTTGCCTTTATTCCTGGGTAGAGTGCTCCCTGTGACCCTGAAGAACATGGAGGCAGGGGATCAGAAAAGAAAATGCTAGCAACACATTACAAAACAAGACCAAACAACACCACATGCAAATTCCATGCAAAATTCTTTGAATAAAGCCATCCACTGAAATCACATTAGTAGGTCCTTGCTCCTCTATCAATTTTTTTTTTCATTAAAAAAAGTTATTTTAGGGGGCACCTGGGTGGCTCAGCAGTTGAGTGTCTGCCTTTGGCTCAGGTTGTGATCCTGAGGTTCTGGGATCTAGCCCTCCACCGGGCTCTTCATGGGGAGCCTGCTTCTCCTTCGCCTGTGTCTCTGCCTCTCTTTGTGTGTCTCTCATGAATAAATAAATAAATCTTAAAAAAAGGTTATTTTAAAGATCAGAGTTCAGAATGACAATGCATGAAAAATAAAACGTTCTCCTTCCTGCCTGCCTCCCCTCCTGCACTGGTTCTACTGCAGACAACTTTTGTGCCTGTCCAGCTTTGCCTCCCTTTCATCAACGAGCAGCAGTGAGAACTGCATAGGTCCACCCCCAGTCGGAACATGTCAGTCTGTGGACTGTTTTCCTGGAGCTGGGAATCAGGAGGCTTGGGGTTCTATGAGATGCTGTACTGGAGCCCCATCAGCTATTACTGAGCAACATATCACCCCAAAACTCAGTGGTGCAAGAGAAAAACATTTTATTATGCTCACAGATTGTGTGGAGCAGGGGCAGCAGGCGCAGCAGGCATGGCTGGTCTCCACTGTAAATGTTTGTGGCCTCGGCTGGGAAAACTCGAAAGGCTGAGGGTGTCTTTGCTTACATGTCGGGTGTCTGGAAGGGCTGAGCGAAGGATGGTCTTTGCTGGGATTGTCTCCTGGAGGCTGCACGGTGGTCCCGGGGTAGTTAGGCTCCTAAAGTGGCTGCTTGGACTCAAAGAGCAAGTGTCCCAGCCAACCTGGTGGGGGCTGCATGGCCGCTGGTGGCACAGCCTCAGAGGTCACACGGTGTCACCTTCACCATATTCTATTCGTCAAAGCGGTCGTGAGCCCACCCGGATTCATGGAGGGGGCCCTACTCTCAGGGGAGGAATCTCAAAGAATCGGCAACCCTCACATCCCATGATCATGCTTTCTGAATGCTGACAGCCCCCAGTCTAAAGGATTGGGGGGCTGCTTCCAGAAGAGAAAGGGAGGCTTAAGAGGTGAGATTGGGACATTTGATGCAAAAGGGGACTATCTTGGCTAATCCTGGGGCAAGTATGTTTTTAAAGCAGTTTGCTTAAACTTTTCATTTTGCCACATCCGAGAAGTGGGCTCACAACTGGGTTTCAGCTGGAGTGGGACTGACCCCCGGGCCTGTGTGGGGGTGAGCTAGACTCTGCATCTTGCTTTCCACCAACAGCAGAGGAAATACCAGTGCAGGGAAATGTCCCAGAGAGCCAAGCAGAGGGAATTGTCTCCCTACTTGGAGAGCTGGTTGGGCCCCACCCTCCAGCCTTCCCCCCACCTGTGTACATACCCAGGAGGAACATCGTTTGTATTGAATCCAAAAAGGAGTCTTTGAAGCACTCAGAGATCTTCAGAGCAAAGTGCTGGGTGAGGTCAGGGCATTCAGGAGGCCTGAATGGAAGGAGGGAGGCTGGGTGTGCGCCAGCCGGGGCTGCTTAAGGCTGGCAGCCCAGCAGTGGTGTGCTCTGGGCAAGAAATGCCAATCGGTGTGCTGCTCCCCCTGCCCGTTTGCTTGCACTCCTGAGAGTTCAGAGCTTGCTCTGCGCTGGCACTATGTTAGGCACTTTGGATCATTAACCTGTTCCATTTACTTTCACAGTACTCAGATGAAGTAGGCATTTTGGTTCCTATTTTAGAGTTAAAAGGCTGAGGCTCAGAGAAGTTAGGTATCTTTCTAAGGTCACACAGCAAATAAGGGACACCGGAATCCCAAAAGGGCAGGGCCTGTTTGTTTCTCAAAATGAGCATGAGCATGGCCACGGGGCAAGGAAGCCATCCTTTTCTCTTTGTCCTCCAGTCTTCATTCCATTCCACACTTTGTCCTTTGCTCTAAACCACAAGATTTCCATCACCAGGCTTCTTGATGCTTGCAAAACTGAATCCCTTCACGGTTAGGGCCAAGAGGGAGTTTTCTGCAAAACCTATTTGAAGAAATGCCTTAGAGCTGTGCTGTCCAATATAGTTGCCTCCAGCCACATATGACTATTTAAATAAAACTAAGTAAAATTAATAAAATTAAATAAATTTAAAATGCAGTTCCCCAGTCATGCTAGCCACATTTAAAGGGCTCCAGAGCCACAGGTGGCTAACAGCTTCTGTATGAGATGGCAAAGGGGTAACATATTTGTATCATTGTGGGCAGTTCTACTGGACAGTGCTGCTTTAGAGACTAAGTAGAGGAAGAACCATATTTTTATAACTGGTACCATTGCCAGTTTTACTAATACTTTTTAATGGTCCTTGAGGCATTGATTTTTTCCAATTTTTTCTCAGAGGTAAAATAATAGACTATATTTTGTATAGTACTTTATAATTTACAAATGACATTCTCGTTCTTGATCTCATTTAATGCAGCAGCCTTGCAGAGCATGGTAGATAATGACATTACAGGTAAAGTAACAAAGGTTCAGAAAGGTCGGGCAACTTGGCCAAGGTTCTATAAACAGTAGATGGTAGAGCCAAAATTTCGACATAGGTTTTCTCATTGTGTGCTTTCCACAGGGAGAAATTTCTGTATATGACGCCTGAAATTATCCTTAGGCAAAATTATTAAGTGAAAAGTAATTTACCAGTGTTCTTGTGGGCCGAATTGTGCTTGTCAGTTTTTCTTGTTTAGACCGTCAGATTTTTCATTAGGTCTTGCCACTAACAAATACCTTTGTTTTCTTTCCAAAGTAGTTGGCAACTTCTATAATTATTTTACCATGAGAACACAGTTTACATTGGTGTATATGTATTAATTGGAAAATTACCTTTTTAAATTAGTTTATAATGAGAATGATTATGTTTACGGTCACTTAGACAAGTGGTAAATAAAAAAGAATCAATTTTAAAAAAGGGATTTTCTAGAAGTAGGTGTGATGGAAGATACATATACATAGAAAGGCAACCAACAGGGGGTTGGTTGAGTATCCCATTCTTGGTTTTGGCTCAGGTCGTGATTGCAGGGTCATAAGATCAAGCCCCTTGTCAGGCTCCATGCTCAGCGGGCAGTCTGCTTGAGATCCTCTCTCCCTCTCCTTCTACCCCCATCCCTCCCCCGCTCTCCCTTTCTTTCTGAAATAAACAAAATCTCTAAAGAAAAAAAAAGTAACCAAAAATACCGTGTCAGGCATGATGTGTGTCAAATTAACATATAAAAAGCAATTTGATTTTCTCTCATTTTTAAATATCATTTAAAATATGTACCATCTTGCTGTTCTTCACTCTAGAGATAATAAACAAGGCAGATGACCAGCAAACCTGAAATAACATAGATAACTAAGATAAATAGATAATTAAGTTCAAGTGTGATAAGAGTTTTGTGTAAACAACAACAACAAAGAGCAAAGTAAAGGCATAGAGAGTAATGAAGTAGATGGGGACACTGTTTTAGTTAGGGCATAAACACTCCCACCATGGCCAACTTCAGGCTACCAACATGACATCACTAAAACCAGAGCTGAGAACTGATGCACACAGTGGGCTCTCATGAGCTGGAGTGGGCCGTCTCCCACCCCAGCACATGTTTTCTTTCCGCCTCTGCAAAGTGCCTGGGCACCTTTTCTTTCAGGGATCTCTGGAGGTACTGGTCCCCTTGTCCTTCTTGAGAGCAAGTAGAAACTACTAGAAATGCTTTTTCTAGGTTATTCCTGGGAACAGCCTGCACTTTGGGGCTATTTTCCTGGAGTTGGAGGGCTGGTTATTTCAGGTTTGATAATTCCACCACTAGCTCTATCTGTTTGCTGAAATGCACGTGCTGGGTTGCCACTGTAAATGGTCATCAGGCCTGTGTTCCCGAAGGGAGAGCTCTGATTGTAAGCTTTAGCAGTATGATGAAAAAGAATTAGCTCAATACAATGGTAAAGGAGAAAGCCTGGCTTATGGTAAAAGTTCTTGTGCTTGGTAAGGGCCACTTGCAGAAATCATTTCCCTGAGAAAACTTGGTAGCATATTGGATAGCACACAGGTGTTGAAATGAGGTGACTATGATTTGAATCCTTCATTGACCTTGGGTAATCATTACCCTCTTTGAGTTCAGTGTTCATATCTCCTGCGTAAGATCATGGTGAAGGTCACATGAGCTAATGTGCATGATGTGTACTGGGTATGAAAATACATACACAGTATCTAGCATGGTGTCCGGCACGGAATAGGTACTTTATTCATGATACCTCCCATGGAAACAGCAATGGCCATGGGTGTACAAGGAAACAGCCCTAAAGCTCTCCTCATACAGAGAACCTGGGAGGATCCAAACTGGAAAAGGATTGAGGAAGACTGATGTGACAGATGCTGGAAGGACACAGGACTGGGTGGAACTGTGTGGCCAATCCAGCAGCTGAGAGCCCGTAACAGCTGTGAAACCAGAGCCTTATTGGTGACCACTTCTCTGGCTGGTGGCTCTGGCTTCCTCATTAATCGAACAGTGGCGGTAGTAGTGCTGGACGGTTGATTTTTGAGGGGAAGTTGGGGGGCGTGGAATCCCTATAAATTGTTTTGTTTGCCAAGTGAAATATAAATTAAGAACATTGCGTACAGCATGGGTAATCAGCTGGAGATTTCATTGGATGGAATTTCCTACAACTTTAGAGTCTATAGAAGCTAATCATGGTCTAGGCCCTGGCTTTGATATTCTGTGACTGAAGTTGAATTGACATAGGAGCTGCATTTGGCTTAGAATGAAATATGACATTTCTTAAGCCAAGCAAAACAGAAAGAGCAGACAGAGAAGTAGAGGAAGACAAAAAGGGTGAGCAGGAAAACATCCCTTGAAACATGAGCCAGGGAGCGTTAGGTCATAAAGGACAAAAAAAAATCTGAGCTCCCAAGAATCCAACTGTTGCATTATGAGCCAATTAGTAACGCAAGCAAGGGGGCTGTGGACCTGGTGAGGGACATCCGTGAATGATGGTAGCTGGTGGCCTAGAAACAGAAAAACACCTTTCTTCCCAAGGCAGTCCTAGGTAACCTAGGGTGTCTGGGACGCAGAAAGACTTGAAGCTGAGCTGTCAGGACACATCTCCTAGCACACCCCACAAGAAGTGCTGGCTGGCCACTGAGCATATACCTCCCCACTGAGCTACAGGACCTGCTGGTTCACACCACCGCCAATGCTTCCTGTACAACCTGCTGTTTAGGGAATTTTGCTGCCTCGTAGTGAAGGATGTGGACATGAAGGTGGAGGGAAGCATGGAGAAACCAAGTGTGTAGCAAAATGTCCTCTTCTTAATTCAGACTGCTGAGTCTCTGAGCACCAGCTGCTGACAAGTAATAAAGGAGGAAGAGGAAAAGTCAGGCAGGGTGAGCTACAAGATCCACTGATTCAGTGTGGGAGCCCTGAATGAAGAGCTGCGTTATCTGGGAGGGCCTGGGTTCTTAGCACCCCTCTGCCCTGGCTAACCATTCTAACTAGGGCAAGTCCCTTCATGGTCTTGGGGCTTTAGCTCCCATATTAATAAAATAGTGGTGGTGGTGGCCCAAGGTGGTTTCCAAGTTCCTGTCTAGTCCTCTGATTCTCTTAATTTATCAAAGCCAGTGCCAAGGCTTGCTTTTGAGGAGTGCAGGGTTGGGCTGTGGTCCAAAGTAGCCAATTGGCTAACGTGGATGGGATACACCGCATCACCACCTCCATGTTCCAGTATTTGCCCTTCTTTTGTTAGGTCCATTGGAGATTACATGGCATTCATATTCTGTCAGCCACATAATATGCTAGATGGCATCCATTGTTAAATACCCTATGGTTTTCCACTGAATCTGGGTTAGATGTCAGGATGTTTAACTGAATTGCAAGTGGCATTGAGATGAGGAGCACCGTACCTGGATGTGGTGGTCATGCTCTTATAGTTGGACTAGGCAAAGAGGACTTTTAGAAGAATTTAGCATAGGGACACCTGGGTGGCTCAACAGTTGAGCATCTGTCTTCGGCTCAGGGTGTGATCCCGGGGTCCTGGGATCAAGTCCCTTATCGGACTCCCCACATGGAGCCTGCCTCTCCCTCTGCCTATGTCTCTGCCTCTTTCTTTCTGTGTCTCTCATGAATAAATAAATCTTAAAAAAAGAGAGGAATTTAGCCTGGAAAGGACTCCTGATCTTCTGAGAGCATCTATGATGCCCAAGGACAGCTTTTCCACATGCTAAAAGTATCCTTCTCCTTTTCCTGTGACACTCACCTGTTTATCAATTGACTCCTTACTCATGAGGCCAGTCGGTCCTGTTACAATGTTGCTTAACTTCTAACATGGAAATAATAATATCTGCCTAAGCCTTCATTTTAGGGTTCCAGGGAGGTGCTTGGAAAAATACCAAGTGCAATGCAACCATAGGGTTATTAATAATGTTGCTATTATACATCTTGATTGATGAGACTTTGATAAAGGGAAAGGCTCCCTGCCCTCCACCCCCACCCCTGTCCACAAGACCTGTTCCCAAAAGTACATCTCAGTCCACACTCCAAAGACATTTCTTGGAACCACATCTTAGTGCGGTTCACCCAATAAAAAGCTCCTCTGGCTCCAAGTGGGCATGAAAGTTCATCACAACATTTGCCATCAATAAAAAACCAATTCTTTCCATATGAAAAGCATTACTGCTGTCGAATGGTTATTGAGTGATGATACCTGAATATTGGGAACACAGGAACAGGGGAATGTACAAAGGGAAACTTCACAGGGACGCCTTAATTGTCAAGATAGAAGTGCTGTATCGGAGGGAATTAGTCAAGCAGAGCAGGGAGGGTACCTTTGCCTTCACCAAGCAGGAAAGATGAAAGGAGAAGGAGCGATGGGAGGTGGCGAGAAGCAGCAGGTAGGAAGGAGAGAATCAGCACTGCCTGGTAGATGAGTCACAGATGAGGATGACACCCAGAGTCACCGTGACAGCCCACAGACCACACGGCATTATGGCCAGCACTTTCAGTCTAGGAATTTGTCAAAAATTATCTTCTTAAAAACTACTGTCACAACAGCCGTTGCCTTTATAATTAGAGCTCCCTTGGCCACACGGGAGCCCTGGAGCTTGTTTGGGCCGCATCCAGGCCCAAGGAGCAGGAGGCTGGGCCAGAACGTCAGAGCAGCCTTCTCTGAGGCCCCTTGAGAAGGTCAGCCTCTTTCAGAAACCCAAGCCACTGCCTGTGAGCCTTCCTGGCCAGGACACCCCGCCCGCTGCTTAATGCAGTTCTTCCTTCTGCCACTCTGCTCTTCCCATCCAGCTTCCGGCTCTGCCACGCATGCTCACATGCTACTACTTACGCCCGTGGCCATTCCTGGCTGGCCAGAGGAATGTGGGTCAGTGTGGTGGATGAATAATAGGGCTCCGGAGAAGAACTGAGGTTGAGTGTGGCTGTATTCACTGCTTGGTGGGCCTGGGGCAAGTCACTTAGCTTTTCAGCCTCAGTTACTTAATCTGTTCAGTGGGAATGATCCATTCCTTCATGGTTGAGGGTGAGGAGAAGATGGAATCAAGCAGTGAATGTCCCATGTAAAGAGCTGTTCATATGTGAGGTTGGGTGACCATACTCTTGGTTTCCTGGGACAGTCCCTGTTTAGGACTATTGTGCTGATGAAATCAGTAATGGGACCCCCACTTCAGTCTTCAAAGTCATACTTTGGGTGGTAAACTGTATCACCCTGGACATTGTAATTTTTGATGGTTGGAAATACAGAGGGTCTAAATGAGACTGAGAACTCTCCCAGAAGCCCCCCAGGTCCTCAGGATGTATGTCCCTTCTTCCTCTGTTGCAGAGCAGAATTTCATGTCTGTGAGTCCTGATTCACTTTCAAAATAAAAATTCTTCAGTTAGTCCATTAACAGAAATAACTGCCCTGTTTTAATTTCAGCAACGGCCTTGGAATGAAAAGACTACTAATTACTCCAATTAACCAAGCACATTAAGTGCACATGTTCAAACGAATATTAACATACCATCCGTCTTGGTCCTGAAATTCTTGAGATGCTGGATGCATAAACATTTGGTGGAAGAAATTGTGACTGCAGAGAAAACACAAACAAAGCAGCCTGTTTGTTTGTGCAACTGTCTGCTTGTGGAGAAACAACCAAGAGACATGGAAAGACATGAGGGTGTCTCCCCGTTTATGTTTCCAATTATTGCCCAGAGGAGACAGAACAAAGAAACTCCTATTTATAGCCAAAGTCTGAAATGGGGAGGCAGGGGGCAGGGCTATGGAGAAGCTTCATCATGAGAAAACACAATCCACTATTGGTATTAATAAAATAAAATAAAAATTAAATAAAATAGTTTATCAAAAGAACAAACTGTCTTCAGGGAAAATAACTCCTTCCACGTCTTGATTCCATGTACAGTGTTCTCTAAAAACCACATTACTTACCAGTAATGAGAGCCAGGGTAGGAGCAGGCTAACACCACGGGAGCAGATGGGCTTTGTGGTGGCAGCTAGTCTGGCACCAAAGCTTCAGGCTAGGATGTGCCCTTGTACCTAGAACCAGCAAAGCCAAGGAAGGCCACATTTCTTTGAGCACATTGCTAGCCCTTGGGTCATTTCTCAGGGCTCCAGACTTTAGGAAATGCTAATGAGAATCTGGGGATGAAGCTCAAGGGCAATGTTGCTACTCAGAAAGGATTTTAATGTCCAAAGGGCCTCCAGGTTCAGAATCCCATCTGAAATGTTGGTGAGAGATGCCACAGTGGCACCCTCCTTGGCACACAAATACTGCTGTCCCTGTTTTGGGAGGGGGCACCTGCCTTACAAGATTATAGTTTGTCCTTTCTCCCCTCTCTCCCTCCTCTCTGTTTCTCCCTCCTCCCTGTATCTCCCGTTTAAAAATTAATTTTTAAAAATAAGCATTAAGTTAGTACATGGGCCAAGCACTGTGTCAAGTAATTTTCTGTATCATCACCTCATTCTGCCCTCATAAAACCCTTTAGAAGTCTGTTGTCGCTGTCATTGGTCAACAGATGAGGAAGCTAGGGCTCAGAGAAGTGAGCTACCGTGCTCAGGTCACACAGTTGGAGTTCTAGAAGGCCTGGGAAATGGCCAGTTTGGAAACTATCTGGAGGCACCAACATTGATGAGAAAGGTGCCTCCATTTCCAGGGACTTGGTTCCTTACCTTTGGGGGCTTCGGATCTCATATGTAAGTGCTGGGCAGCATGGTTCCAGAACCAACCTCATCCAAGGCACAGAGGGTGCACCGGCCAGCCCCATGCAAAGGCCTATAGAATGGGCAGTATACTGCCCTCTTTCTTCCAACATTATATTTGAAACACCACTATCATTCCACATCCTCCAGTGTTGTGGACTGGGATTAGGGAGGGTCCTGGGAGAACATGCAAATGAGAGTTTTGTTTATTGTTTGCATTCTAAGCAAATTGGCTTGCGTTTTCCAGGCTCTGAAGGCCATAGTGGTATTTCATCTTTTGCTATGTCAACTTACTTCAGGGAAAGATATCAAGGAGGGGTCACTATTCTGTATAACCCTCCCGAATGTCCAATGAGTCTTTTCCTCTCTGAATCAGAGATTCCCTGAAGCTGGCTCCTCCTGGAAATGAATCCTCCTGCAGGAACAGACTAGAACAGGCATTATCATCATCATTCATTAAGTAATTTTTGCTTCTACCTTCATCTTTAAGTACTCAATTGCTCTTACTACCCTGGACCTGCAGGAACAAGAACAGTCAACAAATTCTATCACTTCTTTCTTTTTGGGTTTATCCTTTCCTTTCATTCCACATTGATTACACTGGCTCAGACAATCATTTTAGTTGTTCCAACATAATTCTCTGATTCTAGTCTTTGTTTCTTGATCCCTCAATTCACCTTGAAGTCTACTCTCCAAATAATATTTTTAAGTCCCTTCGGACTCAAAATTCTGCAGTACCCCATTGCCTATTTTTGAGTTTTTTAATCATAAAAATCATACGTATGTTTCCAAATTCAAATAATACAGGAGCACATAAAGGAAAAGTAGCTATTTATTTTTCTACTTATCTTCAAACTAGAGGCTTATTATTTATTTTGAAATTGTTCCTTCTTATCTTTAAAATGTTTCTCAACATAATCTATGCGCATACAGAAGTTCATTTGACTAGTAATAGAATTCATATTGAAAAATAGCACACTGGGTGTAATACTATATGTTAGCAAATCAAACTTCAATAAAAACAAAACAAAAAAATGAAAAATAGCAGACTCCTGCTGCATACTTCTCACTAGCTGAGCCTGTTGAATCAAAGTAACTAAGCTAAGCTTTTCAAGTTCTATGTGACATGGTGCTGTTGGGTTTACTTTCTAAACCTTATTTCCACTCCTCTTCAATTTGGACCAACTACTCCCTCTAGGTTAGGCTCCACTCTGATAGTTTGCCTTTTAACTGGAGAGTTTATCCCATTTACACTATTTGTAATAACTGAACTATTTTCATTCATTTTTACCATCTTATTCTGCAGTTTCTAGTAATAGTCATCCTGATTTTTCTGGGTTTTGTTTTTGTTTTTGTTTTTGTTTTTGCTTTTTTTCTTCATTGCTTCCTTGTTCTGAATTCATTGGTTTCATTCCCTCACCTCCAATTCCGGTGTTTACTCTGCACTCCAGTTCTTTTAGGGGCCACCCTAGAAATTTTTATATGCATGTTTAACATAATAGAATTAAGTTCATCAGTATGTTTAAGTTCTTTCTGAACAATAAAAAAGCAAAGAGCCCTTGAATCCTGATTATTCACTTTCAAATTTTATATGCAATTGTCTTGATTTTAATCTCTTGATTTTTTAAAAATATATTTATTTATTTGAGAGAGAGCGAGAGCAAGAGAGACAGAGGAGAAAGAGAGAGAGAGCAGGTATGCAGGGAAAGGCAGAAGGAGAAAGAGAGAGAGAGAGAATCTACAGCAGGCTCTGCTTTGAGTGTGGACCCTGACACAGGGCTCCATCTCACAACCCCAAGATCATGACCTGAGCCGAAACCAAGAACTGGATGCCCAACTGACTGTGCCACCCAGCCACCTCTTTTTAAATATCCAAAGAATTCTTGATTTTTCAAAACTCTTGATTTTATCTTATACCACCAATTTCTATTTATATTTGATCATGTTTACCTTAAATTAAATCTTTGTGCACTGATCCTCTTACATTTCAGACCTACCTTCTGAAATCTTTTTTTTTTTTTCTAAAATGCATATCGTTTAAAAGTCCTTACAATGAGATGTTCTGGTAGTAAATTCTACGTTTGTGATAGTTTGAGATTGCTACTTTGCCACTGACCACCACCCATTTTTTTTTTTAAGATTTATTTATTTATTCATGAGAGACACCAAGGGACACAGGCAGAGGGAGAAGCAGGCTCCTCACAGGGAGCCAGATGTGGGACTCGATCCCAGATCCCGGGATCAAGCTCTGAGCCAAAGGCAGATGCTCAACCGTTGAGCCACCCCATTTTTAAAAAATAGCTCTCCTTGTTTAGAATTCTAGATTACAAAATAAAAAAAATAGAATTCTAGATTGCTAGTTATTTCATATTAATGCATTTGATTTTCCTTGCCAATCTGCTCATTCTCTCTGATTGCTTTTAAGATCTTCTCTTTGTTGTTGTTCTGCAGTTTCACTATGATATGTTTAGGAATGGCTTTCTTTTTTCTCATACTGTTTGGGATTCTCTGGGCATTCTTTATCCATGCACTGGTGCTTTCATTAATTCTGGAGAATTCCCAGTCATTAGTTCTTTTAACATTGCTAGTTTCTGTTTTCTTTCTTGTTTCCTATAGAATTCTCTCATCTTATTTTCCGAGTTTCTTAAACATTTTCATATTTTCCATTGCTGTTTCCTTCTCTACTACAAATCTGTGTAATCTTCCAACATCCTAGTTCATCTGTTTTTTCTTGTAGTCTCATCATTGAAATTCTAATTTCATTGATCATAGTTTTCATTTCTAGAAATTCTAGTCAGTCATTTTTCAGATCTGGCTAGTTATGATAGTTTCTTTTTTTTCTTTGCTATACTTTCAACCTTGTCTGATATTTTAAAAACGTTTAATTATACTAATTTCATGTTCTGTGTTTGATTAGTTCTAGTATTTGTGGTCTCCCTAGATCTGATTCTAGATTTTCTTGTTTCAGTTGACTCTCGCTCAAGGTAGTTGATTTCTATGTGTGCTTAATGATAAAAAAAAAAAAAATTTAAAAAAAGAGTTCATTTCCCTTGTAACTTACTGTGTAAGAATTCATTTTGACATTTGACATATCTTTTAAACATATCTTCCTCCAAAGAAGATTAGAGTTTGCTTCTGCCAGGTGCCTGATGATATTGCCAAGTTAGAACCAATTTAAACCAAATTTTCAGAGTTTTCTTTCAGCCGTAATGGTTATGTATATTTAAGCTCCAAACCCATGGACGTCCAGATCTGAAATTAGAAACAGAGAAGGGATATTTTTTTCCTTTTCTTTTACTGTTCCACTCAGAGCTAAGGCCACGCTGATTGTGTATCTTTATCTTCTTGTTCTATGGCATGAGGGTTTTTCAGTTCACTCAATGAGAGCGTTGCCCTTCATTATTTTTGGCTTTACCTATGGGTCCCTGATTAGACATTTTATTCATCTTGGGCTTCAGGTTTTGTCCCTCGTGTGTGGGAAATGCTGATTCAAGCACTTAATGACTCCTTTGGATTTGGGCTTTCTGATCATTTGTGGGGCCTGAGGAATTACTTCACTTTCTAGCCAAATCTGTTATACATTAGAAAAATGTTTTTGTATTTTACCTAGTGCACTCAAGAATTCTCTGAAAATCTAGTCCTATCGTCAGAAAGAAAAGGCTCTGAGTTTTAGTTTGTTTCATTGAGTTTAGTTTGTGAAGTAGTAATACCTCCATGGTTAAGATTCTTTGTGAGGATTAAATAAGATACTGGATATACTTCTGTGTAGAAGTTTAATAGATGATAGTCATTACTGTAACTTGCCACTATTCTATTTCTACTAGTAGTACAACAACAATTACTACTAAATACAAGAAAGAGCCTATTATTCCATGGAGAATCAAAGAATTAGATCGTTGAAAGAGAAATAGTTGATTTTAAAAACAGTTAGAAATTGAGCTTTCTAAATGTATTTCTCATATATATTATGTGTGAGGGCTTTTTTTTTTCTTTAACACTTCCCTGAAGTAGCTAATAGCAGATCTCCCTGTAGGACTTGAGCCCTGTCCTCTGAGCTATACCTTCGATAGGGGTACGTGTGTGGGCTAGAGGCTGGGCTCCAGTCAATAACCAGTGTCAGAGTCCACAGTGAACACTTCCGCACTGTGCAGCGTGGGTGGGCAAGCTGAAAGAACACCATTTATTGGAAGAAAGGTGCTACACATATACAACGAGGTGTTATATTTATTATTATTTCTATTTTAAATGATCCATTGAAGAAAGAAGACATGGCAAGAATTTTTAATGAGACCCAAGGTCAAATTGGGTTCGGAAGCCCAAAGGGAAACATGGTAGTGCTCTAACTGGGATGCACGTGACCTTGGCAGGTCATGTAACCTCTTAGCCTCTATTCCTCTTGCGTATGAAGCAGACTAGTGGGGCTGTGTAGTTTTAGGGGGCTTCTACATCTCAAATTCTATGATTCTTATCTCTTCCCAAACCATATCCCCTGAGCTCCCTAGTTCACCAAATTCTTAGAGCTACCACCATACCTGTGCTAAAGAATACTGTTTATCTGACAATGTCTGCCTGGAGGCCCCCCTTTTTCTTGCTGTGAGACACAGAAATCAGAGCCACAGTAGAAACAAAATCCTTCATGTGGCTTTGGCCTCTCCTGCTTCTTGAGATGCTCATCTGTTTCGGATGTGTGGTTGGAACATGAGGAGCTACAGCAAGGTGCCACAATTGCCATCTAAGGAAGGAAGTAGTTGGAACGGATGCCCTGTGAGTGAGGTTAGCCATGTGCAAAAGTAGGCCACACCTAGAGACAGTCTATAGCTGTGTTTTAAGAATACTCAAACAACAGGGGACTGGGACTTCTCCCTAAGACTAGATGTCACTCCAGGAAGTGACACACTACAGCAATGGTGCATGACCTGCTAAAAGGAAGGTGGCTGAAGCACAGTGGTGTCTTTGGAGTCTCAAAAATGGGTGGCTCCAATGGGTGTGGGTAGCATGTACTAGGAAAGAGCATAGGTACTGGAGGGAAGAGGAACTAGGTTCAGAACTTGGCTTTACTGCTCTTAAGCTTAGGGAGCCTCATCTCTAACTGGAGGCTGGAAGCCATGACATAAGGCTGCCCTGTCTTTGTTTCCCAAATTTCAGTCATTGGAATGCCACATCAGGATGGTTGCTATATTCACCTGCCGCCTCTCCTGTTATTTCCTCATATTTGCACTGAAGTTGTTTTATTTTTTTATTGAAGTGTTTGTTTTAAAAGAAAGCTTTCTGTTGCTACCAGAAATGGAAAACCAGTATCACATGTCACAATTCCACGTTAACCACACATGCACACCCCACAGTGAAAACAAAATGGTGTTAAGTCATAGCTAGGTACTACCACCCATGGAATTCTCTGGGCCTGAGGTTTCTCTCTTATTAGAGATTATTAGATTTACCAGTGCCTCCTACTGAGACTCTCTTCTTGGTGTCATGAAGAAGACTGCCAGGGAATAGCAATAATGGGTAAAATTTGTTGAGTCCCTCTTTATGTGTATTGCCACTGACACCTCCACAATCAGAAGAGACAGGTACTCTTCTTATTTACATCCCTTTTCCAGCTAAAGGCACCAGGGCTGAGAGAGAATAAATCACTTGCTGAGAGCACACAGCTAGCTGGGGGGTATAGACACAATGGAGACCAAAGTGATTTGTATCCAGAACTAGAGTCTGTCACCACAGGGCTCTTTCTTCCCTTACATGGTGAGTCAGTGTTATTTAACGCTGAGACTTCATGATGTCCAAGAGCATCTTAAGTGCTGCCTAAAAGCATTTCTTGTGTCATGAGTTAGAGGCATATTATACATGAGGAGATGTTGCCCTGCATAAAAGCAAGGTACATGGTGCCTGACACCTAGAAAGTGCTCAGTAAGGCTTGGTCCCTTCTCTCCGCATTTCTCCTGCCCATGGGACAGGCAGTCCTAAGCTCTGTTTCAGTATTCAAAGATGCTTGAAGAGAAATGAGCACTTTAAGCTGTCACAACTTAAAGGCTCTCACCATTACTGTCCGAGGATTCCATAAATTCAGGCAGCCTTCCAATGGCAACTTGCTGTCCATAGCCAACTTTCTAGCTGGAGGGAGAATGAACCAGTCAAGTGATACCAGTGTTCTAGCTTTGGTTCACCCATGTACCTCAGGACTGGTCTAGGGCACTCCATAAATATTCACTGAGTGAGCAAGTAAATATCTGCATGGTTATATTTCTGATACTAATACCATTAGTAATAAAACAGCTTTGTCATGGAGCCCTTATGCTATGCCTGACCTTGTAGTAAATATTTCCCCTGTATTATTTGATTTTCCTCAATAATCCTATGAAGTACATACTATTGTCCTACCTTACAGATGAGGACATTGAAGCTTGGATAATCAAGTAATTGTTTGATTCCAAAGCCTGTGGGGGCTTCCAACTTAAGTTGAAACTGTTCCCACCAGATTTGTCCAAGTAGCCCTGCGTTCTGGTGAATTTGGTGGATGATGGTCAGGCCTTCAAGCACCAAGTCTGACTTTACTGACAACTCTGGCCTACAAAGCTGTCAGCATGGTGTGGTGATCAGAGGCACTAACTTTGGCCTCAGACAGGCCTGAGTCCAAATTGTCTTCCACCAACTACTGGACAGGAGATTTGAGGCAAGCCACCTAATTTCCCCAAGCCCCAATTTCTTCTTCTGTGAACCGAATACTGCAGAAGGTAGCATTTAGCACAATAATCTTAGCACTAGCTAGTATTGAGTAAAAGGTATTTATTGTTACAGAGAAGAAGCAAAGAGGGCCTGGGCTAGGAAAAAAGAGGTCATTTTAAGAAGAAGACAGATGGAAGCAAAGGCATTTCTTTTTCTTTGTGACTTTGGTGGAAGTGTTAGATGAGGCTTCAGAGTGCTGATTTCCTCTGTTTCTTCGCAACACCCCTGGTGAGCAAATTGTCCTACCCCAACACTCCCAGAACGAGTCTTCCGTATCTCTAACTGTTGGCTCTAACACATCCTCCTGAGCCACATGGCCCACGCTGCTTCCCAGTCCCGAAATGGTGGATTGAGGCTGTGGCATTTTAGGAAATCAATTCCCTCACATGGCAGACAGGAGGACACCCAGGAAGCCGAGGCCTGAGCAGCGGCCATGATGACGTGAATGTGAGTCGGGCCCATGGAGGAGTGTGCTCAAGCTGCAGGGAGGAATGGGAATAAGGCCTGGCCCAAGCTGGAGCTCCTTCTGCAGCCGGGGCACTGGTGGGCGCATCCTTCTCCTGGGCATTCGAGGATCCCCTCCCTCGTGGCCTATGAGTTCTGAACTTGAGGAAGACTCTGTCAGTAAAATATGGCCTCTCTTCCTCATCTATCCTCCCTACCGCACCCCTCACCCTCCCTTCCAATCACTGCACCAACCCTCACTTGCCTGTTTACTTGGTTTTGTGGTTTTGACTTAGATGTGGTTACAGAGGGGTGGGGCAGAGGACAAGCTCTCCACCCCACTGCTTCACCTCTCCCTCACACACAGAGGTGTCCTACTTGGTCTCAGAGACCCAACTTGATGTTCTTGGCATCGCAGATGAGGAAATTCTGATTCAGTTTCTCTGGGGTGGGACCTAGGTACTGGCATTTGTTAAAAGCTCCCAGGTGATTGTAATCAAGAGCCACCTCTCTAGTTATGGAAAGAAGCAGATGATAACTGTGCTTGAGAAGGCAAGTGTTGGGGAAGAGCTGGGCCTGGCCATTGTGAGAGGTAGTATTGCTCATTCCTGCATAAATGATGGTTGATTATCTATACAGTCTTTTGACACGCCTCTCAAATGCTTATTCCCACCATTTTGTAGATGTGGACAAAGGGTCCAGCTCACTTTACTCCCGCCAATAATGGTCCTTTCAGCAAACCTCTGGGAGAATCAGGGGGTTATGACACCAGTGACATGATTTAGCTCAGGTGGTGGTGCTAAGCCAGGACCAGCCAAGACCTGAAACCTCTGGTGCTAGATCCCTCCAGATGCTGTTGAACCAGGAGGTATGCCCTAAAATAATAAGCCCTACCCCATACGATACTGGAGGGCATCTTCAGCCTGTCAGGAGGGCACCAATGCAACTCACAGGGAGAGAGGAGACCGCCGGAGCTGTTCCTTGCCAACAGATTTATAATAGAGATTGCGGGCTTAGAGCCTCAGTGAGACTCTTCAGGTGGATTTTTAAAGAAAGAAAGGTTTCCTTGGCAGGTGTGATTGTGTGGTGAGATTGGGTAGTGAGTGTGGCAGTGGTATGGGGTCAGGAAATACCAGGGACACGAGAAGCAGGCCTTCAGGGGTCTGGGTTACGAAGAGCATGAAGCACACTGATCAGTGGCACAGATAAGAGATGGCTCCCCGCCCCTGCCCACCTGCCCCACCCCGCCCCACCCCAGGCTCTTCAACCTCAGGGGCAGGCTTGAACTCCACGCTTGGTGGCACAGTGGTCTGCAAGAGCCTCTGTTGTTTCACTTACTTTCCCCTTCCCCAGCAAGGTTGCCATAGTCAAGATTCATTATCCATCAGCAGCAACCAACTAGAAAAGGTGATAGAAAATGAGATCCTATTTGCCGTGGCAGCTAAGCCCACAGCACATCTGGGAATTAACCTGAGGATTGCCCAAAAACCTTTTTGGGAAATTCTAATTGCTCTTTGAAAGAATGCAAATTAAAGAGTGATACTATACCAGAATATCTTTAATGTAAACTAAAACACATATACTCCATTTTAAAAAATCATATAGACATATTCCAGGTCTTATAGTAAATAAGTGGGTGTCCATAGGGGGAGGGCATGACATAGGGGATGACAGACATAGACACATGTATATTATCCAACAACACTTAAACACATTTCCTCAGCAAATAATAACTGCTTTCTTGAATACTCAACCAAAGTAGGCAAAATGTGCATATTGTCACCATCATTATGCATGTCCTTATTTTTAAACTACCAATTTTAGATTTCCTTGAGGCCAAGGATTATTCCTTGTATATTTTTATATCCTCATGGTCCTTAACTCAGGGCCTTTCATGTAAAAGATGCTGAATACATATTTTTGTAAAATTTTCATTAAAAATAACATCTATTCATTGTAAACATGTAGAACATGTGCATTACAGAGAAAATTTAGAAAGGTATATAATATAATTCTACTACTTATGGATAACTTACGTGAACATTTTGGGTGTATATATATATATATACATATATATATATTTTTTTAAAGATTTCATCCATTTATTCATGAGAGACACAGAGAGAGAGAGAGAGAGAGAGAGAGAGAGAGAGAGAGAGAGGCAGTGATACAGGCAGAAAGATAAGCAGGCTCCGTGCAGGGAGCTCGACGCGGGACCCGATCCCAGGTCTCCATGATCACGCCCTGGGCCAAAAGCAGGTGTTCAACCGCTGAGCCACCCAGGCATCCCATTTTGGATGTATTATCCCAGATCTCAATTGGAGTATTTTTTTTATGATTGCTTGACAGATTTAATTTAATTTTTACATCAAATAGTTTTGCCATTTTGTAGTTTGAGAGAAAGAACATTTAGAAGTGAATTCAATATACAAAATATTTACTATGCAAGAAGTGCAGGGTGTACAAGAAAGGAGCAATTAGTTCCTAGGATGATCTGAAGGAAGAGAGGGGGCTGGCCAGGCTCATTGTGGGTGTGTGTATGCTTGATGAGGGCAAGTACTGCAGACATCAGCACACACGTCTTCTGTAAAGGTCCAGATGGCAAATGTTTGTGGGTTGCATGATCTCTGTCCTGACCACTCACTGATACTATTATACCATGTCATAGCCAATGAACATGGCTGTGCCCTAATAAAACTTTATCTTATGGGCATTGAAATCTGAATTTTATATCCCTTCCTCAGTTTTCAGAGGGTAAAGAGAAAGCTCAGCAAATCCAAACAACTGACAGAAGGTTCTTATGGATCACCGAGTGGGAGTGGGAGGTGAAGGATGCGGCTGTAGAAGCTTCCGCCAAGGACAGCTGGGCTCCATGTGCCACTGAAGGGTTTGAAGTAGTGGAGTGAGATCAGCTGGAAAGAGCTCTGGGAGAGGATTCGTTCAGGGATCCAATGGTTGCCAAGACTCAAACCATTGCTCCAACTGCTATAGGCCAGAAAGTCTGCTTTCAGGTTTTTCTGCACTCTCTCAAGAAGACAATGCCTCACCTTGGGAACACCCAAGATTTAATGCAACTAGCTCACCCTGGGGTTGGACGGAAGAGGGGTCCATAAATCCTGACACAAGCAGGGTGGACAGTCTGTGGGATCCTTGCAAAATCTGCCCAGGGTATGTCTTCCCCACTGTTCTTAGGACACTCCTCAGTAGGCGCCTGTCATCTCCATGTCCCAGGCCCACTGCTTGCCGGGTTCTCGTCCATCCCAGTCACCTCACCCCCACTTCCCCTGATTATAAAACCAGAGCACGGGATCCCTGGGTGGCGCAGCGGTTTGGCGCCTGCCTTTGGCCCAGGGCGCGATCCTGGAGATCCGGGATCGAATCCCACGTCGGGCTCCCGGTGCATGGAGCCTGCTTCTCCCTCTGCCTGTGTCTCTGCCTCTCTCTCTCACTGTGTTCCTATCATAAATAAATAAAAATTAAAAAAAAAAAAAAACAG
Source organism: Vulpes vulpes (assembly GCF_048418805.1). Lineage (NCBI taxonomy): Eukaryota > Metazoa > Chordata > Mammalia > Carnivora > Canidae > Vulpes > Vulpes vulpes. The sequence goes on from NC_132780.1 coordinate 142,721,829, forward strand.
AGCACATTGTCTGCATGGGCTTGTTCCCTTCTTGCTCAGTCTCATATTGATGTAAGTGCTACTTAGAAACCCTCCTAAAGGGACTTCACTCTCCCTTGGTTATTTCTCCCCTGCCTTCCCATACCCCCCTGTGACCCCGGACTGTAAGTGTATGCGATGACCTGCACCAGGCAGAGGAAAGATTATGTTTATTCTCATTTCATTACACTTCACTGAAATTAAATGTGTACCCTCATGAAACATGACACATCACAGAATCCAAAATCCAAGCAGATTGTTTTTCTACAGAGTGCCCAATCTCAGCCTGATTCCCTGCACCTTTTTCCACATTTCCTTGACGTTGTGTTTGGGGTGCAACACCTGCCTACTTTAACTTTGTTGCTCTCCCAACTGCAAGAAGGCTTCCAGCATTGGGAGTTTGAGATTTGATTGCTCAACCAGGGGAGATGTTAAGAAGTGATCTCACAGGCAAGATTTGCACCTTTGTGAGCTTGCTTAGAATTTTGAACAGAGTTTTTGTTGTTGTTGTTTGTGTTGTTTGTTTGTTTTGTGTGTGTGTGTGTGTGTGTGTGTGTGTTTTAGTAGACTTCCCTGACTGTCCTGGTTTGCAGGCCGAAATTATGAAGCAGTTAATATACAGCACATAAAACTGTCCTGTCTGTTTGTTCTTGCTGTCATATGGTCAGCACTGATGGCAGGAACTGACTAATGAACCGGCCCCAGTATCTGTGTACATAGAGGAAGCCAGGGGGCACGCATCACAAATAGAACTCCTATTTCTCTATGAGAGTGGCTCTTCATTTCCTAATGCTTTCCTCGTGAATAGTTCGGGTCTCTCAGGGAACAAAAAAAAAAAAAAAAAAAAAAAAGAAAAGAAAAGAAAAAAAAACCCTTTATGAAATGTAAGCTCCGTTTCTCATTTCATTGAAAAACCTTTAAGAAAAGCCATTTTTCATACTTAAGACTTTTCCAAATCTCTCCTAACCAGTTACCCTCTGTATTGTATCTTTCGGAGCTGGCAGTCATCCAGCGACAATCCTTAAAAATCCCTTTACAGTTTTAAAGGAAAATACAAGCTCTCATTTACCACTGGATCGAGTCAGAAAATAAAAGCTTAATGCCTTGACAGGCCTGGATATTTTTTTTGAGGGCTAAGTCTGATTTATGGCAGTAGCCAGCAAACCAGGCTGGTGAGATATTTGCTGCTGCTCCCAGGGATATGGAAAAATGAAGTGTGAAGTTCTGGGGAGAGCAGGCCACAGCCTTCCAGTCACTAAACACTCCCACCAAGTTGGCAGGGGAACAGAGCCCTGGGCTGCAAGATGAACCTCAAAGGAATAGGGGAGGAGGAAGGGACCTCGCACCGTGTCAAAATACTGCCAAAGCTTAACGCGCGCCATACATTTTGTGACACGGGGTGGGATGTTTATGAGGGGGTTTTAGGGAGGAAAGAGAAGAGAAACATTTTCTTCCTTCTTTCTTTGTTTTATTTTCTTTATAGCTTCCCTGTAGGGGTTTCACTCCAAGTAGGAGAAATTAAGAGCAACAACGGGAATGTAGGAAGTCGCTTAAGCCCCCACCATAAAATCGTTCAGATCGAAAAATATGATCTGGTTAAGAGAGAAAGCACTACTTGCCCTGGGCCTGTAGCTTCAAGGCAGGAAGACAGGCCCACTTCCCCACGCCAAGGTCCCCAGATCTGAGAGCGTGGGAGCCAGGATTTTCATTCCCATGAAAAGGGAATTTCCTAGAGGTAAGAGTCAGGTGGGTTTTTTTCCCCCTCAGAATTTTCTTGAAGTGAGTCATCACAAATGCACATGCCAGGTGAAACGTTTGGTGGGTTTTTTTTTTCCTTTCCTTTATTTAAAAATAAAAAATAAATTAACATCCACTGTTAGATTTGTTTTTAATTTCAGGTTTCTGAAGTAGAGTATTGGATACCCAGACAAGTCTCAAAGGGCTTCCTCTGTACTTGGTATTATTTACAGGGGAGGTGAATGGAAGCCCCTGGAGAAGCGAGGGGCTGATTTTCATTGTTTTCTGCAGTGAAAAAACCCTCCTCTAGATGATGTTTTTGATAAACAAAGGCAAGGAAGGGCAAAGATGGAAAACACGCAACTCATTTTCTCCCCACACACACTTTATCTTTGGAAGATCATTATCAAAATCTGATTCATTTGAGAGCGAAAACGTACATCTTTATTATTTTTAAGTTTTAATAACGGCATCTCTACCTGCCAAATGGAGATTTATGTTCCGGTAAAGGCTTTGGGTCAGTTAAAGCAGGCTCAGTAATTATAGAAATGTTTGTACTCAGGCGTAGTCGTCCCCTTGCCTCTCTAAATCACTAATGATCACACCTACTCTCCCTCAGACAGACTCTCCCAGGCTCGCTTTCACACCCCCACATAAACGGCCTCCCTCATTTACTCCCTTATCATAAAGTGAACCTTCAAGATAATTCGACTCAATAAACATTTATTGATGCCTCCTGTGTCTAAGGTCCTGTTGGGCAATCGAGGGGGCTTGGGAGCTTGGGTGAAACACAAAAACGGGCGCCTGGGTGGCTCAGCAGTTAACTGTCTGCCTTAGGCTCAGGTCATGATCCCCGGGTCCTCAGATCCAGTCCCACATCAGGCTCCCTGCTCAGCAGGGGGTCTGCTTCTCCCTCTGCCCCTCCCCCTCTGCTCATGCTCTCTCTCTCTCAAATAAATAAATAAAATTTAAGAAAATTAAAACACACACACAAAAACAAGAGCCTGCTCCTAGACTTCGAGACATTTGCTATTGAATGGAGAGAGAAACTGCTCTTTGATGCAACTGCCTTTCAGTTAAATTTGCCCTTAGAAAAAGCCATCAAATGTGCTTTATTTTTCCCACCTTGGCAGAAAGAGAGAGCCTGGAGGCCTAGAGAAACTAAGGGACTTGCCCGGTGCCACCAACAGTGATAACAAACATGGTTGAGCTCCTGTGCCCAGATGGGGGCACTGGGCGATGCACTCCCTGTGCCCCCATCTCCTTGCATCCTCGACACCCACGACACCCACGGTGAGGCTCCTCCTTCTGCAGAAGAGGAAACCAAGGCAGCCAGTGGTTAAGTACCATAGCCCAGAGCACAGGGCAAGGAAGTGTGGGGCCAGGACTCACAGCCTCCCCACCCTGGAAGTCCCTTCACTGAGCTGAGACTGGAACTTCCACTTCCCTGCCTCCTATCCATGTCTTCCCACTTGTCTCCAATCCCCATACCTGTGATGTGAGGTGGAATTTTAAAAGAAAAAGAAGAAACACCAACATTTCACTTTTTTGTTTATTTTGAATGGGTTTGGGGTAAAGAAACTAAGGAGTACTTTGCAAACTGTTTTTGTTTATTTGGAGACACCTAGGTGTCAGCCTTAAGGAGGTCTGTAAATAGTTGCTGAAAATTTGAAGACTGTCATTTTTAAGCCACGCTTCTTGAACAAAACTCTGTGCGGGGAAACTGAGAAATCCAGGGTCCCTAGAAGCGACCAGACCTCCAGGGTGGCTGCCCTGGTTTTTGGTAAGCGACACGCTGAAAGAGATTACGGAGCTCTGAGTTTCTTCAGTGGTGACTACCACACACATACAGGCTGACGCACACACCCACAGTTCAAATATTTTGGCAAATGTCCTGGCTTCCCTCCACCACTAAAATGAAAGTGAAGGTGAAATCATTTGGGGGCCACTAGAGTAGAATTCTCACCCCTGATAGCTGGCCATAGATTTAAATGTCTCACAGGAGGCCCAATTAAACATTAGTGAGTTCCCAATTCACCGAAGGATCATATTTTCTGGCCATTTTCATCACTCACACTTCCTAGCAAGTTAACAATGAGTTTAGAATATGACTTCTTCCCTCAGGCGCCCCTCCCAGCTATTTTATTTTATTTTATTTTATTTTGTTTTATTTTATTTTATTTTATTTTATTTTATATTTTATTTTGTTTTATTTTATTTTATTTTGGATCTGGAATCTAGTGGGCTCACGTGTTTGGAAATACTGCAGGCAGATTTTTCTAACCAGGTAACTGGTTGCTCTCGACACACACCCTGGTTTCGCCCATGATGCAAACTTATCTTGGTTGTGGGCAGAGAGGAGTCTCTGTATTTTGTTGATAATGATTGTTCAAGAGGATCCCTGGGACACGGTGCCAAGAGGACATACAAAGCACTGTACCTCACACAAAGAAGATGTTTGTTGAATGAATAAATGACTAAGTGAAGAGGTGATACCTCTTGCTTGTGACCGCTGGAGTAGCAGGGGCAGAGGGTGGTACAGCAGATGCTTCTTGCTGCTTGCCCCAGGATGATCCCCATCTTGTGTGCTCAGTCAAGAACAGCCACCTTCACACTGTGGTTTGCATCTTTCTGGGGGTACTTGAAGATTTTTGAGGGGTTATGCAGATGCATATGGCTTTCACAGAGCTGATTTTCAGATTCTCAACTTCCACTGCACTCCTTTCTAGAGCTCACCAGTCTGAAAATACACTTCTGGTTTTCCTTTCCTATCATCCCTTTACAATCGACCCTCTCACACTTTTAAAATAAAAGGCATTTGCTCACCATTTCAATCTCACTATAGAGCATTGTCCCAAGGTCTAAATATCCTCTGGGTCTCTGAGTAACGAAATATTTTGAGAAGGCATTTTTCCCAAGAAAGAGTGCCCAGGAGAACAGAGGAAGGAAAACTTTCAGGAGAAATACTGGAAGGGGGCAGAGCTCTATTTCATCCCATGACAAACCCATGGCAAGTGTCTATGTGCTTATGTATGAATCTGCCATGATTCTCTATCTCCCCACTCACCATTTATTAGAATGCTAATTCAGAAATGAATTAGTTGTCATAGGGACACGTGTTAACACACTTATTTGAGCTGATAAATGAACTTATAATTTCTTTGTGAGAAAGTGAGTCTGACTTGGCTAATGAAACTGACAGTGAGAACTGCATTGGTGGTTGAGTGTCTGCCTTCAGCTCAGGTAGTGATCCTGGGGTCCTAGGATGGAGTCCCACATTGGGCTCCCCATGGGGAGCCTCCTTCTCCCTCTGCCTCTCTCTCTGTGTCTCTTAGAGAAAGATGAGGAGAAACTCATTAATAGACAAAAGGGAGCCTGGGGTTAGAAAAATACTCTTAAAATAGCAGAAATCTAAGAGGAGTTTGAAAAAAGGTAGTAAGAATTAGGAGATGGTGGGATAGAGGTTCATGTGCTTGGGGTTGAATTTGTCTGACATTTGTGTGATCTTGGGAGCTGTCTTTTTTTTTTTAATCTAGAGAGAAATATGCCTATACTACTCAAGTTTATTTGTTTTTATCCATCAGAAGAACACTCTGGAATTTCACTTCCTTCCCATTAAATTTTACTTTAAGAGAATCAGGTAATCAAAACATATGTACAAATATCCTGAGCTTGCTAGTTTTTTGTTTTTAGCTAGTTAGAGTATTTCTTTATTATTATTATTATTTTTAGAGAGAGAAAGTGCAAGAGAGAGGGGAGGGGCAGAGGGAGAGGGAGACAGAATCTCAAGGAGACTCACTGCTGAGCGCAGAGCCTTATGTGGGGCTCGATCTCATGACCCCGAGATCATGACCCTGAGATGACCTGAGCCAAAACCAAGAGTTAGACACTTAACTGACTGAACCACTCAGGTGCCCCTAGTGAGACTATTTATTTCTAAGTCCTACTGAAAAGTCATTGCTGTTACTGATACATCTGGCTGTTCATCCAATAATAGGCCATGACAATATATTACATATAATTAAGTAGGTGATTCTGAAGTAGTTAGGGCAGTGGAGTGGTGATACCAGTAGTCTAAACTCTCCATAAAAGTATTTATGCTGAGGTTCCTTAAAAAGAAAACACCTCATAAAACAGACACACGTTTAAGAAGCTAGTAGAAGTGGCCAAGGCACTGCAAAAGATGTGCAAATTTGGTGCTGACGTTACTCCAGAGATTGCTGTGTTTAGCTGCCTCATTCACTGCTATCTGGCCTCTGCTACACCCCCATTAATCTGTCAGCCGAATGAGCTCTAATTATGCATCTCGTAACCTGGTGTACTATAGCACCCTGTGTCTGAATGGAGATAGATCTTCAAGATTTACTGCACGTACGCCCATAGTCTCACTGGGTCTCTAAGCTGGTGGGGGTGGTGTGCAGGGTGTATGCACTTCCTCCCAATTACTGAGAACACCATTAGAGGTCGAGAGAAGCAGATGGGCATGGCAAAAGAAGCCAAAGATTCAGCTAGTGCTCCAGTGCACTCTTAACAGTCTGGCAAAATGCAGAGTGCATTTTGGTACGGTACTTTAATGTGCACGGGCGATATATAGCCCAGGATATATAGTATATATAACCAGTTTGTTGGAGGGGATGTTAGAAACTTCATTCTTCCCACTGTTGATTTGGCTGCCTTGTACTTTCTGCCTCCTTCTGTGGCTTGCCCATTTTCTGGATGAGTGAGGAGGGAAAAGGGAAGGGTGGAGGAGGGAATTGGAATTATGGATCTTTTCTTTTTCTTTTTTTTTTTTTTAACATCATCTCTCTGAATCCTCATTAAAATCCTGTGAGGTATACACTATATTCCCTATTTTAGAAGTGAAGAAAACAGTCACAAGGAGGCTCAGACTGTGTCTGTGTATGTGTATATGTGTGTGTGTGTGTGTGTGTGTGTGTGTGTGTGTGTGTGTGTGTGTTGGGGGAGGCATGCAATCCTGTAGCCCTCACTCTTTGGGAAAGCTGAATGCCTCTGAGTTCTTTTTCCACCAGCTTTCTTTCTCTTGAGCCTCAAGCAAGCATTGTGGATTTCTGACTGGTGTTCTAATCTGTACTGCTGGTTTCCCTCGCTTCCCTCCAGCTACCAGACAGTTGGGGGGATAAGTCAGTGTCCATTCCTCCTGAAGTAGACAGTTGTATTGTGTTGACTGGGCACTGCCATGTTATCCAACATATCTTTGAAGGGACAAAGAAAAAAACCTCTTTGTTTCACAGACACTTGGCCTTTTCTTTTTTGTTTTTCATGTCATTTACTCCTCAATCAGTGTTAATAGCAGCAATTTCAGATGTTGTGAGTTGGAATTTAAAAAAAAGGCCACGTTGCAGGTTTATCTTGAATTTTAGTATTAAATATCATTGTTTTTCAACCTAATTTCTTTTAAGCTCGTCTTGGCTTTGCTGGTATAGGAAACAAAAGATTTCATTTCATTGCAATTCTATGGACTAAATAAAATATATTAAGACCCTGGAATCTGGTTGAGACTCAGGACAGGACTCCAGACACTGGTGGAAAGGAATCTCTAACTGACCCCAAACCTTGGGTTTCATGGGCTACTCTCCAAGTGTCTGCCAGCAGTCCCCGAGCTGCTTTCAACCACATTGGAAGCTGAGTTCTCTAAACAGAAAATGTAACCATGATAAGTTGTGTCACTTTGGTGATATATCTCTCAGAATATTATAAACTGGGTAGCTGAATTTTTCATTGCCTTAGAGACATCCGCAGCCAGAGATCTAAGGATAGAAAATTCATGTCTCTCTCCATTAAGAAATTTAATTCACATTTTACCCAGTCTTAGCCTTTGATTAATACTCTGGATACATCATGCAGCAGTCCTTGGGATTATGAAAAGTGATTTGTCTAATCTGCATGTCAGTCTCCTTTGGGGCCTGTACAGGAAACACACACACATACACACACACACACGCACAAAAGCCAACACTCTGTAGCTATTGATTTCATAGCATTTGCTTAGCGTTTGCCTCTACATTCCGGCCAAGTCAAGTGGATAAAGAGCAATTTGATCCATGGAGTGTGGCAAGAGTGTTGTCACCATCTACAGAACCAATTCATCTGGAGGATTTCATGCTTGCACATATCAGCACTGGAAGTGGGTTTTAATGAAATTTCTAGCAAAATGAAGTTAATATAAAAGTGAACGTAAAAACATATGCTTATGGTTCCAGCTGGCTGGTGGAGGTGCAGGCAAGGTTGCACGGAGTTTAGGTCCTCACTCCAGGCTCTTGGCCCCAAGGAATAAATTATGGATGATCTGAATCAATGCTGGGTTGAAGGACAATTGTAAAGGACAAATGTTTCATGCCACTGGCTTGCACTGGTGTTCTCTGAGTGTGAACTAGCCCTCCTCCTCACTGGCTTTTCCTTTCTCAGTTCCCACTGACTCTCTTCTCCATCAATGCAATAATCACAGGTTCTCCCCCTTTTTGTCCACAAATTGAGCTTTCACTAATTTAAGTTGGCATATTTCAGAGTCACTCCTTTTAGAGGAATGATTAGCCAATCTGATGTGTATATCCATTTAAGTATATGTGCCTAAGATGATGCAAGTAGTCTATCTGTCACATTCTAGAGACTCTGTCTTCCCCCAGTGTATTAAATCAAGCAAAGGATTTTCACGGCAGGTGGTCAGAAAGTTATGCTGGAGCAAGTGGGCCTTTGACATATGTCTGTTTTAGAACTCACATGATAGTGGCCTATTTTTTCCAGATAGGGACCTGGTCCTCCCTGGAAGGTGTAGCATGCAAGAGTCTTCCTTTAACTAGTTACATGAACCAGAGAGAGATGTAGAAGCTCCAGAGACAAACAGCATCTGGAGCCCAGGCACCATATGGGGTGGGGTTGGTTGGAGAGCCTGCTATTTTAATTTGGGAGGTGCAGGTAGGGCTGAAGGAGCCTTGGGAAGTCACTCCTGGACCTGGGACTTGAAAGGAGACTTGAAAAAACAGTTGTTACTGCAGAATGAGATCATGTAACCTTTTGGGCAACAGAACTTTAACATCTCATGAATCCTTGAAAGAAGCAAGGTTTTCCTGATGAAATAAAAATGCACTCTCTATTGCTTCATTTTGCTTTTCTCTTTCAGTGAAAATAATAGTCTAGGGCTTACTAACAAACACTGATGTCACTTCACATATTAAATATTGTTATTTTAGCTCCTTCCTACACCAAAAATCCCAAATATTAAAGTTCTCTCTCTTGATATTGATTTCTAGATCTTTCACTATTCTTACGAATTTTCTCAGGTTTCTTTTCACATTCCCCCCTTTATTTTAGCTAGATAACATCCCAATTAAAGGAGGACATTGCATTATATTTGATACTGGGCCTGAGAGTCTGAAGTCTGTGTTTGAATCCTATCTCCAACCTTAAGCATGAGATGTTTCTGAGCCTCAGTTTCCACATCTTCAGAATGGGTGTGTCTAGGCTTCTCTTCTTCCTAGCATTGCTACTGGGATTAAATTTGAAATGTGGTAGCAAATTTCTTTGCACCTGTTACATGCATTGTACATAATGGAAACACTTTGTATCTGCATCATGACCAAAATAGACAATGTTACCTGAGCTATCAAGATGATGGTGCTGATTCCTAATCTTATTTTTCAAGACGTATGAGGTTCTTCAAATTGGTGGCATCTTGTGCCTTTAAACAATTAGGGAAGACTCAGATCCAGGCGGAAAGCCCTCAAAACAATGAGTTAAATGGCATGCTGTAAAATATCTATGCAACACAAAAGAATGTGGTAATGGAGGAACAGACAAAGAGCACGAGGCCTATAGAAAAAACCAAGGTAGACATAAACTTAAGCATGCCAGTAGTTGTACTGAAGGTAAATGGACTAATCACTTTAATCAAAAGACTAAGATTGTTGGATATAAAATAAGATCCAACTGTGTGCTATTTACAAGAGATGCACTTTAGATTCAAAGACACAAATAAGTTGAAAATAAAAGGATGGGAAATGATATGCCTTAGAAACAGTAACCATAAGAGAACTATATTCAAAGACAAAATAGACTTTAAAACAAAAAAATTTTATTAGAGACATGGAGGGAGATTTCATACTGATAACTGAATCAGTTTACCAGGAAGATATAAAAGTTATAAACTTATGCACTGCTAAGAATAGCATTCCAAATATATGGAGAAGAAACTGATAGAATTGAAGGGAGAAATAGATAATTCAACAGACTTAACAAAAAATATTGGGAGGCTTTAATGCCCCACTCTCAAGAATTGATAGATAACTGGATAGGAAATTGGCAAAGATATAAAAAGGCATGAACAACACTACCAACCAACTTGGTACATTATATAGAACATTTGCTCAATATCAGAAGAATACCCATTCTTTTCAAGCACACGTGGAACATTCTATAAGACAGACCATATGCTAGGTCATAAAGCAAAGTGCCAATAAATTTAAAAATATTTAAATAATATAAAGTATTTCTCTGAACACGATGGAGTTACATTAGAAGTTAACAACATCTGTAGGTATGGGTAACCTCCAAATATTTGAAAATTAAACAACACATATCTAGATAATCCATGGATCAAACAAGAAATCACAAGGGAAATTAGAAAATATTTTAACTGAATGAAAACAAAAACACATCACTAAAATTTATATGATGCAGCTGAAGTACTTAGAAGGAAATTTGTTTGTAAACAGCTTTATTGAAATATACTTCACATACCATAAAATTTACCCTTTTACAGTGTACAACTCAATGTTTTTTAGTATATATCACTTTTGCAAACCCCACCACTAATTTTAGAACATTTCATAATTCCAGAGAGAAACCTCATACCTATTACTAGTTATTCCATATTGTCCCTTTCCCCCATTCTCTTGAAAACACTAATGTAACTTCCATCTCTATGAACTGCTTGTTTTTTACGTTTCACATAAAATGCAATCATATGACATGTGGCCTTCTGTGTCTGTCTTCTTTCACTTTGTGTATCTTCAGGATTTACCCATGGTGTACCAGGGGTTAGTATTTCACTTCTTTTTGTGGCTGAATAATGCATTAAATTCACACATTTGGTTTATTCGTTCATCAATTGATGGACATTTAGGATGTTTCCACTTTTTGGCTATTATGAATAATGCTTCAGTGAACATTCAGGCCTTTGTAGAGACGGAGGATTTCAATTATTTTGGGTGTATACCTAAGATTGGAATTTATGTTATTTAGTAATTCTATGTTTAACTTTTTAAATAACCATTAAATAGTTTTCAAAGCAGCTTCAACATTTTACATCCCTACCAGTGATAAGGGGCATCTATGGAAAACCTAGAGCTAAAGTAAAACTTAATTATGAAAGACTGAAAGCTTTATCCCTAAAGTCAGGAATAAGACGAGATATCTGTTCTCACCACTTCAGTTCAATATTGTTCCAGAAGTCCTAGCCAGGACAATTAGGCAAGGGAAAAAAATGGCCATCCATTTGGGAAGAAAAAATAGAACTCTTTTTTCAGATGACACACTCTTGTATTTAGAAAATCCTAAGGAATCCACAGAAAACTTTTTAAAGCTAATAAACTAATCCATCAAGGTTTCAGGATACAGTATCTTTATACAAAAATCAGTTGTATTTCTACATACTAGCCATGAATGATACAAAATGAAATTAAGAAAATAATTCCATTTACAATAGAATAAAAACCAAGAAAGTACTTAGGGATAAATTTAACCAAGGAAATATGAGACATATATTGAAAATTAAAAAAAAAACATTGTTGAAGGAAATTAAAGAAGATCCAAATAAATGGAAAGATAGCCTATGTTCATGGGTCAGAAAACTTAATATTGTTAAGATGGTAATATTTCCCTAACTGTTCTACATATTCAGTGCGATCCCTATCAAAATTCTAACTGCCTTTCTTGCAGTTCTTGCAAGAACTTTCTTGCAGTTTCTTGATATTCCTTGGATTGTACCAGGTTCTGAAAAAAAAAAATCAATTTTGACATTTTTGCCAGTCTTCTTGTCACTTCTGTGGAGCAGCTGATTTTCAGAGGTCCTTACTCTACTAATTCATAGTGCTTCTAGAAGGAAATTTATAGCTTTAATTTATAGCTTTTCTATATTTGAATAGAAGAAAGATCTCAAATAATAACCTTAGCTTATACTTTAAAAAACTGGAAAATGAAGAGTAAACTAAGCTCAAAACAGAGGAAAAGAAATAATAAAGACTAAATATAAGTGAGAAAAATAGAAAATAGAAAAACAACAGAGAAATTCTAGGAAACAAAAGTTGATTCTTTGAAAAGATCAATAAAATTGACAAACCTGTAGCTAGACTGCTCAAGCAATGAAGGGAGAAAACACAAATCAGAAAATTAGTGATGACTTCATATAAGCTAGAAGAAAATTAAGGGGGATACTATGAATAATGTGCCAACAAATTAGACAAGTTCAATGAAATAGGCAAATTCTTGGAAAGAAACAATATCAAAACCAACTCAAGGGGAAATGGAAAATTTGAATGAATCCATAACAATTAAGAAATTTAAGCTGGTAACTAAAAATCTTCCCACAAAGATATATGCTATGATAAAAGGCTGTGGAAGTATTTGACATAGAATTGGCCCCAAATAAATGTCAGTTCATTCCCTCTGTCCCTTCCAACAACAAGGCATCAGAGCCTAGCAAAATTTCTTCTTTCTTCCATTAAATCCTATGGAGACCTGCTATATCCACTGGCATGATTTGAAGAACTAGAAGTCTCTTATCAGTGAGAAACTCATCTTTGGGTTATTTTGGGTAGTAAATGCTGAGATCACAGGTGAAGCAAACAAAGGCATCTTGACCTCAGACTCCATCATGAACAAGAATAGTCTTTAATGATGATCACCAATAACACACACACACACACACACACACACACACACACCTTTAATATAAGCAGCTCTTTTTTTTCTTACAATTGGGATTCAGGATGGTCGAAAGAAGGGTTTTATTTCCAGTTGATAGATGAAGAAACTAGAGTCAAAGATAATGTAATACTAAGGAGGCAAAGTTTGTACTTAAACACTTGTCACTTGGTTTCTCCATTTAAGACAACATAGGAAGGAAATAGAGGACCTAGGGTCTAGGTCTGACTCTGCTGCTGACTTGCTATTGATCTTTATCAGACTACTTCTCTCTTTGGCATAAATACTCTCATTTAAAAAATGAAAGACTAGTCCTTGGATTATCATGAGGACCCCCACAAGTGAGACATGTCTGATTATGGCCTGCTGGCACGCTGTTTCCCCATATGCTTGTAAGTGAAACTGATCCAAGAGAGACTTAATGTGGTCTGTGATTGTGTGGTTGAGAGGGGGCTTTACAACTAGAAAAGAAAAAAAAATCTTTATATTAGAGAACTAAGTGGTCAACCTAGGAAGTTGGGAGAAATGCAGGAGCAAATGCAAAGAAAATGGAAGGAAGGGAAAAATAATAGTATGCACATGAATTCAAGAAACTGAAACAAAGATCCAAGAGGGGGATTGATACAGTTAAAAGCTTGTCCTTTAGAAAGACAATTCTGTGGAAAATTTAAGCAAGAAAGAACAGAAGGCATGAATAAACCATGAAAAAAAAAAGGGTAGAACTATAAATACAGGTCTATCTTGAATACTTTTATGCCCTACACTTGAAATTTTAAATGGACAATTTCCTATCCTATTACCAAAATTGACTCAGGATAAATACAAAACTGAATAGATCTATAATCGTTGAAGAAATAATAAAAAAAAAAAAGATTAGTGGCTTGGCCTGACTCATTTTAAGAGGTGATTTCCAGCTATGGTGGTCTCTTTTCCTCTCTCTCTTCCTCTCTCCTTTCCTCTCTTCCTCCACCTCTGTCTCTGTCTCTCTTTTTCTCCATCCCCCTCCCCCACGTTCTCTCCAAGGGGAGAAAGCCCTTTCTCTTTACAGGAATGTTTTGAACATGCAGCATCAGTGGTAGAATTCACTTGGGGTGACAATTTTTTGAGTGGGCAAATGAGAAGATGTATGTCCAATGGGAAGTTGTTAGTCTAATGCCCTCTAAAGGGAGAATGTAGGGGGCATCATTTCTTTCTTAGGATTGGTGCTCTATCAGGGTGTGGGCCATGGCTCCACTTGGGTTTCCACATGAGGGGATCGGGCTCCAGTTAGTTCCTAAGTCCTGAAATGCAATGGAGAGAGGAGCGGTGCAGAGCGGCTGTGGGACCAGAGCTTTATGCGCATCTCTAGGAGACTCACAAATGGCTCCTGAGGCTACCAAGGACACCGAGGGTTTGGGTACCGAGTCTGAAACCTCTCAACTTCTACCCTACTGGTGCAGGCCCAGGAATGAATATATGCTCCGTCTGGCCTTACACTATGTGTCCTACTGACTCTTCCCAAGTCTTTCTGTAGAAGAGCATCCTTGGGAGAGTTTTTTGGGGGTAAGATGCCACAGTGGGACCAAGTGTCTATTGTGTGGGGCCAGTCCTTTAGAGACTTTCCATTCTGTGATGGAATGGAGGGAGAAGTGAGAGAGGAAGCCCTTGAACTGGTGGGCTGCAGCCTTTTCCTTGGGGGGTTGGAGAGGACTATACGTGTCCCCTTTGCCTCACCTTACCCAGTCCCTGCGGGCTTGCAGGTGCCCCAGATGCTGACATTAACATTTCTAAAGTTATATTCCCTATTAGGGAAAAAAAGGAGAGATCTACTTTTCTGAGAATATATTTCATAGGAGAGAAAGAAGTTTAATTAATCAGGCGTTGGGCTCCTTGAGTGAGGATGGGACTGACTGGGAGGATAGCCACAAAAGGGGACATGGGACACATCAGGGAGCATTTCTCACTCAGGGGAGGGCTGGCCTGAGAAGGTGTTCTCCATACTAAAATGCTCCCCAGAAAGGTGGCTTGCTGAAAATGGATTATAGACAATGTTTTAATCCAACTGTCGTTTTTCAAGTTAGGCAAGATAGATTTCATTTGATTGCTTTTTGCATTTTCTTTTTATCTTAGATGAAGGGTGTGCCTAGCTTTTCTGCTGTGAACAATGGCCTGATTGTTAGAAACCTTGCTTACATGTATATGTGTGTGTGTGTTTTGCCATGACTCCTGTGTTTTGGAAGTCTTTGGGGACAGATGATATTTATGAATGATGTCCCAAGGGTATAATCAGTATGACTCATTCTTGGAACCAGTTTTATCCGTTAAGAGATGCCAGCTGCACCCAGTTCACAACTGAACATACTTGAGATATCTTCCCGCACTAACCTGCTCCTGGTTTGGGGTCAGAAGGGCATATTTTAGAGGCCTTTCTACTTTTCCAGGGTTTTAATTTCCCATGATGGAGTCTTGGGGACTCTCTGTTAAGTGTTTTGACAAAGTGAAGACTGTTATATAGTTGAGAAAATACTGTGTTTCCGAAAACATAGGCAGTTTTAAAAATTTTATCATAATAACAATAACAAAGTTTCCTATTTATTCTCTTTCTTGAAGTAATTCAGAAGAGTGTCCTCATGTTTGCGTCTTTGTATCTGTAGGACATTAGGCAGGCAGGCAGGGTGGAGATTATTGATCATCTCTTTTACTCTGCCTCCTGCCCGCCCCATAGACACCACCAAAATGGGAAAACAGAGGTACAGATTGGCTATATAATGTTCAGAAGCCCCTTCAGCAAGGCTTGCTTCAAATTGGAGGCCACAATCTTGGGTTCTAAGTTAGTGATCTTTCATTATAACTTCTGTCCCATCCAGTCAAGTTGAAGTTCCTGGTGACATCTAAGTCTTAGATACTGAGATGTGTCCCACATGTCAAACAAAGCTGCCACGACCTTGACAGAGGGCTGGTCTTATTGGCATCACCCCAATGCAAAGGCATTTTCAGTTCTTGAGGCTTTACTCATTGCTACTTGTGCTCTCCTGACTTTTCACATGGCCAGGGGTCCTGGAGCAGTTGGAGCCACCCAACTGTGGTTTCTATCTTCTCTGCTGTGTTTTCTGGGGTCTTCATGACCACAGATCAATGTATCCTGGGGAAATTTCCCTGTTTTCACTTTTTTCCACCTGCCTCACCAAATCAGACAAGCTACCAGCATGAGGATTAGATAGGCAGCCCCCTACCCCCAACACACACATACTTTTTGACTCATCTCTGAAATAGTTGCCTGATCTCGTCTCTTGGAGAGGAGACATGTGGAGCTTCGAAACACACTTCAACCTGTACATCTGGCAGGCGGGTGGGCATGCAGGCGGGCAAGAGTGGAATTCCTGGATCGATTACTTGGTTTGTGGTCTCTGGGGATTGTTTGTTGAATAACTTCACATCACATCACTTCACAGATAAGGAAGATGTCATCCCCACGGCATCTCTGGTTTCGGCACAAGCTTCAGAAAACCCCAAGCAGCTAATCTAGAACATGATGTTTTAAGCTGCTATAATCACCAGCCAACTTTGAACATGTGCCATGCACATGACGGCCTTCTCTTCTCAACTGCAGCATTCAATCATGGGACTACCTGGATGTGCCTGTTCCTATCGAAGGCACTAGGGCTGGACACTGGGGAGGCAGCACCCTGCCGGGGGCCTCCATAATGCCTGGAGTATGGAATTCTTCTGGAAGGCCCTGGGCTGTGACACCAGGGCTTCCTGGAATAGGCAGTGAGGGGAGGTCAAGAACCTTTGATTCATTCATCTCCCTCACACTGACAGTTTGTGAGATCTTAGGGACTAAGATCCCTCTCTGGGGATTAGTGTCCGCATCTGCCAAGTGGAAACCTGTCTGACATGAAGCTGGTTGGTTTTGGGAGACTGAGACAGGATCCAACCAAGACAGGCTGGACTGATAGGTCAAACAAAGTGACCAAATTAAAGTTTAATAGGAAAGAGATTTAACATCCCGGACAGGGACCCAGAAAACAACTATATGAGTCAGGAATCGGGAAGAACAGAATAGGCAGAAATAAATGTCAGACAGTTTAGTTCATTGCAATGGAGAAACAAGAACAAGTGGAAACATTGTGGTAGTAGAAATATAATTCTCAAAACAAGGGAGGTGATAATCACATGGGCCAGACCAGAGCTGGAGAACTGCGTTCTGTTCGGGGGCCTCACCCTTAAGAAGACAGTGGTATCCTGGAATATATTTGGGGAAGACTGACCAGCATGGAAAAGGGTAGGTAAGCCTGGACACTCAGGGATCAACAGAAAGAATTGTGCATGTCCTTTCCCACTTAGTAGGGCCTGTTAGATAGTTGCCCAGAGAAATTACAGCCAAAAAGCAAAAAACCTTCAGGAGAACAGAGGCTTTGCTCAGCTTAAGGAAGAAATTACATTTCTTTTTTATTTCAACCTCCCTTTTCCTTTGCTTTTTTTAAATCTCAAACGTCTCTTACCCACTGCTTCAAACATTGCCTCCTCACACTAACCAGAGAAATCTGTGATTATTATATAATGTATTCACATGGTTCAGAAACAAGCCAGCCAAACAACCAAAAACATAAATGAATGAATGAGTGAATGAATGAATGAATGGATAATCAACCAACCAAAGAAAAAGTATAAAAACAAATACAAATACAGGGAAAAGCCTTCCTTCCACCCCTGTGCTCTGATAGGGACAGTGTGGCATGGTCCTTAAGAACAGCCTCTGAAACCATGCTACCTGGGTTTGTATCCCAGCCCAGCTGCTTGCTAGCTATGTGACCTCAGGCAAGTTCTTTACCCTCTCTGAGCCTCAGCTTCTTCATCTGAAAACATGAGGGTAACGGTGTAGGGTTGTTGTGAGGATTCAATGAGTTCTATGTAAAGCACTTAGAATGGCTCCTGGCAGGCAGTGAGTTTACACGCATGTTCAGCTCTCATTAGTTTCTGCTTCATTCTCCCCTTTCTCCCATAAATAACCATTATTTTAAAAAGTTTCTTGTGTATTACTTCAGAGTTTCTTAATACAGATAAAGCAGGCATAAATATCAATTCTTATTTTTCTCATTAAAAAAAAATCGCCACGTTAGTATATATTGTACACACGGTTCAGCACCAGTTTTTAGAGTTCTTTGGTTTTTTTGGTTTCACTTGGTAGTGTACCTTGGAGATTTTTCCACATCACTACAAAGAGAATTTCCTCATTCTTTTTCACAGCTGCACATATAAGGAAGGACTTGCTAACAATTAGAGCTTGTTGTAAAATAAAGCTGTCGCTGGGAGCATTCAGGTGAAGAGCAGACAATCACCTCTCAGGGATGTTGCAGCAGAAGGTGATGTGTGTTGGGGAGGTGGTTGGGTAAGAATACTCTTAGTGTTCCTCCAGCTGAGATTTCCTGATCCTGTGTTAAGTTTTCCAAAGAACCAAAGAACAGGTCAAATAACTAGACATAGCATTGTTGTTTTGTGTCTCTGTCCGGGTTCAGACTTGGGACTCAGCCAGTCAGACTCCAGAGGAATTGCCTTGAGAGGCTAACCTGTGCCGTCTCAAAACCCAGGGAGCTGTGAGTCAAGGTCCTGGCTCATTCTCTAGTGCCCTGTAGATCTAACCCGTCCCCAGCATTATTCCCCAGAGGGAAGAAGCATTCCATTCCAGGGGGACTCCAAGCCACCCTTTGGCAGTCATTCCAGGTCTCACTGGAATGTGTCCTTCAGAGGACATTGGGTGTGTTTCCCAATTCTCAGCCTGGAATTCACCATCTCAGGTGGAACTTTGTGGTGGCCAACATGACTGGGTTTCCAACAGACAGCAATGCTCCAGGGCATTCCCACCTCCTGCTCTTTCTTGAGTGTTTAATTTGAAGGGAGGTTAGAGATTAGCTCAACTTCCTTCTACCAGGAAACCAACAACCAGAGAGTAAAGGTCTCCTGACTTGTAATTGCAGAAGGTGATAGGTGATTGTAGGCAATTGCACCATGTGGCAGCAAGGTACCACAAGCCCTAATAGAATCTGAAATGTCCCCTCTAGAAATGAATCCTTTTGGGTGTTTGTTCTATAGATCTATAAAAACGTAGATCCTGCTGAGAGAAATAACACAAGCATTTTCCAGGCACTAATTCCTCAATGGGAGTAGCTGTGAACATAGCTTATTAGGAGGCACTTGGACAAGGTAGCAGGAAGGGCTGAACATAAGATAGAGCTGGAGAATGCTAGACAGAGGTTGGAAGGCTGGGTATGAAACCAGATCCTAAAAGGAATTCATATTGTTTATAGTCTCTGAAACTTAGGATTCTTAGCTAAATTAATAACCTCAGAAGAGCCTCATGTGGAGGCACAAGAAGACATTAGCCTCCCTCCCACAATATCCAGGAGCACCCACAAAACGCTCAAACAAAAAACCCAGCAGTTTTCTATACAAACTTGGTTTCAAGGTAAGTGT
Organism: Vulpes vulpes; assembly: GCF_048418805.1. Taxonomy (NCBI): domain Eukaryota; kingdom Metazoa; phylum Chordata; class Mammalia; order Carnivora; family Canidae; genus Vulpes; species Vulpes vulpes. The sequence continues at coordinate 142,740,975 of NC_132780.1, forward strand.
CTGGAAGTATGCTGTCCCATTTTCATCCATTGGTATCATCCTTAAGCCTCTGTTCTGTAGAAATCCTGGAGCCACTATCCATTCATTGGTTTACAGGACAAGCCACGGTGAATCTTGATTATACAATTTCTATTGCTAGCTCCCTAAGGGCAGAAGCCATTCCTTGTACCTCCTTCCTCCTTCTACTCTTCCTCTCCTCCTTCTCCTTCCCTTCCCCACCCCTACTTGTTCTTAGGTATAACTGACAATAAATCACATGTTGGTGTGTACGATTTGATAAGTTTTTTTTTAATTTTTATTTATTTATGATAGTCACACATTGAGAGAGAGAGAGGGGCAGAGACATAGGCAGAGGGAGAAGCAGGCTCCATGCACCGGGAGCCCGATGTGGGATTCGATCCCGGGTCTCCAGAATCGCGCCCTGGGCCAAAGGCAGGGGCCAAAGGCAGGCGCTAAACCCCTGTGCCACCCAGGGATCCCCGATTTGATAAGTTTTGACATATGTATACATTGATGGAAACATCACCACAATCAAACTAATAAATATATCCACCATCCCAAAAGGTTTCCTTGTGCCCTTTTATCATTCCTTTCTCATGGCCCTTCCTACCCGGTCATTCCCAAGCAAGCACTGATCTGCTTTCTGTCACCACAGATTACTTTGCATTTTCTAGAATTTTATATAAATGGAATCATATAATATGTACTCTATTTCTTATTTGGCTTCTTTAATTTAGTGTAATTATTCAGAGATGCAACCACATTGTTATGTGTGTATATGTGTGTGTATGTACAGTTATCTATCTAGTTTTATAACATATAGCTATATATATGTAGTTAATTCCTTTTTATTGCTAAGTAGTATTCCATTGTATGGATATTAGACATCTGTTGATTTATTCAACTGATGAACACTTAGGTTGTTTTTAGTTTTTGGCTTTTACAAATAAAATTTCAAGGAACGTTCATGTACAAGTCTTTGTACAGACACATACTTACATTTTTCTTGGGTAAATGCTTAGAAGTGGGATGGATTATATAGTAGGTATATGTTTAACTTTTTGAGAAAGTGCCAAATTGTTTTCCAAAGTGGTTGTATCATTTTGCTTTTCCATCAGCATTGCATGAGAGTTCCAGTTGTTCCATATTCTTGACAACACTTGCTATGGTCAGTCCTTTTATTTTAGACTTTCTAATAGGTATGTAGTGGTTAATGGTATCTCATTATGGCTTTAATTTGCATTTTTCTTATAACTAATGATGTTGAGCACCTTTTCATCTATCCTTTTTGCTGAAGTATCTTTAAATTATTTGCCCATTTTTGAATTAGGTTGTTTCCTTGTTACTCTTAAGTTTTGAGAGTGCTTTATATATTATAGATATAAGAATTTTATCAGATATATGATTTGCAAGTATTTTCTCCCAGTCTGGAGTCTGTCTTTTCCATTTTTTGAATGATGCCTTCAGAAGAGCAGACGTTCTTAAGCTTGATGAAGTCCAATCTCTAATGTTTGTTTGTTTGTTTGTAGGTGTACTTTTGGTGTCATACATAAGAAATCTCTGCCTAGCCCAAGGTTACAAATACACTCCCTCATGTTTTCTTCAAAAGTTATGTCATTTTAGGTTTTAGGACTGTGATCCGTGTTGATTTAATTTTTGTATGTGGTGTGAATTATGGATAAAAGTTCATTTTTTGGCATATGACTATCTAATTAATCTAGCAACAATTGTTGGGATGGAGTTTCCTTTCTCCCCTGAAATGCCTTTGCACCTACATCAGAAAACAACTGGTCATATAACCATGGGTGCGTGTTTCTTTTGTGCTCCTGAACCTCCCTCTGTTACTTTTCAGGAATTTTGCAACCTAACTGTTAAACACAGCCATTTTAAGCTTGTAAACTTTGCATTGAATAAATTATATTTAAAATGTAAGTAACAAATGCACAAAGCTTACTACTCCTAATTATGTCATTACATTTCACTGTCATCCGTGTTCTTGAAGTAACTTATGACTATTGTGTCTAGATGGTAGAAACCCTATATGATGCTGTGCTCCTGAGTCCCTCTTTCCAACTCTGAGTCATAGCTTGAATTGGTAGTATTTATACCACAGAAAATGGCAGATACTACTAAATTAGGGCTTTACCCCAATACTTGCCAGTTGTTAAACTTTACAATACACCCTTGAGAAGGCTCTTAGAAGATGTCAACTCAATGAGATGAAGGATGCCTGGCACATTTGTAAATGTTCAATAAACAGTGGCGATGATTATAATGATTGGAAGTCTGAACAATTTAGGTTAAAAGGCCATCCCTGTCCCTTCTTCCTCCTCCCTCTCCCAAGACAGGGGAGGATGTTTTGTTTGAAACAGCCTGTATCATTTCTGTATGTTTTTTCCACACACCTCTACTCTCGGTTTTTCTATGTGTTCACGATTGTGGTTAAGACCTAGAAGGTACAGCTGACTCTCAGTGGAGTCTTGGTAATAAAGCTATTCTCTAACTACCCTCTTTCCCACTGCTCTAAAGGACCAAGAGAGAGAGAAAAAAAAAAAGGCTTCAAATAAACTTACATGCTAGATATTCATAGCAATTCTTTCCAGGAGGTAGGAGTATTTCTGTTATTTATCTACATTTCATCATTGCTCTATAGTAGGCACTCCCCATTTTAAGTAAGTTAATCTTAAAAACAGAACAGAAGAATTTTAAAATGTTTTGAAAGGCCTATCTGGCTCGTGCGAATAGTGGGAAGAGTGGAATTAAGCATGGAAGGGTTTCAGCTGGAATGGATGAGTCTCCCTGGCTGCCCAGCGTTTGGGGATGAATCAATTAAAAGGAGGTGAAACAGGAAGGCAGCAGACAGGTCTCTGTAAACCCTGGAGTTTTTCTGTTGCTGTACCCTTTCTCCCACACCAGGGCCACCATCCATCCTCGTAGATGACATACGGGATGTCTATAATGAATATGGATTTGATGTGATTTCATCTCTCTGCCAAACTAACTCACAGAACTAATTCCACTTTAGACTATGTTAAATGAGGTTTTAAAAAGTGTATTAGGGGCTAACTTTTGAAGTCTCTAAGCTAGATCAAGAGGTGCATTTGGGAGAAAGCTTTGGGGACAACTCTTTCCTCGTGTCCACGACTGGAGCCATATTTTTGGTGTCTTTGATTTATAAGGGTGAGAGACTGTGGGGATCTGTCTTGAGAGAGTTTTGACTTTTAAAGGATTCAACTAGTTGAAACCTTATGTGCATTTGGAAATAAAGCTCTTTCATATCATGGAGTCTAAAAGCTTGAAGGTGGGACAGGACCTCAGAGGTCAACACTCTAAACCTAAATCGGATGCCTGAATCCCCTCCTTTATGTCTCTGCCCAGTTTCTAGCTTTGTCTGACACCCTCCCACAGCAGTTCTGTCCATTTCAGGCGTAGTCCATAGAGAGCCCTCCTCACATTGACCCTAAACCCACCTTCCTGGAGCATACACCCATTGTTGCAAGGTCTGGAAGGTGTGGGCAGGCACACACATAGGCACAAGCTAGTGAGGTTTGTATAAGGAAAAAAAACCATTTTTGCAGTGAGTTAATTCAATGTGACCAGCACTAATGGAGCCATCCTCTGTGTATGAGGCCCTGATCCAGGAACCGTGGAGATATAAAAATAAATAAAATGGAGGACCCACCCCCAAGGAGTTCACAAGGCACAGTTTAATGTGTGTCCACCACAAACTCTAATATAAGGCAGAAGATGATCTGAAGAAGGAAATGGAACCAACATTTGTTGAGTACCGTTGATGTGCCAGGCCCTGCCTTTCTTGTCATGGGTCTTGTGTCACCCTTGTGGGCTTGCTCATTAAACTCGCTGAACTTCATTTTCCTTATTTGTGTAATTTGATGTTGGCCTAGATGCCCTCTGAAGTGCCTCCCAGCCCTCATATCCTATGATTCATCCTCCCTTTCCCGGTGGCCCCAGGCTTCTCCCTCTCCTAGGTTGGGCTGGCTAGGGAAATGGGTGGGCAAGAGACATTTTTTTGTTGTTGTCATTCTTTTCCCCCCTCCCTGTGGGATGTATTGTGGACTTAGAAGCAGTTTGAACAAAGCACTCAGGAATAAACCTCAGAGAACCATCTAGAATTGGCAGAGGATAACCCTGTGACCCCAGAGGCCTTTTCCAGTTCTAATTTTTATGATTCACTAATTTGCCACACCACACTCAACTCTGTCCGGGAATCCAGAGTTCAAAAAAGATGCAATGTAAATTGCTGGAGGTAATGAGAAGGGCCAGAAGCATAGTTTTCGGTGAAATTAAATACAGGGCGATATTTAAGGAAGCCAGAGACTGTTCTTTTTTTTTTTTTTTTCTCCTTTTCTCTGAGAGACTCCCTTTTTAAAGTGGGTAGGGTAAATTTCAGGGTTCCCCCTCCCAGTGGTATGACTAGGTTTCTGCTATGTTATGACTCCAGTAGAGCTGCTTATCTGTTTTATAGCCTCCCCCAAGCTATTGAATGCAGACGTGGTTGTTTAGCCATGAATTCTGTCACAATTAAAAAAAAAATCACTTTTGAAGTGGGATATGCTGTGTAGGAAGACCAGTGTTCTATAAATATGTATGTCTTTGCTGAGAGATTTGCTGAGGGCAAGGAGCACTAACTTGGTATTTGATGAGTCTCATGAATTTTTAGTGCTTTCTACATTTCCCCAACTTTGGAGAATCTTTATGCCTTTTGATGACCTCTTTGCAACTTTGCATTAAAATTATGTAGCGCATGGGACGCCTGGGTGGCTCAGTGGTTGAGCATCTGCCTTTGGCCCAGGGCATGATCCTGGAGTTCTGGGATCGAGTCCAGCATCAGGCTCCCTGCGTGGAGCCTGCTTCTCCCTCTGCCTATGTCTCTGCCCCTCTCTGTGTGTGTCTCTTGTGAATAAATAAATAAAATCTTAAAAAATATAAAGTTATGTAGTGCAGGTATGATACAACTAGGATAACTGTTCCAGAACTACAGTGTTGCTGGAGTCCAGTGGCTTCTGGCATGTATCTGAGCTCAGTAGGGGTTCGTTCAGTGGACCAATGGAAGGAAAGGGCTGGCAAGCCCAGTGTACAGCTATGTGGGAGGACAGGGACTGTCAATACTGTGGAGTCCCATCTCACCTGGGACCACGTTCTGTGGTCAGGTATAAGGTACCCACCAGGCCTGCTTAAAATTATTGGTGAAAACTCCATACAAAAGCATCATGTTGGAGACCGGCACACATTTCAGATGATTTTCCCTTTATGTTGGATCATATTGTTGTTGTTTGGTAGGCACTGGAAGAAGAGGTGAGTGTAGGTTTAGGGACCATGTTCTATTAAAAAAAAGTCTTTAAAAGCTGGACTTGCTCTCAGAAAAGGCACTTACCAAAACACCTGAGGCTGGAGACCACAGAACAAAGAGTAGATTCGTATTCTTCATCTCACTTGCTCCCTGTGGCAGATGCCTATGGAGAAAAACATCAGGCTTATTTCCCAGCATGATTTAAATAGTTACTTTTGCTTTTACTATCCTTCTCTCATTTTCTTTTTTACCCCAAATATGGAAAGTTGAATCTACAAGACAAATGGGTACCTGATGCAAGCAAACTGTGTGAAGATTGATGTGTGTTATCTCCTTTGCAAGAATCCTGCAGAGTAAGTAGTGACAGCCCATTTTGCAGGTTTGAAGACTGAGGGAGTTTACATGACTAGCCCAAGCTCAGCTAATGAGTAGTGGTGGAATTTGAGCTAACACTCTAAAGCGTGTGCTCCTTTTTCTATACCTTTCAGACTGGGTACTTTTTAAAAGGAGAGTGAGAAAAATAGAAAGCACATGAAGGAAGGGGTGAAGAAAGGCACACAAGCAAGAAACAAATATTTATTGTCTATAACATACCATTTATTATGGTAGGCATTTGCACATTCTCTTTGTGTTCTAGACTGTGTTAGTTTCCTAAGGCTGCTGTAATGAATTATCACAAACGTAGTGGCTTAAACAGCAGGAATTTAGTCCTTCATGGTTCTGGAGGCCAGAAGTCTGAAATTAGTATCAGCCAGGCCGAAGTCAAAGTGTTAGCAGAGCCACACTCTCCGTGGAGGCTCCAGGGGGGAGAACTTGTTTCTCGCTGCTTCTGGCTTCTGGTGGCTGCCAACATTCCTTGGCTTTAACCACATCCCTCCAACCTGTGCCTCTCTAGTCCTATTGCCTTCTACTCTTCTGTGTGTCAAATTTCTCTCAGCCCCTCTCTTCACTTAAATTTACATGAACCTTTATTTTTGCTCTTGGTGTGAAGTTGACTTTTCAGTTTTAGATACTTAAACCATGGCTGCCCTTGCTCGACGTGTTTTCAGAAGGGTGTGACCTACCAGGTGCACACATCTTCCCAAAGCACCAGGCTCGCACTGAAGCCAAGAGAGGTGGGTAAGATACACAGAAGAGCAGATCACAGGGGCGAGTGAGAGGCCCAGTGAATGCTTCTCCACCTGATGGGGGATGCGGCTAGAGGAGCTTTAAGATGCTTTCAGAGACTGAAGCTGTGGAACAAGAAGGGACTCTTTAGCATGTTCTATGACCTCTGAGTGGAGGACTACAATCTGGGGGTGGGCGTGGGTGGAAGTAAACACCAGGAAAGGTGGATGAGCCCTCACAATCCCCACAAGTCAATGGAACATTGGCACCATGCTGTGACAAGTGCCAGCCAGTCCACTTTGGGTACATGAAGTGCTCTTTTGCACAGGGAAGACAGTAGTGGCTCTGACCCAGAGAGGTGCAGGCCCAAATGCTACTCATCTCTACCAAAGGCTTGAGGTTCTCTTTTGACTTGAAAAGTAGACCCAGGTAGGTGTCTCTCCATCGCTTCAAATTCAGGTTTTTCCCACTGTCTTGCCTAAGCCAGTCTACTCTGCTGATGGGCCCACTTTGGACATTTGCGTAAGCATTCTCCACCACACAGGACTGGGGCGTTGGTGTCAATATTGACTCCTCATTTCCTGAGCTTTCCACCTCCCTCCCAGTCCCCGTAGAGATGAGGTAGAAAGCCTAGTCATAAGACTGTGGGATCTGGAGTCAGCAAAGAAACCAAGAACACAAACTGGGTTGGAAACAGGCTCTTCCACTTATTTGCTGTGCATCTTAAGACCTGTTGTTCAATCTCTGAAAAAATCAGGATAATGCAATCAACCTTACCCCATAGGCTTATTATAGGAATCATGTAAGATAATAATAGTTATTGTTGCTATCGTTCTTTTTCTTCTAGCTCCCACTTCAATTCAGGCCTTGATCACCTCAAATCAGGACTATGGGAGATGTTTTTAAGTCAGTAATTTTTGACTCTTTTAACTGTGACCCACAGTAAAAAATTTATTTTGTATCCTGACATCACAAACACATCTGCAAAATAGAATAAGAGTTTTATAAAATATTTTGGTATTTTAAATTCTTTTCTTATTTATTGCATACAGAATTTTATTTTAATCTATTTTGTTGTTTTTCTGGCCCACCAATGAGTGAAGACCCATGGTTTTGAAAAACACTCCTCTAAAGATGGTCCTGAATAAAGTCCCTCCTGCCATCCAGCTCATGGAATAGCAAATTCTCAAGGGGAGGCCACTTTCTATGTTTTACAGTATAACACTAGCACCCACTGCCTCCACTTACCTCACATTGCACACAGTTCCAAGCACTTCTGTGTATAGCAACTCACTTAATTCTCACTGCCTACCCCCTCTGAAGATGTGATGTCCAGCTTCATGTCACAAATGAGGACATTCAGATTCCAGGCAGTCGTGTGTCTTGTCCAAGATCATGTCCCTGAAAGTGACCGAATCAGGATTGAATCCCATTCTCTTCAGCCGGATCCAGAGGCTTTTCTACACACAATGAGTTGAAAGAGAAATTCAAGTTTTTAGGACTAAGTAAGAATGTAAATGAATTGCAGTTATGGCCAAATCTTCTATTGTATGCTTTCTTTCATAAAAAAATGTGTAGGATGATGAATATGCAACTTTGCATAAGAGAGTCACTTAGTGGTCCTGCCACCTTACTGCATGTCCATTCATTCGTTCACCCACGCAACAAATTCATTCTTATATTCATTCAAGGAATAGTTATTGAGTGCCTACTATGTGCTGAGCACTCTATGTGGATACTAAAATGAACATAAGAATTTTTTTAAAGTTCCCTTTCTTGAATGAACACAATTAGGGGGTGCTAAGTGGTATGAAGGAGAAATAGAGCAGGGTAAGGAGAAAATATGGCCAGAGGTGGCCTTGTAAACAGCATAATCAGAGAGGGTTTGCAGATAGGGTTACCTTTGGGCTGAGACCTAAATGAAGTGAGGAAGCAGGCTAAGTGGGTATCTGAGGAGAATTTTCCAAAGCCAAGGTAGAGCCAGTTAAAGAAGGATTGAGGTTGGTGGGGATTGGGCAGGAACCAGGGGAAGAGTGGGGGAAGAGAAAGTCAGAGAAGGGGCTTGAACATATAGAACACTGAAGCCATGACAAAGCCTTTGAGTTTTATTTAATTAGTTCTTCAGAAAGGAATTATATGCAATATTTTTTTTTAAAAAAACACCTTTGTTAGCTCATTTTTCTTTCACACTCAAACATCTTTACACTCTAGTAGCTCACTAAGTTGCTCTAGTGTCGTTGCTAATAAAATCCTAAATTGTAGCTTCAGAAGAAATATTGTGTGACTTTCAATCTTAGAGGTGGTCATGGGAAACATCAGAGAGAGAATCTAAATTTTGGGTCCCCAAGCAAACATTTCAGAAAGCAAACCCTCACCCTTTTGCAAATTCTCAAGTGCTTAGGTGTCTCTTTGGGAGGGACTGCATTACGGGCTCAGGATTATCCCACCCGTTCTATCCCCATTCCCCCTAAGCAGGGTGGTATCCCCAGGCCTCAGCTGGCCTTTCCTCCAGGTGAAATAATTTAACTTGTGAAGAGCTTTGGATTATCTGTTTATTCTTAGCTAAAAATAACTCAATGGTCAAGAACCATCACGTTTCAGAATACAGCATCAGGATCACATCTCACACACAGTGGTGAGTCTCATGCCATGGTAAGCCTCAACGTGACATTTAGCAGGGTTGTATTCAGAACACTAGTAACTTGGCATGTGTGGGCTACTTGGGGGTAGATTCCAGGTATGTCCTTCATATCCTTCATTGAGCAGAACTGACTTTTCCATTTTCCGTGATGTGACTCCAGAGGCCTCGCAAGCCTTACTACATTTGTCCTATTTAAAGAACACTTCCTCCTCTAGATGCCTGCGTCCAGTTCAGGTCCAATTCCACCAGGAGCCTACCTATTGGAGTATTTAGTGGGGAAGGTTTAAAATGCATTATTAACAGGAGTCATTGCTTTTAATCCCCCAGACAACATGCATTCTTGCTTTGAGTTCTCAAAACAGCCCATTGAGGTGGGTATGAATGTTAGCCTTTTATAAAAGTGGAGGAAATCAAGGCATAGAAAGGCTAAATAACTTCTCTGAGAGGTAGAGTCTAGATTCAAGTTCAGAACGTTCTCATTCTACTTGATTAACTCCTGGGCCACATGCCCTGTGGTATATTTTAACTGGGTTATGACAAAGGGAAGACCAGTTGAGCAAAATTGTGAAGGAGGCTCATTTTCTTCTTTCTGTTTTTGTTCTTTTTCCTTGATCCATGTTTTATGTTCGGGCCCATCTGCTTTATGTCCCTTTCTCCTTTCTCTTATCTTCTCCCTCTCCCTTCCTCCCTCCACTGAATAAAACCCAATATTGGGAAAAAATCTGATTAATGTAGAAGGATAAACTAGCATAAGGTCTTAACTCTCCAGCAGGTTCGTCTGCAGCAGGGACACATCTGTTCATCAAATATTTGGAGGATGCCTGCTACAGGCAGACATCAGGGCTGTGTAATGTTACTGAATCAGTAAATAACTATTATTCCCCAGGGCCTTCATGGATTCCACAAGAGGGTAAAGAAACTTCCTATGACCACATAACTAGCTAATGGCAGAGCCAAGAGGGAACTAGAAGCCCCTGATTCTCAGTGGCATGGCCTCTCCACTGTTATACTACCTCTTCCATTTGCTTTTTAATGTATATCACAGTGAACCTCTAAGTAGCTTTGACTCACAGGTAGAGAGTTATTGGGATGAGGGAGGCTAACAACTATTGTTTCTCAATCTCCATCGTGCAGGAAATAGCTCACTCCAATTAATTTTTAAGGGTTTCTCTGGAAAGCACATTGATTGATAATCATCTCCTATTATCAGTTTTGATGGGTCAAAAAATATGTATGTTTTGATGGGTCAGAAAAATTAGAGGTAAAATTCTAGAAATAGGCAACATATTTCCCTATCAGCAAAGACAATCCATTGGGAATTTCTGGGCCTCTCAGATGCAAAGAGGGCCCAGAGAGCCTAGTGGGAGAGGAGGGTCTAAGAAAGGGAGGTAAAGTCCACTTCATGGATGCCCACACTAGATCAGTATTACTGACCCTTCCACTAGTTGGGCCATCCTGAGAATCTTACAGTAGCCGGTTCAGCACCAAAATAATAGGTCAGAATGCTGCAGGGCTGAGCCAGCTGACCCCTCAGATTCCCGTACTGTCATCTCTGACTCCACCCCCAACTACCCAAGTGCTTTTAACTCTCCAGGCAAAATTCACTTTGCTCCTGTGCTGAAACACACTGGGCACATTCTTGAACAGAGTTCAAACTAACAGGATTTCCCTAAAACAAGCAACTCCCTGGATGCCTTGGGAAGCACTGTGACTACTGGGAGGATTAGCATAGCCAGAGCAACGTGGCTCTGGTCCAGAAAGAAAATGTATGTGCTAAAAAAAAAAAAAAGAAAAAAAAAAAAAAGAAAAAGCTGGCTCAGAGTCTTGGGAACCCCATAATCAGAAGCATACTCATTCTGACGGTTTCAAAAGACCCAACACCCACCTCAAGCGACCTGGCGAGGGTTCAGAGAAATCCACCCCTCTTTTGTCTTTTGGATGGAATGTAGGAGCCATATAAGACTTCCTGACTAGAAGGCAGAGAAAGGGCAAGCCCTTGCCACCCTGTCTCAGCAAGGTTGGGGGACGGTTGGAGGCTACCCTTCGGCTCATCTTCAGGTGCTGTGATTTCATCTCATGGCACAAGGCATTCTGCTTTAATTCTGCATGGTGCCCAAGTCCCTGCAAACCTATCTAATCTTCAGCCAGCATTCTTATTGGTTTATGTTTTGTTTTGTTTTTCTCCCGGGGAAAGCTACTCTCAGATTAGGGTGTGGGTGGCTCCTGTCAGGACTGGACATGCAGAGATGGAATAGGAATTGAGATTAGGGGTCTACAGGCCAGGAGTGATGAGCTTGATGCTCTCAGAGGTCAGGGGCAAGCCTGAGGCCCAGCCAGTGCATTATTCATAGAAGGAAAACATGTCTTGGAGGTCAAGGCAAGCAGGGTCAGGAACCCAGATGTACGGGTACTTTATAAAAACAGAACTGGCTGGAAGAGAAGTCATCTTGGGTCCAAAGGAGGAACTGAGTCACCTCTGGCTTCCTGATTATTTCTAGTAGGCTGGGTACAAGTCTGGGCCACAGGGGAATCTACCTTCTACCTTTAGTGAGCTAGAGACCAAGGAAAAGGGAGAGTCTTACAGTTACTAACAAACACCTCCCTGTGGTCTCTAACTTACACTATTTAGAAGGCGTTTGGGTTTGCAGGCCACTTTGGTAAAAGAAAACAGAACTGTCTGCCTGTAGTCTGCTATGGTCCGTGTTGTCTGTAACTGGAAATGCCAGCAGAAGGTTTTAAAATATTGGATCTACACTGAGCCAACTTTAGTGGGGGGACCCTGGGAAATGAAGGCTTCAAACATTTCCTTAGAAATTTTGATTTTCTAGAACAGCCTGAATCTTCAGACCAAACGAGTTTTGCAGGTCTGGTCATAGCAGCCAGCCTACCTCTGCACACACCCTGGTTCCAGTCTGTGCCCAGGGATGGGGTTTCAGCCTTATTCCTTGTAAGTCTTATTTCTGGCCTACAACTCTACTGGTGATCAAGGGTGGATGTGTTTCTGCATTTAAAGCAAGATTTCTCAACCGGTGCTTTGCAGACAACTCCTAGTTAACACATCGGTGGTTGCTTCCCACTCCAAACTAATCATCTGTGCATCTATGCAGTCACTCATTCAATCAGCAAACACTTCTTCAAGGCCTTAGATTTGTCAGAATCTGCCAGGTGCTGATTAAAGAAGGAAGAGGTGGAGGCATGGTCTGAAGAGACGAAGAGTGGCAGGGTCAGCATCTGACTTGGAGAAGGAGGAAGTGGGAAGACAAGATCTTTTGAATAGGTAGGATTAGACAACCCCTGAAGGCTTGGGAGATTAGAAGATAAATTGTCAGAGCACACAGGGTAGTGAAATGAACAACAGAATGTCCAACCCCAGAAGAAACTGGGTTCTGAACTTTGAAAGGAAGAACATAGTTTCCTGCCTGGGGGTGCATGTCACTGCTGTCCTTATGTCCTTATCTGAATGCCCTCAGTGATGGGTATTGCTGCAAGGATGAGCTTGAAGAGTCCTTCCCTTGGTCTGAACACCTCTTCAAAGATTTTAGTCTATGATAAATTCATCTGGCTGACTTGATTAGAGCAGGTCATTCTAAGTCAGTACCCCAGATTTAGTGCCATGGGGCTAGTTAATTTCCCTTTGTTCTAATGACAAGAGATTATCCTAGAATGGGCTTGCATATGATCACAGTTGTTTACTAGACTTGAAGTTCCTTGAGGTCAATAGCATTTTTGTCCATAATATATCTCCAATGTCTAGCATGTCCCATGCTGATGAATATATGAAAGATGTGAAATCTAGGTTAGTGTAAAAATCCATTACCATGAGAAGAAACCCACTACCATCACTTGAGAATCTCCTCTAGTACATGTCTGCTCTTCTAGATGAGTGGGAAGACTCGAATCAATTCTGCACCCCCCACCACTGCTCCGAAGGCTGGGTGCAAGGTTACTGTTCAATTTTCCTTTTCTGTAACACTTTGTGTCTTGTTGCCTATAAGTACTTTTTAAAAATGATGCTACGCCAGGAAGTGTAGAAATCAGGAAGTCAGTTTTGGCAAATTCTAATCCCCAGGGTTGAAAGCATCAGTATCAGCCCCGGGTCTCTCAAGAAAGAACAAAACCCGTGTGGATTAACTTAATAGAAGATATGTAATATGGAAGTTAGTTACAAAGGTCTTCAGAAGGGTTGAAAGAGCAACCATGAAAAGCAAGGCAAGGAAGGAAGCCATTGAAACCCCCTGGAAGAACAGGGATATTACCTGAGCCCAAGTGCATGGGCTACCTGTTGGAATCTGGTTCTAGGGGATGCTCAACTGATAGTGTGCTGAATGGGGAAGACTCAGGCCCAAGTATGGGGTGGAGGGGAGGTGAACACTTGGCTTTTGTTTTTCACCCATCCTCCAATCTCCTGCCCATGCTTCTCACTGGACAAACCAAAGAGGAAGCAGTGGGCAAGGGGAGCCTTGGTGGTTTCTTGGGCTCATCCCTTTTGAGTACAGAGAAGAACAAGGAAATGGTGGGGACTGGGTCTGAGGGAAAACAGGCAAATGGCCAGTACAGCATCCATCCATCCATCCATCCATCCATCCACCCCTAATACTCTTCTTAGTGCCTAAGGGATTATGGCTGCACTCACCTTAGATAAATAGTGGCCCCTTGGGAGGACTGTACTGACCAATTTCTTTTTATTCTGTATTTAGCCTTTTTTGGAAAATATACAGACTGTTTAGTGAAGCCACTGCATTCCCCATTCTAGCTTTGCACTTGAAAGTAAAATTTACATGGGTGGAGTACCTTTTGGGCAGCTCCTCATTACATGAACACTTGACCTGTAAGAATAAAGGCTGAGTGCAATGTGTTGCCTGGTCTTTGTTTCCTCATTTACCCTACCAGTGGGTTTGGGGTGAGTAGAGGCGAGAGAGAGGCCTGAAAATGTGCTCTTGCATTAGAATTCACATTTACAGGTCTCCTGGTTCCCAGGGAAGGAGGCCAAACAGACCTACAAGAGAGAAATGGGAGAAACTGGGAGGCCCATCCAGACTGTGGATATCCTCGTACGTACCTTGGAGGCTTCTAGGGGATGAGACTCCTGGCTGGGGCTCCATTTTGTTTGGAAGTTTTATGATCACATAAGTGGTCAAATGCTCTGTGTCAGTTGGGGTTTGATCAAGGAAGTCAAACCACTATGAGTAATATGGTAAATAAGAGATTTTCTGTAGGGATTATACTTTGCACAATTGTTGGAGTTGGTGAAGAAGTTTATGAGAGGCTGTTGCCGCTGCATCTGGTGGTGGACCTGAAGTCACTGCAGGGCAGTGCTGGCGACTGGGAGGAAAATCCTGGATAAGTGAAGTTAAGGGGTGGAGAGCCAAAGACAAGCTGGAATACACCTTCAGGAAGCCCATGAAGACAAACTAGAACCTGTGTGAATCACTCATCACCTCTAACCTTGACAATACGCATGACCTGCAGAGGCCCTTCTCCTTGGAACCACATGCGTGGCCTGAGACTCAGAAAAGCTGAAGAAGGAGATCCTATGGGAGCTATACGAGCTGCAGACGCAGCTCTGCTCTCCTCCAGCCAATGAGTTAGTGGACTAGAGGCCCCAGGACCACCTTCCCAGCATACTGGAGGTTGCTTTACTTCCACCTCCTAAATCCCACTCCAAGTTCTCTTGTGGCCAACCTTAACCTGGAACCACAGAGGGAAGGGAATTCTGAGAATCCTCGTTACAGTTTGGGCCAATTGACAGTGGACAAAGCCAACATATGTTGCAAGAATACTGAAAACTAATGGTTGGAGGAGAGATCTTTGTTTGGATAGAGTAATGAACTTTTATCACCCCTGAGAGAGAGAAACTATGTCTTTCAGTTTTGGAGGAATGGTAACTGTAAGCTGGTGGCCTCCTGTCTGTATAGCCCTTGCACCCTGGGGAAGGAAACCAGGAAATCTGAAGTTGTTGGAGAGTTGGGAAAGCCCTGGCTGACCAGAGTCTGCCAAGGATTCCTGTCTCTGGACGCCTCTTTCTCAGACCTCCTCCCAAGGTGGAGCCCTCTTGGGGCCATCCCATGCCCTCTTTCTGACACAGATATAATCACGCCTCCCCTGACAAGGGTGTTTTGAGGTTCATTAATGAATGCTGGGGAACGGGTGAAGGTGATAGCATTTACAATGCTGTCATAATGGCACACAAATGCCCAGATCCAGACTTGCAGACACTCTGCTGACTAATTGTAGAACTTGTTGGAGTTGGTGGTGACCTTTTCTCCCCATTACATTTCTAAATATTTTGGTTGTCAATTGTAAACAAGCCCATTCTGCAACAAAAGTCAGACTTGCATTGGTGCTTTAAAAATCGTCCTCATTCCTTGGAGCATTTCTGGTTACCTTCTTTCTCTCTCATCTCACTCTGGTAAATATGGCCAAATGAGGACCACTTCGCTTCTGCTTTCACCCAGAGAAGATCCGGGTGATGAGACCCTGACGCGCCATCTCAACCAGTTTCCCTTCACACCCCTTTCTGACCAGGTGGACAGGATGTCTAAGCTTTTAGTCAATTTTGCCGGCGTGGCAAACATGTTAGTCAGACATTTGGATTCCTTTTTTTTTCCCACACGACAAAAAATAATTGGTCTTTTCTTCTAAACTTTTGAGATCATGGAGGCAGTGCTGTTTGCATTTCTGTTCTTCTGACCTTCATCCCTTTCTTTCTTGTCCCAGTTGCTTGGACATTATAATCTTCAAGTATGCAACCAGGACAAGGGTTATAATCATGCTCATAGCCTTTCCCCTCGTCCAGTTCTCGGAGGAAGGCTTTTCATTTTCTGTAATCCCCGATATTGGGCAGGAGGAGATGAGGAAAGGCTGAAGTGGCCTGGAGGCACAGTAGATATGTGTAATAAATCAAGAGCAGAGCACAGAGGCAAGCAGGAAGAGAAATGGAAGCAGGCATAACGTGGGCCTTCGGAAGCATCTGGGGGCATAAATAGGTTTTTTAAGGGAGCCACTGAAAGGTGTAAGAGAGAAAGGGAAGAGATAACTAAAGAGGCTGGTATTGGTTTGCTAGGGCTGTCACAACCAAATGCCACTGCCTGGATGGCTGAAACAACCAAAGTGGATTTTCTCACGATCCTGGAGGCTGGAAGTCCAAGCTCCAGGTGTGGACAGGTTAGGTTTCTCTGGAGGCCCGTCTCCCTGGCCTGCAGCTGGCTGCCTTCTCTCTGTGTCCTCACATGGCCTGTTCTGTGTGCTCATCCATCCCTGGTGACGATTCTTCTTCTTCCAATGACACCAGCCTTATTGGATAATGGCCCCACTCTCATGACCTCATTTCATCTTAATTACCTCTCTAAAGGTTCTGCCTCTAGATACAGTCACACTGGGGGCTAAGGCTTCAACATAGGAATTTGGTGTAAAGACACCATTCAGTCCATAACAAAGTATTGTTTTTTTTTTTTAAGATTTTATTTATTTATTCATGAGAGACACACAGAGGCACAGGCAGAGGGAGAAGCAGGCTCCCTGTGGGGAACCTGATGTGGGACTCAATCCCAGAACTCGGGGATCAGGCCCTGAGCTGAAGGCAGCTGCTCAGCCACTGAGCCACCCAGGTGTCCCCTTAACAAGGGTTTTAAGATTGTTTCATTGTATTAACTATGTACCTCCTCCACCTCCTGTACCCCTAAGTTGGTGTTTTCTAAAAACCGCAACTACAGAAAGATTTAAATTGCTTTCTATTATATTTATGTTTTCTGTTGACTTGGTTCTGACATAGCACTGCAACAGGCCTGGGTGACAGGGGTTCTGGGTTTATAGGGACTGTACATTGAGTTAGGCAACTCTCTGTTACCCAATTTTCAAGAAACTAGAATGTAAGAAAATAGTCTCAATAAGAAAATTGGAAGGTTCCTCTCAAGCCTTCTCTTCGAAGGCTCCTTTCATCTGTGAAGAAAGCTGAGAAATGGTTACATTGTTGAAAAAAGAACGAATGCCATTATAAAAATTTCAGCTTTAGTGGGCATACATAAGTATTTTTAACTACATGTAGGTCTCTGTAGTTGCAATGCAGATTTTCTTTTGCTATTATGAAAAAGAATTATGGCCTCAGCCCTGCTAGTTTCATTTTGACAGTCATCTAAATAAAACCTGTCATTTAGTGACTGCCATTTGGAACTATCAATAACTGTTTGAAAATAAGCAAACCACAATCTGGATGGAAAAAAAAAAGCCTGTCCTCCAATACCATATTCTGTTTCTCTGATTACTGCTGGGAGCTGCCGCAGATGCACAGAATGGCCCCTTATCCAGCACTCGGTGCAGCAGCTGAGAAATCTGGAGCAAATTTTGTGAGGCTGCAGACACATGTTATATGTCAAACACACGATACTTGTCAAGGTGCAGTTCTAAAGGATTGGTGGCCTCATGTCTTCAATGAGATGCGTGTTGAGAGCGTGGAGTAGTGCGTGCATAGTGTTCCGTAGGGAGTGAGAGCATGTCTGTAGTCACCAGTCGCCTCTAAGCTTCTGTGTCACCTTGAGATGGTGGTTTGCGGGCCCTAACCTTAGACCATCTGGCTGAGTGATGCCACAGAACAAAGATGTTAAAGGTGGGGCTGGGATGGCGGGGCTGGGGGCAGTGTTGAGATAAGAGAAGGAGAGAGAGAGGGAGCCATCTGAGTCCTCTGCTAGGTGTGCATAGGAGGCGATATGAACCTCGGGCAATTTCTTGCCAAGCAAATCAACACTGTAATAAAGCTAATCTGGTGCCTACTTACACGGGAGGAGGGGAACGAGATACGGTTCCAATATTATGAAGACTATAAAAGTCTATCTACATTTCCCTGGTATAGGCCTCGTATTTTTTTAGGTCATTATTATTTATAATCCATTTCTATATGGAAGATGATGGTTCTTTATGGTTTGAATGATTTAAATCTGGACCTTTAAAGCCACGCATGATTTATTTGCACAAGGAAATCATGTTTTCTTTGGAGCTTTTCAATGGAGGCATAATTACAGTGTTGCAAATACAGTGCTCTATTTAAGGGTCTGTCAGCATTTCCATAATAAACCTCTATTTTCAGGAGTCCAGAATATTGCCAGAGAGAGACATGGAGGGACAGCAAGAGAAAGAAATCCTTCTAAAATATAAGCTTGGTGGGTCCATCTGGGGATTTTATTTTCAATCCAAATCTGTATATGTATCTGCAACCACACATTCCCCTTTATTTGTGTGGTGGTGCCAGTAATGTGCCAGGCATCTCTGGATTCTGCCCAGTGGGGCTTTGGCTAGCAGGATCTTCCCGGGAAGCAGCAGCTAACGCTTTGGGTGGCTGGCCGGCTCCCTTTCCAGACCCTAGCAGGTTGCCAAGTTGCATCTCAGCTTTAAGAAAAGAAAAGCATTTTTTTTTTTTTTTTGCCCTTGCTTCTGGTTTATTTGTTTGTTTTGGTTAACTTAGGCATATGCTAATTTGGATCTTGACTAATGATAATAATGGTGGTATTATCATTATTTATAACAACAACATTAAGTACAATAGAAGTGCCCAGTATGTCTTTGGCACTTTACAAACATTATTTAAAACTTCAACCTCCCTGCAAATAGAAATGATTAGCCCTGATTTTCTAGAGGATAAAAACAAGAAGGGGTGGGGGCAGGTGGGGCGGGCAGCTTGCCTGGCAGAGAACCAGAAAGCAGAGTTCAGGGTAGCTGAGGTCATAGTAGAGATAGACTGTGCTGGGCCTTACAGTCTAAATGCAAGTAGGAGGCATCTCTCCAACTGGAGGAGCTCCTTGAGAGAGCGAGGCTCAGAGAGGCGGGTGGCCTCAGAGACCACATAGGTAGGAACTGACCTATGTCAGGAGGCAGAGTCTCAAAGCCCATTCAACAACTCGCAGAGCGTGGTTTCGTAGGTAAGTGTGACTCTGGTTGAGGCTGGATAAAACTATCAAAAGATTTTTTTTTTAAGGCTTCCCGTGTGGCCAGCTTGCACTTCACCTGGGTTATCTCACTTATTTCCCAAGCCTAGCAATACAGAGAGTGAGTTTTATGGAGATTGGATAAAATGCCAGGATTATATAACCAGGAAGTGGCGGGGTTCCCAGGTCTGGAATCCTGGTTCTTGACCAATATGCTTTATGGCCCCAAGGGAGCCAGTCTCCCTCCATTTGGGAGGTGCATTGAATGAAGACAGGAAGCTGAAACTCAGGATTCTCCTGCCTTATGTGGGAGAGCCTGTCTTGGAATTGCTGATGGACACTTTCCAACGGTTTTTGTGTGTTGGCATTTAACAGAAGGGAAAGGTAATATATGTTCCTCTCGCTCAGGGAGGACGAGGGACAAGCGGCAGAGGGAAAGGCCACCCTCCACACTGTGTTCACAGCCAACCACGGGGAAACTATTTTATAAACTCCTGATCCCTTGTGGGTGGTGTGATTTAATTCTTTTTCCTTCTCTTTTCTGGGACTGCTTTTGGGTTGCTAGTTCCAGCTGAGACCAGAGGTGGTAATACACAGCTTGGGGAAAAGCAAGAAAAGGAAGCAAGTTTTTCATTAAGAAAATTTTCTTCCTTCTTCTCCAAGCAAAATCAGGAGACTGGGCGGTGGGGGGGGGGGGGGGGGGTGGATATTATTTATTGTGAAGTGATCTCCTGCTTTCAAAGTGGAGGTCAAGCCTCAAAGTTCAGAACAAAGGATTCAAATTACCATCACAGAGCAGAATGCATTATCTTACTGGAAACTACTCTTGGAGGCTGTAAATTCCATTCAACAAGTATTTATTGAGGGTCCTCTAAGGGATTGGTGCTGGGTGTTGTTCTCCATAAGGGAGGTGGCCTGACTGGTGTGGAAAATCTGACTCAAGCTTGAGTTGGAAGCAACATGGTAGGGAGGCCACCCTATGTGGTCAGCACCTAAGCACTAATTTAAGCAATTGCTACATTAGTGCTACTGGGAACAAGAAGCAAAGTGACCAGTGTCCATTTGGAACCAGAACTATTTATTTAACCAACCAATGTTTACTGAGCATCTATTATCTGCTGGGCACTGAGCTAGGAGCTGGAGATTCAATGGTGAGCCAGACAGATATTATTCCTGCCCTCATAGAAGTTAAAATCTAGTTGGGAATAGAGACATGAAACTAATAATTATACTAACAAATAATTTATGAAGCCATTGTAACTGTGGTAAGTTCTTCAGAGGAAAACATAAGGTCCTACGAAAACAGGTAACAGAGGGACTAAATCCACTAGAATTCATTCAGCTCTAAGTAATGGAAAACCCAGTCGACAGTGGCTCACATAAATTGGGCTTATTTTTCCCCCATGACAAGTAGTTCAAAAAGCAGGAATTTTCTGGCATTGATTCAAGTGATGTCATCAAGGATCCAGGCTTTTCTGTGCTTCCTCCTTGCCATCTTTGACCTATGAACTTTTCACTCTTGGGCTTGTGGCTTCATGGTGACAAAAGGGTTGCTGTGGCTCTACTTTCAAAGATGGGAACCCAGGGAAGGGGGGTATAACAGAGAGCTCTTTTCTCTAACACAAGTGTATTTCAGCAGCAGCACAATTTCTTTTCCAGAAATCTTGCAGCAGACTTTCTGCTAATTCATTAGCCAGAACTGTTTTTTTAATGAAGGTTATAGAAAAGACAAAGTAGTTAGCAATTACATATGTACAACTGTAGGTCACATCTGTGGCATGTTATACAGCCCAAGAGCATGTAGTCAGGTCTCTTTTGGCCAATGGTCCTGGATCCTTCCTAGTGCCAGCCTTGTCTGCTGGGTTTTGGAGGGAGGGATAATCCTGAGCCCTAAATGCAGTGTCTCCCAAAGAGACATGTAGCATGTAAGAATTTGCAAAAGGGTGAGGGTTTGCTTTCTGAAATGTTTTCTTAGACCGAAAAATTTAGATTATCCCTCTGATGTTTTCCTATAACCACCCCTAAGATTGAAAGTCACACAGTGGGAGGGCAGCTGACTGAGAATTTTTCTGATAGCAAAATCAGAATCTCAAAGGCCTTTGGAGTCTTTATTCGTCAGGATATAAAAACAGGTATAGAGAATAGCAGCTGCAGAAGGGACTGTGACCTCATTTCCAGACGACTTGGGAAATGTTGATTTTAAATGTTTTTGAGTAACCTTCCCCAACCCCGGCACCTAACCCAGGCAAAAGGTGGTGTGTTTAACATCTAGGGTAAATGAATGAAGATTAAAACCACAGGTTTTCAGGGTATTTTAAAGGCACCCCCCAAAATCGATCTGCCAGTCATGTACTGCCCTACCCCACACCCCTGCCCCAGCCTCCCAGCATGCTGTGTGCACTTGTCACAGCAGGAGCAATGTTCTTGGCCCATTCCACTCCCCCCACCACCTTCCTAGCCTCTTGGATCAGGGCTGTGAGGTTGTCTGTTGTCTGTTGCTGGGTTGGTGAGAGGTAGAGACAGACCTGTTGGCTTGGGATTGTCCCATGAAAATCAGGGTGGGCAGGGTGCCCGGAGTCGCCCCAGCATCCTCAAGTTGCACCAGTGGAAACAAGAGTCATGTACCCTGTGCTGGAGAATGTGTAAAATTGACACCGTTTACCAGATGTTCCAGGATTTTATGAGCTTTACAAGGCCTTCTGTTAAGTAACACTTACTTTTAAAAAGTAAACCTTGCCTGCTCTGAGTGGAAAGTTTTGTTTTTGGTGTTTTTTTCTTTTTTAATCTTTTGGGTGAACTCTGTAGCACCTGTTTGCACAACAGAGCTGTGGCCTGCAAAAAGCTGCTTTTGGTGAGTGACAGGAAGGGGAGCAGTATGTGGCGGGCAACCTGGTCCTAATTTAAATGGCAAGACACCAGAGGCCCAGGTTTATGGATGCAGAGACCCACTCACAAACAGAGACCAAGATGTGGCCCCCCTCTTTTAATGCAATAAATCTGCTTCTCAAATTTGGGGGACAAGTCACTTATTTTTGTGGTCCCAGATAGCATTTTCCTTCCCTATGCAGCCAATTGTTCTTTAAACAAATAACTACCATGTAATTCATCTTTAGAGCATATTTGAATTTTCAAAAGATAGGTTTGATTAAAATGGCATCCATCCTTATGGCATGCTATGGAATGTAGCACATGAGGAAGTGGTGGTTTGTCATACGTGGTGTCTTGAAGACATCGTACAAGGTGGTAAACAAGGGGCGTGTAGGAACAGGCATGAAGAGCTCAATGCAGAGGATGATGAATCTAATCAGGTGAAAGGAGGAAAACCAAGATCTTAAATAATCAGATAAGAGAGAGAAAAGGAGCTGCTCTGTGGGAACAGAGAGGAATTCTGTTCAGTAGGATTGAGGAGTGCTTTCTGATTGGGGACAAGTTTGTTGTATGGGGAATGCAGCCACTAAGAAGGCTGGAAAGGACTTGGTTTGGCACCATCCTATCCAAATCACTGCCACACACAGAGAACCAACTGGAAGTCCTGCTTAAAGAGGCTTTGAGGGTGTGTTGAAATCCACCTAGACCCCCCTTGATCTAATGCAACTTAGTTTTGGGAGGAGGAGGAGGAGGAGGATGCTCCAAGGCTGCTCTGTATGTCCCACCAGTATATTTTGAGTAGAACTCAGTTATGGCCCAGGAACGGACTCCAATAGTCCTTAAAATTATAACATCACATCCAGCATCTATGGGTTAGAGGTCTTCTGACTCCTAATCAGAGCTTCCTTAATTGCATATGTGGATCTCCTTATTTGTCTGTCCCCAGGATCTGTTGTCAAACCCTGGGCCTTCCTCGGGAACAGCAGGGCTATTATCATGCTCCACGGCTGTAAAACATGAAGAGTAGAGAGCTGTGTGGAAGGAGGCACATTAGGTAGCATTGGCTTCCTTGCAGGGAGGGTATGGAGGAGGGGGAGGTAGGAGATGAGAAAGACCACAGAAGAGAGGGAGGTGTGCGCCATGTAGAACACCAGGATGTATGGTCTCCTGGTTATACAGAAAGTGTATCTGCTCACATGCAGAGCTATAAAGAGATGGATCACCAATCACATGAATGATGATTAACAGACTGTGGATTTCAGGTTAGTTTTTTAGTTTCTTATAGTTTTCTAGAGTTCGAATGTTTTGTACTATTATTTTTAAATCAGAAAACAGACTTTTTTCAATGTAAACATGAAGAATAACAACAACAGGAGGAGTAACAACAGCAAAGCCATGCCTTTCAGAGCTCAGGGTGTCCCTCTGCTCTTCTCTCTTCATGGAACCCTGGCGACATTTTGAAATGTGGCCTCTAGGAGAAAAAGGAAGAAGATACAGGATATGGGTTATGTACTCTGGTTGGGGTCTCAGATCACTCCATGGAAAACCAGGTATTGATTCCAAGGTGAATATCTCAGCAGAGCATCAGTGCCATCCCACTAGAAGCTGGGTTTTCAGAGGCCCCTGTAGTTCCAGAAGCAAGGCTCAGCCTTCATTATTTCCTCCCATATTCGTCTTTCCAACAGATAACAACCACCAAGAATGCATATGTTGTCAAATAAAATCAGGTTTATTAACTTGGTGCAGCAAGGGAGAACATAGCCCCAACGTGGGCATCTCAGGTGGAAGGGATGGGGAAGGGCTTTTCATGATTTGGACTCATACTGGATCATTATGAGGAGGGGCCTGAGAAAACGAGGTCTAACCTGGATTGTATGCCAACATGGCGTAGGGGCCATTTCGTAATTGGGTATCTCAGCAATCTCTGAGGCAGGAGGGAAAAAGCAGAGCTGAGGAAGTCATCAGCAAGGAGATCACTAAATAGGAGGGGCAAGGGGCTGGTGGTCGCTTTGCAGCCTGGTGTGGCCTTGGGGGAAAGACTGATTTTTTTTTTTTGGCCCTTGCCATAGGGCCTGTCTCCCCCTGATGATGTGCATGGCTGTTTTTCAGGTTCTCACTCCCTGGGGTCCAGAGCTTGCTGTCATTCCTGAGGAGAGGTGCAAGGGGGTAGGGTCTGTGGAGGCAACTCTGTCCACAGGCCTGGGTTAGGTGAGGATGGAATTTGCAACGCTTTGGCTGCTGTCCAGGACAACGCCTCTGTGGCGTTGTGTGGGCCTCGGCAGTGGGCGCAGGAGACCGCTCATCGAGGTCCATGGGTTAGGTCCTTTAACCCCTGACATTGAGGCTCTTGGAGACAGGTGCATAGAAGCAAGTACAGATTCCTCTAGTCTCCTGAAAGGTCTTGGCCTCCTTGTAGACACTGGGCAATGTAGGGCTATAGGCTTGGCCTGCGGAACCCTGCCTGGATTCCTCATGATCCACTTCTTTTTCTCCAAACGTGCTTTCTTACCTGCGAACAGGGGAAATTATGACAACTTCTCTGGGTAAGGCCAGGGCGACTTTGAGTAGAACCCACATTGTATACTCTTGAGAACTGACTTCAAAGAAAAAGGTGATGTAGACACATGCCCATATCTCAACCTAGAGTGGAATCTTCTTCTGTCTGGGTGTATGGAAAATAATAGCAGCCACCTCATTCAAGTGGAGACCTTCCTGTCACTCACTAATGATGGTAGGCAGACATGGGAAGGAGGGCATATTTGCCTGTGACATTAGAATGAGATGAGCAGTGGTTGGGCTTGGGCTCCAGCAGGCACTTGGAGAACAGCTTAGAGTGGTAGATGAAGCCCCAAGTTGATTTTATGGGGCAGTTTCTGAACTGGCAAATGTCTGTAATCTAAAGAAATCATAAACCGTGCTAGTGGTAAGGGAGCTGGATGGGCTGCCCTCTGCATGTATTTGAGATGACTTTGTGGTTTGGCGACAGGCCTGTTTGATCTTCTCACCTAGAAATCAGTTAGGATCTGCCAGAGAAACAAAATAATGTAGATGGCCCTGAAACTACTGCCCTACTGCTCTCTTTTCCCCTTATCTGCAGAGAGCAAGGATTTTGTTGTTGTTGCTGCTGCTCCCAGGCGCAATTTGTATTAGTGACTATACTTCAGATTTTTCTGTACTGCACTGGAAGCCTGTACCAGCTTCACCTCCTGCTCCGGAATAACACGGCTCCCTGTTAACGATTATCTTCGCCATTGGGTTTGTCTATAGCATGCACAGTGTAAAGCTGATCAGTTTGCTTTCATTAAGTTTTGAAGGACATCCTGAGCCTCCATCTTTTTTTTTTTTTTAATTTAAGATTTTATATATTTATTGGAGAGAGAGAAAGAGAGAGAGAGAGAGAGTGAGTGCACAAGTTGGGGGTGGAGCAGAGGGAGAAACAGACTCCTTCCTGAGTAGGGAGTGCAACACAGGGCTTGATCCCAGGACCCCAGCATCATGAGCTGAGCTGAATGCAGATGCTCAATTGACTGAGCCACCCAGGGAATCTTCCCGCCCCCCTCCTCCACCCCCCCCATCCACCCCGCACTCCACCACCAAGCCTCCATTGTATCTCCAGGTGGCTTCTTCCTTCCTCTTCCACAGTCCATGCCGAAGATGGGAAGCACAACCTGTGATCTCAGATGGAGGCCTGACCCTCACAGTCTGGGCCAGCCTTGCCTCATGAATGGATTTCTCCCAACTTCCACAGGGAGCTAGTTGCCAATGTTTGTCATTGCTACAGACCTAGAAGGGAGAGAAAGGGGGTGCCAGCAGGAAGAAGCGGGAGCTGGGGCTGACTGCTGCTGACCTCGCCACCTGAGCACTGCTAGCAGCAGGCCTTTTTCAGCAGGGCCTATACAAGGCCACATGGCTTTAAGTGAGGGAAGGCCTACTGAAAATAGGCCCCCCAACCCCCATCCTTTTGTAGAATTTACTTTTATTTTATTAATTTATTTAGAATTTTCCTTTTAAAACTAATGCAGCAGCTTTTGGTCTCAGGTACTGACCGGATGGAATTATTATTATTATTATTTTTTACATCCAGCTTCTGAGGTCCTCAGAAAGAACATTTGTAGCCATGCATTCTTTATGTGGTCTTTGATTAATAAACAGGAACCCACCTTTCTGGACTGACAGAGAAACGATTTTTTTCTGTTTGCTGCTCCCATGTGTAGGGTCCATGAATGGGGGCTTTGAGAACTTGCCCTTTCGTGGCCAGATATCAAAGTGCTGCTCACACACACACGGATCGACCGCACAGAGGTGCGGTCCTGGGCCACCGCCCGTGTGGCCGCCCACTGCGGTTCCCTGCTGGCCGCCTCGTCGGGCCACAGGGCTGGGGGTGTGATGGCCCAGTTTTCCTCCCTGGGATGAAGGCCGACCCACCAGGAAGAAGGGGGAGACCACCAGCATCCATTCTCCACCGAGTCCTAAAATAACTATATTTATAATTACTTGTATGTGTTCCTTTTTGTGGCCTTCCTCCTCTGGTCATATCCCTGCTTGGGAAGAGAAAGTTCATTTTTAAAGGTTTCCTGGCCTGATGTTCTTTGCTTTCTCTTCTCCTTTCTACTTTCTCCCCCTTTCTCTCTTCTCCCTTCCTTTTTTTTCCTTTTCTATAGCCTCCTTCGCTCTTGTCCTTGGAGAGTGTGCCCTGATTCTCCCATGTTACAAGTGGGGGCTCTCCTGGAGTCTTTTCTGTGCCACCTCAAACTCTGAGCTATGATGATTTTGTGGGGCTCCAGGGTAGGGAAGCAGGCAGGACCTGGCCAAGCAGCAATGACCATGGTTAGGTCCGTGCAGATGGCGACGGTGTGCAAAGGGCCAGGGCTTTTTCTATGAATCCTAAAGTCTGAGATTGGGCTGATGGAAGCTTTGAGTTTCAGTCAGAGGTTCAAGGCACCACAGCACAGCAATGGGAAGCAGGTTGAGCTTTTGTCAATGTCAAGGGCATTGGTGCTCTGAGGGCTCTTCTGTCTCAGGAAAGTCATCTTCTAATCTTGGGGTTCCATTGACTCATGTTAGGCAAAATGCTAGGATGCAGCTTTGGGGTGTCTGTAACTAGAAACACAGACCTGGCAGTTGGCCTGGGGGTGTGGGGAGGAGGCAGAAATGAACCCACTCTGTTCTCTCCTCCCTTCTCCCCTCTGGTCCTGTCCTCTCACTCCATATGGATCTGTGAGGAAGATGGAGGTATGGTCACCTTGGGTTAAATCTTGGCAGGGTCCGAGTCATCCTTACTCTGCTGCCATCTTGGAGAGCTTTCAGGAAAGATCTTGCAGAGGTGAGGAGATGTTCAGGCATCGTTAGAGCAGGGTAAGTGGTCAGGGGAGGGGATTGGAGGTTCTCTTTTCTCTTATACAGCTGGTCCCAGGTAAGGTAGCTCAGGGGACTCTCATCGTGTAATTCTTTAATTGGAATCTAATGAGGTAGGATTTTTGGGTCTCCTGTGCCCTCATGTATTGGCAGAGAAGGAGTCTGGATTTGATCTGAGTGGAGAAGAGAGTAGCAGGAATGGAAAGCTGTGAAAAAAATAGAGAGACTAACCCTTAGTTCTCTCAATGCCTCCTCTCTCCACTGTGAGTCTCAGAAGGCCCTGTGAGATGAGCCAGGAAGGAACCATGATGCTCATGTTCCAGATGACCATGCTGCTTTCATCCCTGCTCCACCCTGTACTCCTGCACAAGGAGAGGAAGAAGAAGAAACATGAGTTGGTGAAGTTGCTTGCTGTGATTCTTAGAAACCCTGACAGTTGTCCAGAGGATGTCATCTGCCTGATTCTGCCATAATCCCCAGCCCTTTTTGTAGGGATAATGTCAGGGGGAAATGAGGAAATGATGGGAGTAAACTGTTGACAGAGATGCTGCTGTGAACAGCAGGAAGTGTAAAGTGCACTCTGGTTTTTAATGTTTCGGTGCTGATGGCACTCTGTGGGAACCTGCCTGGCTTCTCCAGACACCCTGGTCCAGTCCTTGGCTTGGCCCTGACAGGAGCCTCTACCCACCCAGTCCCCTCACTCTCTCAGACTGAGATCACCAACAGCCCCAGGAAGCTAGAAGACCATTCCTCTCTTCCACCAGATCTAAGAAAATAAAATTGGGCCCCTTGATGTACGTCCAGGCCATAGGGAAGTTCATAGGTTTCCAGAACAAGGGCCCAAGTGCCAGATCTTTGTCATCTGGACCACCAAAGGAAGCCCCCGGGGGGCCAGGAGGTGAGATCTGATTAATGAGGGGTTCAAAGGAAGTTAGGCCAGGTCCCAGCAGGCGGGCAGCAGGAGAGTAAGAGTTGTAATTAAGAGTTATCCCAGCCAGTGCTTGATCTATACTTTTCTAGGCTTTGCAAAGCTTTTGTTGCCCTGATGCTGGTATTGCTGGTAGTGAAGAACTGAGGGCCATGGCTTTTTCTGAGGGCCTTATTGTGGAAAGAACAACTTTGGATATCTGCTTATTATCCAGGCTGAAATACACCCCAGAACAAAAATTTGAGCAAGTCCCTCATTTACCAAAGGGTTTCATCCATCTGGGACAGCCCAAGGTTCTGGAAGATGAGGCCAATTCTGTTCTCTGGCTTGAAGCAAGGCAGGGGTATTTGTCTTAGTGTCAGAGTTTCCTTGAACCTGTGCTGGGCACTGTATATAATTCAAGAGAGGAGCCATGTCTGCTGCAGTGTTGACCAAAGGGTATTGGTTCCTCAGAATTTTCTTCCATAAAGGGGGCTTTGAGTTGGAGTAAATTTGGAAAATTCTGAATTTTACATCCCTCTCATAGATGATGACCATGCCTGTTATCGTGGTAAGTCCTGAGAAGTCCTACAGTGAGGAAACCATTTAACCTTGTTCCACTCGAAATGGGTTGGCATTACTTGGAAATTCATGGAACTGAATTTTCAAGGAGCTCCATTTAACAGCCCATGGGACATGTCAAGTAAAACACAGTAGAATAAAGTAATATATAGGTAAGGATGACACAGTAAGTTTCTTCCCAGTGTGCAAAGGATTGAGATAGGAGATTTTGGATTGTACACACAGACACACAGAGGAGTTAACATGCGATGTTTTTTCTGACTTTGTTTTCATGTCTGCAGAGATGAGTAATACACCGTTGGAAGTTGCTGTGTAGCCATGTAAGACATTGTCCTTACTCTTGTCTTGTTGAGGAGGCATAACACACACACACACACACACACACACACACACGCATGCACACACGCTCAAGGTAACTACCTATCCTGAGGGGAGAGTAGGTTCCGAGAGGGGAGAAGCTAGGGTAGACTGAGGTGGAAATGGCGCCTGGCGGAAGAGGAAGGAGTGAATGTCGGTGGGGCTGTGGAAGAGCCAGGGAAGGAGGGCCAGGAGGAAGGTGCCTAGTTCTGACCTGTCCCAAGCTGAGGCCTGCTTTTGCTCTCCCTCATGCGGTCCTTCCAGTCTAAGGGGGAGCAGAGAACTTGGGTCCTGACAGATTTGGTGGGGAGGGCCCCGTGGAAGGAGGCAGGGGCCGTGTGGGGGGCCTACTTAGAGCCAGTCAGGGGAAGGTCAGTCATGGCTTTCTCTGGAGGTACTTGCTTTGATGCTTCGCTCCCTGCAGCAAGGCTGGGGAGGTGCCTCAAAATTGAGGAGCAGCTCTACCTTGTTCAGTTAGCCACATGCTGAGGGCAGCAGGCAGGGGGCCATGACTCTGGGTGCTTTTTGTCGTCATAAACTCCTTTGTGCTCAAAATCTTTGTGGCTTGGGCCTGGCAGGGGGGCAGGAGAGAGCCCACATTTCTGTGTGCCCAGAGGAAGAGGATGTGACATGTGGACACACCCGGCCACCAGGCAGCACCTGTTGAGGGACCCATTTGGAGCCAGGGCAAGGGGCATTCTTGACTCCTGCCTCAGGACCACCCCTGCAGCTGCCTGGGTGTGGTCCCACATTCCACTTATGATGCCGATGTCCCCAAGCCCTGAGAGGGGAAGAGGCTCCTCGGGCCTCAGGGCTCTGCTCTGTGGCTATGACCCACACCGCCGGGGCAGCACCAGTGGGTGGATCCAGTACCTTGCCTTGGCCTCCAGTATGAGAAGCAGAAGCAAATTTCACAGCCAAGGGCTCAGAGTCAAATTTGTTTTAAGTTATTCAAACGTATGACATCTTAAAAACTGGGGGTAGGGAGCAAAGGCAATGAAAGGCAGAGAGGAGGGACAGAGAATGAACACCAACATGGAAAGGGTCGGTGCACTTCCAACCGACTGGCTCCTACTCTGACACAAGACACTTGGAAGAAAAAGCTTTTGGCTGCATTCAGAAAGTGGGAAAAACCCAACACAGAAGTAGAAGAAGAGTTTTTTTAGGGTAAGGAAAAGTAGGCCAAGAAATTACTTAAAGGCTTTCTGATGACCTCAGAGGTCACGGTACTTGTTCCCAGTAATGTAAGACACAGGGGAGAGCAGTGACAGGAAACATGACAACTCAGCAGAGTTCCACACTGCAATACTATGTGCATTTTCTCCTAGAACCACTCTCATCCGAGAACCCTAAAACAGTTCACAAATTTACAATAATTCAAACTCACAGCATACCCGAAGGAGGGCAGGATGTTGTTTCGCTTATTTTATACGTAGGGGGGTTCCAGCACAGTGAGCTTGATGATGTGTCCTAGTAAGAAGGGCCTGCCTGGGGCTCACAGAAATCCTGGGCTCCTCAGCTCCCACCAGACCCCTTCCTTCCTGGCAGGCCTGCCCCAGAGCCCCGCATCTCAACAAGCAAATAGCCATTGGCAAATTGTCACCTCTTTTCCTGTTAGTTTAAAAACAGGTGTAGAGATGCCTGGGTGGCTCAGTTGTTGAGCGGCTGCCTTCAGCTCGGGTTGTGATCCTGGGGTCCAGGGATCGAGTCCCGCGTTAGGCTCCCCGCAAGGAAGCCTGCTTCTCCCTGAGCCTATGTCTCTGCCTCTCTCTGTTGTCTCTCATGAATAAAATAAAATCTTGAAGAGAATAGGTCTACACTCAAAAGTTATAATAAAATACATAATGTATGATAAAAAATTAAGATTGGATTCCCTTTTGGCTCAATGGCCTCATTTTATTCTCTTCCTTTGCTTTTGCAAATCAGTGAAAAGGCAACACTTGAGACAGAGGTTTTCTTTTCCAGAAGGGGAAGGAAGCTAAGGAGTTGCCTTTTTAGCTGAGATGCTGTGAGATGATGGGAGGGGAGGAAGGTTGGGGAGGGGATGATGGGGGTGCGTGGGTGGAGGACCTTGTTCGTCTTGGTTGAAAGCACCCCAGAAAATATTCATCTTAGTTTACCTCAGGAAGTCTAAGGGCTCCGCGAGCTTTTGCTTGCCATTGGGATTTCCCTTCCCAGCGAGGGCTTCCTATACCTGAGGATGCTCCCTTCTTCCTCGGGGGCCTGGGCTAGAAGGAGGCAAAGGGGCCAGGGTGGCTGTGACTTTAGGGCAAGAGGTATCTCAGTTTCCTCACTTGGGGTCTTGCCCTTCATTTTCTGCATTTGAAAGCAAGGAATAAAGATACTGAACCTCACGAGGATTTTAGATATTCCATGCTCTATTTATGCACGACTTTCATCTTTGGTTCCAACAGTGGTGTGTTATGCACCCTAACGATGGTAATATCAACACTCCCTTGCTGTTTGCACAGTGTCTGGCAGTTGGCAAAATGCTTCCACATATGCTCCCCAAAACTTCGGGTGAGGCCAGGCTCCACAGACATGTTACCAATCTCATTTGAATACTCCTAATTTAATTCTGGGATCTTTTGAAGGATGTCGTTGATCTGAGCACTTGCCCCCAGACTCTTGGGGTCATTATAAACCATCTCAAACAGAGACTGATCATAGCTGGCCTCCACTAACAAGTGATACCCAGTCCTGGTAGTCAGTTCACACATGAAACTTAATAATCTGCTTTGTTTGATGATTTCAGATTAGTTGTTAACATCAATATAATTGACTGGAAAGTTCTACCCACCTGCCTACCTAATCAAGTATCCTTTGGCCTTCCAGGAAGTGCCGTAGGTTCTCAGATCTTGTCAGGGCATTGGAGATCTGAGCAATTCTCGACTCTCTATTCTTCTTCTCATCCCCACTCCCAGTTTCTAAATCCCCCAAATACCAAGGACCACAGAAATTATGCAAGAGTGCTTAATTTTGAAAGGAGATGAAATGCATCCATAGAGATCTCTCTGTACTTCCAGAGAATATTAATAACCTGACTAAACATGGTATAAGTATAATTCTCTTATCTGCTCTGATTGGGAGACAATGGAGGGCGAGTTGAGGATGGTTAGGGACCTTATGGATTTTCATCCTTCATTACTCAGCAGGGAGATGCTTCTCATGGTATTCCAGAAGGGAGGGGGAGCCACTGCAAGTCATACCATGCATCACATTGACTCATGGCCAGATCTTGAGAAAAATTCACAGAAGTCAGGAAATTCCCGGAGAATGCTCTCATTTCACCCTCTGCTGACCCTGCAGTGAGAGCATAGGTAGGAGGGTCAGGCTGGAGGACATTTTTAAAAAAGGAAAAATCAAAGCACTTCTGTTGCTTCTGCGTGCCTGTGGTGGGACAGAGTCCTTACGGGCCTGGTTGAAAATGCACAATCGGCTTTGAGCCCCGGTGACCTGGGGCAGCCAGCACTGGTCTGTTCCTTCATTCTAGACTATTATTTTTGCAAAACTCCCTCCCTGTCCCACCCGGCTTTGTTCCCCTTCGAGGACCAGAGTCTTTCCCTCTGGGCAAAGCAAGATGCCCATGACCTCCACTTCCAATGGATAGAGCCAAATTTAGAGTTGGGGTTGCTCATTTGAGCTTTGTATATAATTGAGCCTGGCACAAAGAGTTATCATTAGGAGGAATGGCATGAAATGAAAATAAAAAAGGGAAAGCTGGTACCCAAATTAGAAAAGATTTTCTGAGGAGAGACACAGTGGTAAGGCTGGGAGGTCTAATCTCAGAGGCGTCCTTAAGAGAAAGGACTGAGTATTAACAATGCCTGGATGGAGCAGTTAGAGAACCTACTATGGCCATCTCTTAGGGTCCCTTGCTTCTAAGTGTGGCAGATGCGAGGGGATCATAGTCCTAGTTGGTGAAAGCAGCATCAGGGCCTGCTCCCAGGGCTGCAGAGAGCGCTGGGAGAAACAGGCTAATCCAATTAATCAATGTTCACCAATCGCGTCCAGGGCTGGGCATCGTCACCTTGGTCTGTATGACAGTAGATGGTCCTGGGGGCTTCTGAGCCCTTTGCTCTGCCATTGACTTGGGGAACACCTTGGTCTAGAACCTGGCTGCTCATTGCCGGGGGAAATGGGACCATGACCCCTGGTCCCCTCCCGCTGGGCCACCCACCCCTTCCTTACTCATGGGTAAAGGGGGCATCCGGAGGCTAGCCAACAAGCCTTCCTGTCGGAGGTGCTGTCCCCGCTGAGCTGGCGGGTGGGCATGCACGTGTCCCCCTGCCACTCCCCAGAGGTCCTGGGGCCTTGTCGCGTGAAGAGGAGCCAAGGGCCCCGTGTGGCGGGCACAGCGCGGCTCCGGTCCAGCTGCCCTGGCCACCTGCAGCTCGGGCCTGGCGGCGCGGGGTTCCAGCCCCTCGCCAGACTGTCTCTGCTCCCCGCATTCCTGGTGGCGGCCCAGCTCTGTGTGACCCCGGCTGCTAATATTCTTGGGTTCGTTCAGACTACCCAGCTGGCTCCGCTCAGGGCTTCCTGGCCTTGTTAAAACCAAAATGCCGTCTTTTACAACCCGGCTCTTGCCATCAAGTTCATCGAGCAGCCGCGTTTTACAAGCGCGATGGCCCCTTTGGTGAGCTCTTCCTGGGGGGGGCGTGGGGGGGCATGGGTGGGCAGCCTGGGCTTCGGCGGGGTCTGGCCTGGGCTATGTTATTTCTTAATGATAGTTAAAAAGAAAAAAATGAAGTTCAAAGGTGAGTGACCCTCCAAGAGGCAAGATTAAATGGGTTGATTTGGGAATCGTTCAACCCTGGAGGCATTGCTAGGGAACATAATCTATTTTGAGTTTTTCTTCCCGAGCCAAAGTTGGTTATGGTGTGGGAATAACCTTTTCATTTTGTCTCTCCCTTTCTCCATGCGGCAACGATATTCGCAGCGAGGAATATACTGGTCGTGTAAACGACCCTTCAAAAAAGCACATAAAGGTATTATATGCAGTCACATGTGTCTCCCTCCAAATGGGGACGTTCATAGGGACACATAGAGATATCTTTCACACCGTGTATGTCAAAAAAGCCAATTTAGAATTTGGCAGAGCAGCCCTGCCTGAGGAGTAGAAAAGCTTGGCTTAGGGCTTGACAAACAATCCCATAAAACCCACACTTGCTTTTATTGAATGGTGATGCATGAAAGACCCAGGGTGGCCAACTTGAAGAGGAGCCAACATTCACAGTATTGTCCATAAAGGGTGGCAGCAAAGTTTCTTTTTGCTGAAATTCAATCTATTCCTAGAAAAAAAAATTGCTTCCAATACTGCTTGGCTGGACTTCACTCTTGTGCTTCTTTCTTCTGTAATATCGTTTAAGTTCCTTTAATGTCCAAGATGCAACATCTTTTACATTTGGTCTTCCTGCCTCCAACCTCACCCCCTCCAGTTCAGCCTCCACAAGGCTGGCTGCCAGAGTAATCTTTTAAAAATGCAAATCAAATCTGTCGCTCTCCTACTTAAAGCCCTTCAGTGGCTCCCCATTGCCTGCTAAAGTTCAAATTCCTTAACTTAGCAGACAGGCTCCTCAGCCATCTGTCCATGCTGCCTTTTAAAGCCGTGTCACTCAGTTTCCCATCCCTGTGCACCCTACCCTCCAGCTATTTCAAACTATCAGGCCATAATCTGCAAGCCTCGTGCATTTGCACATACGATTCCAGTCCACCTGGAGTGCCCGGGGACATGAGTGGCTCAGTGACAGCTTCTGCTGCACAGGGCAAGGGGGACAGAAGACTGGTGTGGAGGGGAGTGCAGGTAGTACTTCTGACCAGGGTATTCGGAAAGGGCCTCTTGAGAAGGGGCCTGAGCAAAGGCGGAAGAAGATGAGAGAGTGAGTCATGCAGATACCTAAGGAAGGAGCATTCCAGGCAGAGAGAACAGCAAATGCAAAGGGCCTGAGGTGGGAAAGCGCCTAGTACCCGTTCACACTGGTGATTGAAAAAGGAAATGTCCTCGATGCTGCTGTCATGTTTATGTCCAGGGCTGAAGAAGTGATCCTCATCCTCACGGCCCTCTGAGGGGTGTTTAACCCACATCTGACCTGTAATATTCCCAACAGCAATTTATTTTATCAGTCCTTCCCCCATTCTTCCTTTACAAACAGCCCCACAGATGTCATATATGGATTGTCTCTCAAGCATTTGGGTAAAATTGGGAATTAAGGGATCACACCTTCCTCCCTAAACACACCTCGTTTTTATTGTGGCAACATACATATAACATGTAGTATTTTAACTATTTTTAAGTGTACGGTTCTGGGGCATCAAGTCCCCTCACACTGTCAGTTAGTCATCACCACCATCCAGAACGTCCTCATCCTGCCCAACCAAAATGCTGCCCGGTTAAACACTACCTGTGCCCACTTTCCCCTCTGCCACAGCGACCACCGTTCTGCTCTCTGTCTATCCCAGGAACGTCACAGAAGGGGAATCATAATGATGTTTTGTGGATGGGCTTTTGCAACTGGCTTATTTCACCTACTGCACCTACTGTGCACCTACTGTGATGTCTTTAAGGTTTATCCATTTAGCATGTGTTGAAATTTCCTTCCTTTTAATGGATGAATGATATTCATATGTAATATAGACGTATGTATGTACATACGAATACATGCATGCATACACACACACACACACACACACCACGTTTTGTTCATCTGTGTATCATTTATGAACCTTCACAATATTGTCTGTCTGAAGGGTAGCGTGAATGCTGCTGATGTGAACATGGGCATACAGACACCTGCTCTCACTTCTTTTTTTTCCCCCTCTTCTTTAAAGGTACTTTTTTGAACAGGAACTCATTTTGGCTGCCTGGGGCTGACCTTCTCCCTTCCCACCTGCTTTGCTTTATTATCTTGATTGATGGCCAACACTCCTCTTTAGCTCAACCCTCCACTGCTAGGAATTTAGAGGCTTGAATAATTCACACAGAAGTAACAGGGTGATGACTTTCCTCATGTCACTCCTCAGGAAGTCACTAATGCTGCTGGAAATAGAGACCAAGGATTTCCCCAGGGCCAGGTGTTCCGATCTTCGGAGGGTGGCCCCCCCAGAGGCCAAGGACTATAGGGGACGGGCAGTGTTCTTCCTGGAGGAGAGTCAGTGGCACATCCTGGTCAGGGCTCCTGGGCATCTCTTTGAAGGGCCTTGTGTGGTGGCTATAGCAGAACCTAGATGAAGACAAGGCCATGGTGTTGGGGGGCCCTGGGCCAGCCCATTTCATTCAGTGGCTATAGACTGTACCTGTTCCTACTTCTTGGGCAGCTGGCCTAAATAGCCCTTGAAGCTGAACAAAAAAAGATGCAAAAGAAATTTATATTTTAAAAAGAGTGCTTTCAAAATAGAGGAGGCCCAGATAGGAGGGAGAATGGAATCAATAAGAATGAGCACTCACAGGGGAGTCAGCCAGGTACCGGTGAAGATGAGGGTCTTGTTGGCCGTGGGCTTTGTCCAGTCTATCCAAATTCTGTGAGCCTCAGTTTCTCTGTTTGCAAGTGGGCAGAGTCTCATTGTTGGGATTAAGTGAGAAAACGTATGACTAACCCTATTTGCATGTTAGCATTATAATCACCTGGAATACTTTTAAAAAAAGATTTGTTTATTTATTTGAGAGAGAGAGAGAGAGAGAGAGAGAGAGGGAGAGCATGTGTGGAGTGGAGGGGCAGAGGGAGAGTGAGAGAGCTCAAGTACTCTTCACTGAGACTGGAGTCCATCAAGGGGCTTGATCTCATGACCCTGAGATCACTGCCTGAGCCGGAACAAAAATCAGTCGCTCTACCAACTGCAACACTCAGACACCCCTCACCTGGGCACTATCCCCAGAGAGCCCCAATGTAGTTGGGGGCATCTGTAGTGTTTACAAAGCTCCCCAGGACACCTTAATATGCAGTCAAGGTGGCAAATCACTGGCCTAGCATGTAGGAGATTCTCTGTGAATGTGGTGTCTCCTCAGTTCTCTGCTCTCCCTTCATGCTTGCAAACACCCCATAAAACATGTGCCATCCTTCACAAGGCATGGCCTTGGGATCAGCCACTGTGATTTGTTTCCCGGCCCTAGGACAGGGTGCTGGTCACTGAGCATATGAGAGCCTTAGTTTCCTCGAATAGTAAAATGGGATTAAGAATAGAGTCCGCCTCAGTTTTCCACAACCATCAGAAGAGATAACTTAGCACGTGGCCTGATGATAGAAAGCACTCTGGAGACGCCGGCTCTTCCAGTGAATGTGGTGAGAAGTAGCGTGTCCTCTGCACTGCAGCCAGCCCTCCTCACCGCCCCCAGAGCCACCGAGGCTTCTCTGCCCGCCCGGGCTGTCCAGTTCCAGCTCTCCTGCTGAGCCACGTTCCTGGGAGATGCCTGGTGAGAACTTGGGATCAGACTGAGTCAGAGGTATTTGCAGACTTGACTCACCAGGTCTTAAAACCAGAAGACTGCCCTGTGGGTCTCATGACGTTCCTGGAAAATAAAAGAAGTGAATATTATTGGGTTGAGTTCATCAGACACTCACCCTCCCTTTTGTGTGTCGGGTGTTCTGAGAGGAGCAAGCAGCAAGCCTGCCAAGTCTGAACCATCAAAGGAAAGGCCCGGCTGCAACGCTGAGGGATCTTTCTTCTGCAGACAGGTTTCATCCTCTTCCCACAGACTTCTGTTTCTCTGGCTCCCTGCGGCTACCCCCCGTTTCTCCTCCCTCTGGGCTCCTGGGAAAATGTTCCCAAGGGCTGCCTCTGGTGAGGTGTGTCAGAACTGAGCTATGCTGGAGGGCTGGGTGTGGGCTGGGAAGGGCCATCTGGACTCCAGAGAACAAGAGAGGGGAAGTTCTTCTGAAGGGAGAATTTCTGGAAACTGACACTGAAACAACAGCCAGGTAGGGAACCCATTTCTCTGATGCCTCCTTTATCCCTGAAGATAGTAAACCCTGACATTTCCACATTCCAGCTGACTCTAGAGCTGCTGCTTTAGCAAAAGCCACTGGCATTTTGTAATTTCTCGCCTGCAGCTGCAAAATCCTAACTGGTCTTCTGCTCCTGCTGTGTGAACTCCCTGCCCAACAAAGCCAGGTAAACTTTTCAAAGTACAAAACTATCACACACACACACACACACACACACACACACACACACCCTTATGCTTAAAACTTTCCCAAAGCTTTCCGTTGCTCTTAGGATAATGGCAAACTCCTAAACAAGTTTAACAAGACCATGTGTATCAGGATTTGGCATGGTTGTGAATGATAGAAAACCCAGTTTAAAGGAGTTTGAACAGATAAGATTTTCTTTTCTCATACAAAATGTTTGTGGTAGAACCAGCTAGGATTGGCATGGCAATTCTCCAAAGTTATCAAGGACCCAGTGCTCTTGCTCCATCATCTATAGCAGACGGTTTCCACCTCGTGGTCCAAGAGGGCTGCTTGAGCACCAGCCATTGCAACCAAATCCCAGGCAGAGGAAGGAAGAATTGCACAGAGCACTTCTACTGGCATCTTTCTGCCCAGCATTTAGTTACTAACTGCAGTTAATTGGAAGAGAGGCTGGAAAATGTAATCTTTATTGTGGTTAGGGACTGAAAAAGGAGAAAGAGAAAAATGGATGTTGGGCAACACTGGCAGTATATACCGTACACTACATCTCCTGACCCCTACTTTCTTCTTGAGCATCATCTCACTTTCTGCTTCATTCCCCTACCTATCTGCATTCCTGTCACACGGGTTTTGTCTAGGAGTCCCACATATTTGCAGAACTTCCTCCTGCCACAGTCTCTTGCTCAGACTTCTAACCTTTCTCCTCTTCTAATTTGACTACTCATCCTCTAGAACTCCGGTCAAGGAGCATTTCCTCAGGGAATCTTCCTCGATTATGTCAATCCTCCTATTAAGATGCTTATAGCATGTTGATGGTATCATTGTTGCAATTACACTTATGTATGTAATCATTTGATTATTTTCTGCCCCCACAATGAGGTCAGGGTTTAGGTCTGGCTTTGCACAGCATAGAGCATTCTGCTGGACATACTGTAGGTACTCAATAAATATTTGCTGAATGAATTAATGAATAAATTTAGCTATTATC
Source organism: Vulpes vulpes (assembly GCF_048418805.1). Lineage (NCBI taxonomy): Eukaryota > Metazoa > Chordata > Mammalia > Carnivora > Canidae > Vulpes > Vulpes vulpes. The sequence goes on from NC_132780.1 coordinate 142,780,130, forward strand.
TCATACAAAATTAAAGAGGCTAAGACTCAGCAAAAGATTTTCCTAGGCAAGCGGTGGTGGTGGGTGGCCAGGAGGCCTGGGAGGATGCAGTAGAGCCAGGAGAGAGTCCTAAATGATTCAGATTGAGTAGCCTTTAGGGTGTGGCAGAGAGAAGACTGACCTGGCTCTCAGGGGACCGGTGTTCTGGTCCTGATTCAGGCACCAATGGCTGCACGGCACCTGGAGACAGTGACAAGTGGTCAGATGCTGGATATACTTTAAAGGCAGATTGGCTGTGGGGGGTGATGGAAAGAGGTAAGTCAAGGGTTAGCCCTGGGAGTTTGGCTGAGCAAAAACGATTTTCATAGGCAGATGGTAGTGGGTAGCCAGGAGGGCTGAGGGGATGCAGGAGAGCAGGGGAGAGTCTGAAAGGACGGAGGACTTCCCCTAAGAAGGGGAAGCCAGTGAGAGGAGCAGGGTTTGGGGAGATGAAATGAAGGGTTTATTTGCAAATGAATGGCAGGTTCCCACAGGCAGCTCCACACTTCATCTCTCTGGCTGGAGGCTGGGCATCCCCAGAGCAAGGGTAGCTCCAGGCTGGTGGATATAATTGGTGATGATGGGAATGCCAAAGGGGTGTAAAACATATTCAAAAAAGGGTCAGGGGGCACCTGGGTAGCTTGGCTGGTCAAGGGTCTGCCTTTGGCTCAGGCCATGATTCTGTGTCCTGGGATGGAGTCCCAAATCAGGCTCCCTCCTCATCAGGGAGTCTATTTCTCCCTCTCCCTCTGTCGCCACCCCTACCCCCGTGCTCTCTCTCTCACTCTGCACTCTCTCTCTCAAATAAATAAAATCTTAAAAAAAAAAAAAAGGGTCAGCCTTTCAAAGTGGATAGTTGCCAGCCAAGAAGTGATTCAGTCTGACCCAGCAATAAGATTGAAAAGAAAGTGGTCAGAAGACCTTGACCCCACAGGCTTGATAGGAAGCAGTCACTTTCTTCTAAAGGCCAGTGACCAGTGAGAGGGAAGGCATATCCTTCCCTGCATGGTCACTGCAGACACCTTTGAAAATGCAGAAAACGATAATCCTATCACATGTCCAACATCTTCATGTACTTCCTCCCAATCTTTGTTTTACACATTTTTCTATCAGCAGTTGAACTCATCCACAAAACACAGTTTGGCAATTTCCTTTCTCACTGAACAGTAAGCACATGTTTCTAAATTGCTTCCTGGGGAGATTATACTGACCTACTCTACTGCAAACAGTGTATTTAGTATGCCTCTCTCCTGGCAATTTTTGCAAATTTTACAAGTGAAAAATAGCAATTTATTATTCCTAATTCCTAATTATTTCAGTTCATAATTCATTGTTATTTGAATTTGTGATTCTTTCACGTCTAGAGAGAATGAGCACGTCTCAAATGCTTATTAGTTCCATACCTATTTTTGAAATATATTTCAATATATATATTTTCCATACATGTATTTTTCAATATATTTTAATTCAGAATTCATTAATCTGCAATTCTTTCATTTCTAGAGAGAATGGAAACTTTTCAAATGCTTATTAGTTATATTTTTTTTTTCAAAACTAACTTTTACAAAGTTATTTCTAAGATGGCAAATAGGGACCAGAATCACCAAAATTTAGTTAAAACTCACCTTTCCCACCTCTAGGAGCAGCATCTGCCCCAAGCAGTTGTATGTATGAGGAAGATGGGGGTGGCAATGGGGAGAGGAAGAAGAGCCATGACGGAAAGTTTGGACTCAGTGGTTGGTGACCCTGGTTCCCAAGTCAGCCTCCAGCACACCTTTAGAAGGGTGAGGCTCCAAGTTTTCTGAGCAAACCAGTGCTAACTAAATAGATGGCAACGTTTGCTGTGCAGCTTTTTGGGGTTGCTGCCACAATCTGATCCACCAGATGGGTTTTAGCATCCACTGGCAGGCAAACTGGGAGCCAGTGGCCCAGGTAGGGACTGTATCTGGTTTGGCTGTGTCTCCAGAGCCCAGCAGGGCACCCGGCATGTGGTCCACCCTCGGTAGGCATTTGTTCTGTGACTGAATGATGGGAAGACTGAGGAGTTGCTAGGAGAGTGGAGACCGTGGCCCTCTGTGTTTTCCGTTCTGTTCTCTGGTGTGTCACTAAACATCAAGTCCTTTACTCACACAGGTCTCCGTCTCTATACCTTCTGAAGTCAATCCAAACAATAGCAAACATTCCTTCTAACTCTGAAATCCTTTGAAAATAACCTAAGCTTTTTTTTGCTTTTCTTTTTGAAAAGTGTCCTCTTCTATGAAACAAAAGAAAAATATTGACCTCCCACGAGGTTGCCAGATAAAATATGGGACTTTCAGTTACACCCGAATACCAGATAAACAAGGTATACTTTTTAAATTTATTTAAAAATTTTTTTTTATTGGAGTTCAATTTGCCAACATATAGCATAACATCCAGTCCTCATCCCGCCAAGTGCCCCCCTCAGTGCCCATCACCCAGTCACCCCCCAACCCCCACCCACTTCCCCTTCCACTACCCCTTGTTCATTTCCCAGAGTTAGGTGTCTCTCATGTTTTGTCACCCTCACTGATATTTTCACTCATTTTCTTTCCTTTCCCCTTTATTCCCTTCCACTATTTTTTATATTCCCCAAACGAATGAGACCATATAGTGTTTGTCCTTCTCCGATTGACTTACTTCACTCAGCATAATACCCTCCAGGTCCCTCCACGTCAAAGCAAATGGTGGGTATTTGTCGTTTCTAATTGCTGAGTAATATTCCATTGTATACATAGACCACATCTTCTCTATCCATTCATCTTTCGATGGACACCGAGGCTCCTTCCACAGTTTGGCTATTGTGGACATTGCTGCTAGAAACATCGGGGTGCAGGTGTCCCGGCATTACATTGCATCTGTATCTTTGGGGTAAATCTCCTGCAGTGCAATTGCTGGGTCATAGGGCAGGTCTATTTTTAACTCTTTGAGGAACCTCCACACAGTTTTCCAGAGTGGCTGCACCAGTTCACATTCCCACCAACAGTGCAAGAGGGTTCCCCTTTCTCCACATCCTCTCCAACATTTGTTGTTTCCTTTCTTGTTAATTTTCCCCATTCTCACGGTGTGAGGTGGTATCTCATTGTGGTTGTGATTTGTATTTCCCTGATGGCCAGTGATGCGGAGCATTTTCTCATGTGCTTGTTGGCCATGTCTATGTCTTCCTCTGTGAGATTTCTCTTCATGTCCTTTGCCATTTCATGATTAAGATTGTTTGTTTCTTTACTGTTGAGTTTAATAAGTTCTTTATAGATCTTGGATACTAGCCCTTTATCTGATACGTCATTTGCAAATATCTTCTCCCATTCTGTAGGTTGCCTTTTAGTTTTGTTGACAGTTTCTTTTGCTGTGCAGAAGCTTCTTATCTTGAGGAAGTCTCAATAATTCATTTTTGCTTTTGTTTCTCTTGCCTTCATGGATGTATCTTGCAAGAAGTTGCTGTGGCCAAGTTCAAAAAGGGTGTTGCCTGTGTTCTCCTCTAGGATTTTGGTGGAATCTTATCTCGCATTTAGATTTTCCATCCATTTTGAGTTTATCTTTGTGTATGGTGTAAGAGAGTGGTCTAGTTTCATTCTTCTGCACGTGGCTGTCCAATTTTCCTAGCACCATTTATTGAAGAGACTATCTTTTTTCCAGTGGATAGTCGTTCCTGCTTTGTCGAATATTAGATGACCATACATTTCAGGGTCCACTTCTGGGTTCTCTATTCTGTTCCATTGATCTATGTGTCTGTTTTTGTGCCAGTACCACACTGTCTTGATGACCCCAGCTTTGTAGTACAACCTGAAATCTGGCATTGTGATGCCCCCAGCTATGGTTTTCTTTTTTAATATTCCCCTGGCTATTTGGGGTCTTTTCTGATCCCACACAAATCTTAAGATAATTTGTTCCAACTCTCTGAAGAAAGTCCATGGTATTTTGATAGGGATTGCATTAAATGTGTAAATTGCCCTGGGTAGCATTGACATTTTCACAATGTTAATTCTTCCAATCCATGAGCATGGAATATTTTTCCATGATACCTTTTTTTTAGTATGTCTCAAATAATGCATGACTCTGTAAAAATTGAAGCACTGAATGATTAAACAACATTCAGCTGGATCAGTTTATTGCATTTGGACTTGTGTTTCTGGACTGATGATGATTATGTGGCGTTCACTCAACAAGTACCTACTGAGTATCTGTTAGATGCCAGACATTATTTAGGCCCTGGTGACACAGCAGAGAATGAAATAAAGCAGTGTCTCTGTTTTCATAGGACTTATATCCTCATAGACCAAATAATAATAATAATAATAAAACACCATAAAATATCACATGCTCATAGAGCTCAGAAGACTAATAAAGCAGGATAAGGGTCTGAGACCATGTGAGGGGGTGAAGGAGAGAATTAGGCAGTCTGCTGAACTTGACCTTCTGTACTCAACAGCCCCTAACCTCCACCAAGAGTTGTGTTTATAACAATAGGACCCTGATATTATTTCATAGCAATCAATGAAGCTGTATAAAAATGATGTTATCGATTCAAAGGCACGTGTCCACATCAGGGATAAAATGATCAGTTGCAGGGATGGGAGAGACCTATAAATCATTTAGTGCAGATCTTAGCTGAGCTGGAGCTGCAACCAAGTTTCCTGACAGCTGGGAGAAAGTTTAGGAAGGTAGTATACTTGTTAAAAAGATGCTTCTGTTTTCAATTCCATTTGCCAGTCAGGGTGGATTGAGTCCTGACAACTCGATGTGTTTCTGAACTTTTAGCTGAAATGACAGTGAACAGGTTTTCCTCTTGAAGAAGTCTTTATACCTTCCAAAGCCGGCACTCTTAGGTTCAAGGCCGGGCTGGGGACCATCACACTAACTGCTTGCTGGAAAGAACACTTCTCTTATTCTTTTGCCAGCAGAGAGATGGCTGGAATCAGCATCATTACCATTACCATCTTTATGATCCTATCCAGGCTTCCAGGTTGTTCCTCTACCCAGCTACTCAAGTGTCTATGGTTACATGAATCTTATGTTTTATTGCGAAGCTGGAGATTTGGTCCACACCTTTGCTAGGCGAGGTGTGGTTCTCAGGCCAGTGGCATCCACATCACCTGGGAGCTGGCTAGAAATGCAGAGTCTCAGACCCCATCCCTGACCTGCTGAGTCACAGTCTCAGGCCTCAGAGACTTGGTTCCAGTAAGGCTCAGAGCTGCTCCCAGGGTGAGCGCCGACCATCTACCGAAAGGCAGCAAAACAGGGTGGCTGAGACTGCTGAGTTAAGGTCTTTTGCACTGACTGGATCCTTTGCTGTGAACTTGGTAAACCTCCTTACCATACCCAGTCACAGAGCTGCCGCCCACTTTCTACGTCAAGGGATTAGGAGCAAACTAACAAAGGTAGGTTGATCAAGTGCTTCCGGGGCTTTGAGTGCAGCCCACCGTGACCTCAGAGCAATGCTTGCAGTTGAAGAGTTTTTTTTTTTTTTTTTTTAATGATAGTCTCACTCACACACACACACACACACACACACACACACACACACACACACACCGAGAGAGAGACAGAGACACAGGCAGAGGGAGAAGCGGGCTCCATGCACCGGGGGCCCGACGTGGGATTCGATCCCGGGTCTCCAGGATCACGCCCTGGGTCAAAGGCAGGCGCCAAACCGCTTCGCCACCCAGGGGTCCCGCAGTTGAAGAGTTTCGAAAGCTGATCAGCTTTGGAAAGGTCCTGGGGTAGGGTGGGGTTGGCGGTGGGGGTGGGTCACTGGGCCCAACCTTCTTCTACAGATGAGGACATGAAACCAAGTCCCCAAAGCAGAGGGGGTGTTGGGACTGGCCCAAAGTTCCACGGCATTTTCTGGCAGAGTGACAGTCCATGCTAAGGTCACCTGGCTCCTGGCCCCAAACTCTTTCAACTGCCTCCTGAGAGCCTGGCTTTGAGACTGGGACAGTCGGTGAGGGAGGCCGCCTGTTCAGCACACTTCTGCTCCTGAGAACAGTGGGGAGGGGCCCTCCTGTCCACCTTCCCCCACTGCCCTGGGCCTGAACGCCTCCACGGAGGCTGCCACTCTGCCCCAGTCCTCGGTGTCTTCAGGGAGGGCCACCTCCCGAGGCCTCAGCGGAGGGCCTGACCCTCCCGCTGCCTTGCTGGACTCCATGCTCCCGCCTCAGCGTCCTGGGCCCAGCCCCCACACCCTTGCCGCTTTGTTCTTGGTCCATCAACTGCTGGCACGACCCACCCTTCGGGGCCAGAGGGCAAGTCTGGGGGTAGCAGGGTGCCCCCTTTCTCCAGAAGTGCCCCCAGTGCCCGGGCACGGTGCTGGCCTCCAGCGGACCCTGCGCACCTGCCGAGTGACCCCCCCTGTCTTCCTCCGCAGATTCCGAGCCCAGCACCCTGGACTCCCAGTCCTCCACCACCCTGTTCCTGTCCTCCGAGGAGCCGGGCCCGTCCACCGCCGCGCTGCCGTCCCCGTCCTCGTCCTGCGAGCCCCAGGCCTTCTCCCCGGGCGCCGCGGGGCTGCCGGCGCTGCTGCCACCGCCCCCCGCGCCCGCCGCGCCCCCCGCGGCCCCCGGCCCCGGCCCCGGCCCCGGCCCCGGCCCCGGGCGCGCGGGCCCCTACTCCGCGGCCGGCTCCTCCCCGGAGGCCGCCCCGCGCCTCGCCGACTGGCTGCCCTGCGGCCCCGCCACCACCCCTCCCTGCGGCGGCGGGGACGAGCGGCGGGAGCGGCCGGCGGCGCCCGGCCCGGGGCCCGAGGGGGGCCGCCCCCTGCGCCCCGGCGCGGCGGGCAGGGAGGAGGGCGCCGAGGCCCCGGGAGCATCCCCGCCGCCCGCCGCGCGCGCCAGCCTGGAAGCCAGCGTCGGGGACATCCTGCTGGAGCTGCGGACCATGAACGGCCACCTGGGCGTCATAGCGAGGGCGCTCACCCGGCTGGCCTCGACCCTGGGGCCTCCGCCGCAGCCCCTGCCGGAGGCCCGCGATGCCGACTGAGCAACCGCGCCGCCGCCGCCCGCGCAGCTCCGCGCCGCGGGGCCCCGGCCCCCGCCTGCCCCCAGCAGCCCCGCAAAGCCAGCAGAAGCCAGGAGGCCGCCGCTCTGCCTGCGGGAAGGGACCTCCCCTGACGTCTCGGTGTGAAATGATGCTGCGGGTCACACTCTGGGGGGGGGGGGCATCACCGCTGCCCACTCCCCAGCGCTGTCCTGGACCCTCAGAGGGCCTTCTCTTTGTTCTGGAAAGGCCTTACCCCGCTGGCAAGGAAAGTGCCCCCGGACGGTGGTGAGCCCCGGGGCGAGATGCTCAGAGAACCCTCCTTTCACACCCCACATCTGTGACTCCTGACCGGGGTGGAGGAGGGAAGGCGAGCCGGCTCCGGCTCAACCCTCTGACTTGTCCGTGGTGTCTCGCATCTCTGGTGATGTTTACATATTTCTTTTTTAAAAATATTTTTGGATAGTTAAATTTATTTTTTTCTCATTATAATATGACCACATTGCAAGAAGTTTGGAAAATAGAGAAGTGAAAAAAACCTGATGTATTTGGAGAAGGGGGTATTTAAGTCTTTCTTACGAATAAGAAAGAATTTGCGTAATAAACAAAACTCTTATGTGTGCTTTCTGGATGTTGGCCTCACTCAGATCCACTTCTTCCTTTGCCTGGGCCCCTGTTCCTGGTTACTTGTTGTGCAGTCCTTTGGATCTTATTTCAACTTTTCTCATGCTTGTGAAGAATAGGCTTCTCGGATTCTCGTGAGTCTTTTGTAAAATTCCCAGATCTCCCTAAATTTGGTAAATGCACCCCTTTCCTCTGGATTGGAGCAGAAACTGAGTCACAGAGTGACTGGACATTATGAAGGAAACCAGCATCCCTGGCCCAATAACATCACCCTCTCCAGTTGTGACCACCAAAAATATCTCCGGACTTTGCCAGTGTCCCCTGATTGGGACCTAGATGGAATTTCAGAAATCTGGAATAATCTATGCCCTCCAGGAGCTGACTTCCCCAGGAGGCAGGGCTCTTCTCACTTTCCTATTTGAATTAGAATTTGAAATCAGAAGTAGATATACTACTCCTTTCCTGGAAACAAACCAAAGGTCAGAAACCACATTGCATAGAGTAAAAGCCCATCCTTGAGTATTTGCAGGGCACACAGGTGATGGACTGAGGCCCGTATAGCTGCCTGGGCTCTGTAGTGCTTGGCATACCCAGTGCGTCTCTGACTTGGGCATGTTCGATCCATCTGGAGAGCCTATTAAGATGCTGATTCTGCTTTAGTGGTTCTGGGGTGGGGCCTGAGACTCTATATTTCTAATCAGATGGGGGTGGGGGGGATGTTGATGCTACTGGCCCAGGATACATTTTGAGTAGCAAGTGAGTAGCAGGAGCTTTTCCACTTCGGGATTCCTGCCCGTTTGGGTTGTTTGTCTTTGTACCCAGCAGTGGCCTAGATGCCCCAAGCTCTTACCAAAACTTTTCACTGCGGCTCTGGGGGACTTTTTATTTTAAAAGCCAGGGTGTATTAAGTTTAGCCACCCACTTCTAAAGAAGCTTCACCGGAGTTCAAACCAATTCAACATTTATTGGGTGTCTATGATGTTGGTGCCTGGGGGACTCAGAGATGAATAGAGCGAGGGCCCTTCCCTCCAGGGGCTCCCAGCCTAGTGTCCCACACAGAGAGGGATCAGCGGTCACCCCCACCCCCACCCTTGTAAACAACTTGAAGTGGGGTGGAGAGAAACAGCAGAGAGTGATGAAAATGGCAGTCACTGAGGCCAGGTTTCTGGCTTTGACTTTGGGAGGGATATTTAAACACTTTTGCCTCAGTCTCTTAATCTGTGTCAGATGGGGATGATGGCATCTGCTCCGTCATGGCCCAACAGAAGCAGACTTGGATGTTATGGGGGCTTTGCGCTCTAGAAAGTGCTGTCCAGATGGCCTTTGATGGAGAGTGGGTATCGGTACATCCTCTCTCCTGGGTCCTGTGGCAGGAGGCACACCATAGAAGGGGCATTACACACTCACATCTGAGCTGATTCTCCATCGCTGACTAAGCCTTTTTATTTTATTTTTCCAGGAAAGGAATCCATGGCCCAGAGTGACCGTCCTTTGTTCTGCTCTTTAGCTGAAGAAACAGCTAAGCTGTCATTCAACCACAGTGGCCGAAAATATCAGTATTGGGTTCTTATTCATATGCTCATTAAAACAGTCTTTTGTTCTGATTTTAAGGGACCTCCTTGGTATTAGATTAAAAACAACAACAACAACAACAAAACTAAATCTTTCGAGAACAAAGAGGGACTGGCATATAAATCCTATATAAAGACACAGGGACTGAATCCTTTGGTCAGAATCCTGGTATGTGTATGTGAGATTGAGGTTAGGGAAGTCAAAAGGGGCTGATGTGACATTCATTCGATCTAGGGAGGATGGAAGAAAGTCTGAGCACTCACCTGGGTGAGTAGTGCCTCAGACACTGGGTCTGGTCTAAAGATTTGGAGATGGGGCTAAAGAGGAATAGGAAGGGCAGGACTTTGCAGAAGGTATGGCCAAGGCAATGGAATGGAGTTCAAACAAAATATCGGTTTGAAGGGGCTGGGCAGAAAAAAAGAAATCGAGATTTGTAGATTCTAGATTGAAATTTCCCTCTGAATGACGCTAAACTATCCTGATACCTGTTCAGCCCCAGGCGTAGGTGTCGTTAGGGTTGGCACAACATAAGACAAGCACACGATGGGTATGCTGAAAGTCAGTGTAAGACCTATGGCAGAGAGAGCAGGCTTAAGACAGGGTCCCACATATCAGCAGTTACAGCAGCTCACCTTTTCAGGTAGTGAAGGGCCTGTTTTTGAGGGCATTCCAGCAGAGGCCAGATGAGCGGCTGCTGGTGCGGAAGCAAACGGGGTTCTACACTGAGTGGGGCAGTGATTTCAAGACCCTTTCACTCTAACTCTGGAGTAATCCTTGGCCCCTCTTTCGCTCATGCACATACCCAATCCCACGTCAAGTCACATTGGCTCCCTCTTCTAACGAGTTCTATTATCCAGCCACTTCTCACTGCTACCACCTGGCCAAAGCCACTGTCTTCTCCCACCTGAATTACTGCAGTCACCTCCTAACTGGCCTCCCCTCTCCCTCCGTGTTCTCCCAGAGAAGCCAGAGCTGGCCTCCCCTCTCCCTCCCTGTTCTCCCAGAGAAGCCAGAGCTGGCCTCCCCTCTCCCTCCCTGTTCTCCCAGAGAAGCCAGAGCGGTCTTTGAAAAACATTTCTAACCAGGTTACTCTCCTACACAGACTCCCCCAGTAGCTTCCATCTCACTCAGAGTAAGAGCCAAAGTTTTACATAATTTAGTCTCCTATTATCTGCTCGATCTCATCTTTTATCACTATCCTCCATTCTACTCCTCCCAGCCTCCTTGCTGCTTCTCCCATGCACTGGGCACGTTCTACCTCAGGGCCTTTGCACTGGCTATTTCTTCAATCTGGATCACTCTTCTCAGCTAGGTCACGTGACTTCCTCCCTCGTACCTTCAGGTCTTTGCTCAAACCTCCTTTTAAAAGTTGTAACCCTCCCCCTAAACTTAACCCTCGACACCCACTTATTCTCTTTTCTTGTTTTGTTGTTGTGTGGGTTTTTTGTTTTGTTTTCTTTTCAGGGGGGTGTGCCTTGCAAAAGAATCACCACCCCACATACTATATGTTTATTTTTTGTCATTAGAATATTAGCTCAGTGAGGGAAGGACTTTTTGTCTGTTTTGTTATCTCAGCATACTGCCTTTTAAAAAATAACAGTGTTTTGTAAAAGGGACACATCAATTGTAACAATTCAGACGATACAGAGGAGATCAAAATGATCTCCCTGAAAATGAATATGAAACCCACCCCGAAATCCACCCCCAAGAGATAACTACTGTCAGTATTTCAGCAACTACTATTTGAAACATCTGTGTCTCTGCCCAAAATGCATACATATGTGTGTATTTCTACTTAACTGTGATCACCCTATGCCTACTGTTCTGCAGCCTGCTTTGTTTGTTGTTTTTTTTTTTTTTTTATTGAACTTGATAATGGCTGGAAATTTTTCCACTTAAAAAAAAATAGATGTTATATATTGAAGCAACATTTACTTAACCAATCCTATGCTTTGGTTTCTAATTTTTTGCAATCGTGAGTAGTGCATTCCTGCCTATGTGGAGCATACATGTTTTTGCTCTTCTGTGTGTCCTTAAGATAAGTTCCTAGAGGTGTGATTTCTGGGTCAAAGGGCACACATTCCTACTTCTTGTTTTAGGTTGCTGTTGTGGCTTCATTGAGGTTCTAAAAGGGGAAGTGAATGAATGGTGGTAAGAGGGATGCGGGGGCCTTGGGGTGGTTCCATTCAAGAACCTGGAAAAAAGGAGGAAATGAAAACAAGACTGCCTTCTGAAGGTTGAAATCAGAGCATAGTGGGTCAGAGCAGAGATGTGCAAAGCCACCTGGGAGAGACGAATCTCAAATGGTCCCTCAGATGGTGCGTTATGCTGGGTCTTATCAGGAAACAGAAGCCATCTAAGTTTTGCACACAGAGGAGCTCTTATTCAGAAACAAGGGTGTTGCAAGGGCTGGAGGAGCATGGAGGGGAAGCTAAGGTTACCCAAGATGAGTAACTACAGGAAAGCACTACCAGCCCCAGGCTAGGGGGTGGCCAAGGGAGTGCAGGACCCGAGTGATTCCAGAGTCCTGGCAGTAGAGCTGAGAAGCCTCAGCCCCTGCCACTACAGCCACAGCCACCATCACCCTAGGATATCACTAGTGCTGTCATTATTGCCTGAGACCCCCACAGGAGAGCAGTGGGAGGGAGAGAGTTGTTTCTCCCCTCCTCTCACCTTCTGGCTCTCAGCCGGCATCTCCCTTTTACAGAACCTGGAAGCTGCCACTGGAGAGGCCCTGGGAAGTGCAGTTTCTGGACCCTCCATCCTGATGACACAGGACAAAGCACAGTTGACAGCAGATAGGCAAATGACCAGTGCCAACAGGAACTTGAGTCAAAGCAGTGGTATAGCTGAAGAAAGCAGCTGTCCCACAAAGAGTAAGCTCTGTTGGCCATGGCAGCACTGAGGAGCAGACACCCTGAGACCCACATGGTCATTGCCTGTGGTGGCAGAGGAGGGCCTGCTTGACCCTCAGGACCCAGCCCCAGTGCACACAGGCACCTTGGCTCTCTCATCTGATACCACTCAATAGTCTAGGGAGTGCCCCCACAAGGCATTATCCCGAAGAGATGGCTCTGATCCTGAGTGCAAACAGGCCGGGTTTTAGAGCCTTCTTGGGAAGCTGTCGAGTCTTGGATAATAGTAGGTCACCAATGTGTATTGCCACTCTGGGAGACAGCAAGCCAGCCCTGCGACTTGCCCTTGAACATATTCCTTTATCTAAAGGACATAGGCACTAGCATTTATTGGGCTGCTATCGGGCATCTGTGTTATGTGCTTTATGTACAAGATCTTATTTCTCATATGAACCCTGTAAGCAAGGTTGGGAACTAGGTCCTATAACACTCACTTCATTGATCAGGAAATTGAGGTACAAAGAGGTCGTGTCACTTGGCCATGGTCACACAGCTGGTAACTGACAGAGCCTGGATCTTTCTGTCTCCGAGGGCTTTGGCTGTGCCCCCACCTGGGGCTGCCTATCACATTGTTGGACTTGTTCCTTTCAGAAGTAGGTCAAAGTAGTCGAATTGCCTTTGGCTGGTGATTCTCCCCCAGGGCTACAATTGAGTTGCTCTCTGGGAGTTTTAGGTCTCCGAAAAAATGAAAGAATGCTAGCACTCGAATAATAAACCAGAAAACAAGGGGACCCCTTCAGCTCCCCCCCACCTCCAGTCACAGCACCAATGGTGTCATACATGTTGGGCATGGGAGGGAGAGGAGATGCTGGAGGACAAGACAAGGTACATGAAAGAGTGGATGAGGAGAGATGCCAGAAGAGCTGAGCCATATCAGTGGCTCTGAAGTACCTTTAAGGTCAATATCATTAACTACATTACACGTACAGGGTGACTTAGCTAGAATTGAATTTTGTCTCCCTCACTCCTTGCCACCTTGGGCCACCTGACTTAAACAACCAACTCTGCTGGGAGGGCCAGAAAATGCAAGGATTTCTTCAAGTCTCACAGGTGCCAGTATTAGAATCTCGAGTCTCGGGGGCATTTTCTAAGCTTCCTGTAAAGCAAGGGCCCTAGCAAGCAGCAAGCAGGCTAACCTGGCTCTCATGGATGAGGCTGGCCAGTACCCAGTGGGCTCAAACCATTGCCACAGGCAAATGTGCAAAGCCTCTGATGAGAGGCCACCAGGAGCATCTTCCAAGGCTCTTGGCTCCAGCTTCTTCCTCCAAAACACACCAAGTGCTGCTGCTACTGCCCACGTGCTCTCTGGAGGGCACTCCCCTGGCCCCGCCGTCCCCCGGAGCAGACACTGTATCCTGTTACCCTCCTCCCCACTATGCCCAGCACCATTCAGACACGGAGCTGGTGCTTAGTAAATGTGGATGGAGGGCTCAGTTGCGTGGGCCGGGGGGAGCAGTGGCCGGGCTCCACCTCTTGCTTCCTGAGCACTGCCCGCGCCGCCTGGACAGAGGCAAAGACCTGTCCGTCGGCCAGTCTGGTGCTGGCCCAGGAGGGAAGGTCATGATGACCTGCCTCCGCTGCAGCTTCCAGGCCTCGCCTTTGCTTGTTTTCTGGGAGCCTTGGTGTCTGCCCACAATGGCATGGCTCATTCAGCTGCCCGGATTCTTGGCGCTGTGCGCGGGCCGCATAACTTGTTTCCGTGGTGAGCATGGCAGAGATGGCCTGCGCTCCCGGGCCCAGCCTTCCTCCCGGTCTCCTTGGGCCGGGCGCGGGCCAAGCGACTGCTCCCAAAGCGGGTTTTCTGATGGGTGGGGTGGGGTGGGGTGGGGTGGGGTGATCATCTCCGACTTGGCTGTGCTTTGAGCTGCAGTGAACAGATCTAACAGATTTTATTCCTTCCTTCCTCTTCCATCCCACCTTGCTCCCCAAAGCATCTGAGATGGCTGCATGGAATACCGCATTCTGGAGGGTGCTTGGATGGCATCTGGCCTGACCCCCTTCACTGTGGCATCTTCTGGGAAGGGTTGCAAAGGTTGATGACTTGCTTGGGGTTGCCTAGCGGATGAGGAGCCGGCCTGGTATGGAAGCTACCATCTCCTGAGTCCTGTGTTCTTCCTACCATAGCATTTCTAGGCTCCCCTTGAGGGACTCTTTCCAGTGGTGAGATGGGACAGCCTGGAACCGTCCACCTCTCCAACACCTTTGCCCCTGAGAGGGGACATACACTCAACATACACGTGTACACACATGTAAGATGGATCCAGAATTTTATTTTTATTAAAAGATTGTATTTATTTATTCATGAGTGACACACAGAGAGAGGCAGAGACACAGGCAGAGGGAGAAGCAGACTCCCTGAAAGGATCCCAATGTGGGACTCAATCCCAGGACCCTGGGATCACGTCCTGAGCCGAAGGCATATGCTCAACCACATAACCACCCAGGTGCCCTGGATCCAGATTTTTAAATGAAAATAAAATTGTTTTAGTCTTCTAAACCAGAGGTCAGGCTAACTATGGCCCATAACCTGATCTCATTCAGCCTGAGAGCAAAGGGTGATTTTTACATTTTTAAATTGTGAAAGAAGCAGCAGCAGAAGCATATGTGACAGAGACCGGATGTGCCCTGCAAAGCCAAAAATACTTATTATCTAACCCTTTGCAGAGAATGCTTGCTGATCCTCGGTCTGGACAACGCATTTGACTTTTCCTCCAGTAATAATAATCTACCCAGGATGCTGAAATCTCCCCTTTTATAGGTACATTGACAGGGTCATTTCTATAGGCTCTGACTGTGAAATTTAGAATTTGCAGCTCTCTCCTTTACCCGTCAGATGCTTGTGATTTTTCTGAGGGGTCTTTCTGTTGCTCGATTCCTCTCTTCCCAGGATGAACCACGGGCGTGAACCTATTGTCAGGAGACTTCCAGAGGTGCATTAGGGGGTCAAGACTGCCCTGGGCATTTATGGACCCAGCTGGGGCCAGCGAACAGACTCCCAAGAGTGACAAGGAAAATTTCTTTCCCCTCAAAAGAAAAACACAAAGATACTTGTGATCTGAGTACCTCTGTTTCCTCCCCACCAAGGCAGGCTTCTCGACTAGTTCCTGTCTATTCAGGCCGCTCATTTCTTTATAGTTACTGAACCAGAATAACCACAAATCGAGCCGGAAGTGTGCGATAACCCGCTGAACTCTGCGTGGCCTTGGCCGGCTTCTCCCCCAGCACATCCGACGGCTGCCCTGCCTCTGCAGCTGCAGGGTATCCAGCGAGCACCCAGCAGCGACTGAGGCTCGGCTCTCCGGCCAGCTCCTTCGAGAGTCAAAAGAGAGAGAGGGGGAAAAGTGACAGGCAGACGGAACCAGGAACATTCGAAACCGTCAGAGCTGTTCACGGTCGTGAAAGATTTACAGGCAGGCAGTTCGGAGTTTAAATACGAAATGACACCAGAAGCCTTTAATGTAAAGAGGAGCTTTAAGTCTGATCTGGGAGCAGAAAATAGTCTGTGAACTCCCCTCTCTGAGATCTTAGAAGTTCTGTTCTATTGACTCCAGGCAGGGCCTCAGCCACGGTGCACTTCATGGGCTCATAAATATAACATTATTGGACCAAAAAACCAATCCTTCTCCAACTGATTAGGCCCAGATTGGTCAACCCATAAATCAACACTGAATGAGAGCTATAAAGTTGTGAATCAATGTGTCCCAGACCTCCAAACCGGAATGAAAACGCTGGAATAAAATAGCTGGAGTACTTCCAAGATCCTTCTTCTCATCCCTCCTCCCACCAGCCCCATATCCTACTACACTAATTTTAAAAGCCCTTTTTTCTTTTCTTTTCTTTTTCCTTTCCCCCCCTGCTCTGGGTCTGGCTGTGGACAACATTTCAGGGCAGGAAATATGGTCTAGAAGTGAGGGTGGGGAAACAAGAGGCTGACCTGTGCATTTCCGGGCAGGCCTGCTCTGGGGCTCTGCTGTAGCTCCCTGGCTGGGGTCCCCACCTGCGGCTGGGAGGTGATGGCATTTGTCATCCGTGTCGTGGGGCCAGGAAGGGAATCAAATACCCCGCTGGCACACAGTGAGTGATTGGCTCCTGTTTGATCCATGAATGGATATTTAGATCCAATTAATTTGAGGGCTGTGAACTCCTACATTGAATCACTAACTATAATAACCCATCCTCCTCTTGGAATGGCACATTAGGTTCAAAGATGCCAAGCAGCTGTCCCTGTCGGACGTGGTCAGTCTTTTGGGATCTGGGTGCTGAGATCGTCTGCTGGGAAAACTGGCCACACATAGTAGAGAGCCTTCCGTGCCCCAGTTCCTCTGAGTTCTAAAGCAAAGTTTGTTTCCATAATCCCGCTTCTCCAAAATATGCCCTCGCAGTGTCCTCTCCTCCTCTCTTTGATGCAGCAGACACTCCCTCCCCGCACTGCCCCTTCTAAGGGCTTGTTGTTAAGCACCTGCATTCCTGGGCTGGGAGCTCTTCTTTCCCGGTCATCCCAATCCCAAGCTGGCCTGCCATCTTCTCCTCCTTGGGGAGGATGCATGCACTACCCCATATATATTCTTTGAGTTGTTGGCCTCCTGGTTTTTCCCCCAGACATAGACTCAAAGGGCTGGGAGGGTGTCTACTGTGTAAGGGGTTCTCACTTATCTAAAGTGAAAATCAGGCCTCTCGCAACCCACTCCACCATACTACCTTAGTGCAAAGCCCTACCCTGAGCGCATTCTTGTTCTTCTCTTTAGAGAAAGAAGGTCCTTGTCAGGTTCTCCTGAAGCTGGTCTTAAAGCACCATTTCTGTACAGTTCACTGTTTCCTTTGGACACTTTTATTTCCCCCTCCATGTTTTCTTCTCTCCTTGCTGTGACTTACAAGACCATGAACAGACAAGCCCAAGACCCCAGAGGAGAAATTCTCCCCTCCAGCGTGTGCCTCTAGGAGGAATGGGGCTGAATGACAGCACTATTTGACGAATGAGCTCCATGGAGGTGTTTTACCACCAGCAGTCAGAGAAACCTTGCAGGATGTGTCCAGGGAAATGGATTTTGTAGGGTTAGCTAAATCTGTACCACCCACAGCACAATAGCGGCAGTGTGCAGAAAAGGCGGCTTTGAAACAGGTTCAGTTTTCTGTTAGTTCCAAGTTTAGGTGAAGAGCCAAGTTCAGGTGAAGGACCGTTTTTGCAGCTGAAGGATTTGTATTCCTCCTCCTAACCCTGATGCAGCCCTTTGTCGTCTTGGCTCTTCTACCATTTAAAAATCCTGACATTATCTCTCTACTTTCTGGGAAGACATTCAACTCCCAGAGTGAACTGTGTGAAATAAAGTGATCACACTGCTTGGACATAACTCTTCTATAGGCGGACCTGTGCGTGAGTGTGAATGTGATGAACCCTACTGCCTGGAGAATCCTTTTTAGACACTTAGTCCCTCTTTTAGCTCTGAGGTCTGAAGGCCCACAGAAAAGGATGGGGAAGATTGTAAATATGACCCCAATTCTTCATCCCTGCTGCATCCATACCCTTTGTCAGGTAGCTTTGTGTTGCCCTCCAAGGCTGTGTCTGGGCTTAGTCATGAACTTATTTTGGCCAACAGGATAAAATGGAATTGATGGATATCTGTTCTGAACCCAGACCTCATGAGACCTGTATGTTTCTTCTTGATCTCTTTTCCATCTATCATCGCCATGACAACATGCATGAGCTAGTTTGTTGGAGAAGGGTTACATTGAGGCACAGAGCCAAATCACCCCAGTTGTCCCAGCTGACACCAGTGTATATCGACCAACAACCAGCCGACCCCCAGACATGTGAATAAATCCAGTCAAGATTGGCAAAGCCATTTAGCTGATCACCACCCACCCCTGCTACTCCTTGATGTTTATTGTTGTGTATCACTGAGGTTTCATGATGGTAAGGCAATGTCATTGTGGAAATAGCTGATTGATATGGGCAGTAATCCCACATATACTTTTTTTATCACATTTTATTTCCTTGATGGTCACCTAAATCATCTGATCTACACTATTAGGTGGCTACCTAATATCCATAATTCTCTTCTTCCTTGCTATCAGAACCATGTGGCCAAGAGTGCCTGGGTGGCTCAGTCAGTTAAGTGTTTGGCCTAGGTCATGATCTCAGGGTCCTGGGATTGAGTCCTGTGTTGGGATCCATGCTCAGCAGGGAATCTGCTTCTCCATCTCTGCCCCTCCCTCTGCTCATGCTCTCCCTCTCGCAAATAAATAAATAAAATCTTAAAAAAAAAAAAAAAACAAAACTACGTAGCTAGCTAAAAATCTACATTTCCCGACTTCCTTTGCAGCAAGGAGTTGTCATGTGACACTTCTTTGGCCAATGAAAAGTAAATGAAGTATCCAGTAGAACTCCCAAAAGGGAGTGGAGACTCCCTTTGTCCCTGTCCTTTTTCCTGCCTGAAATGAGAATGTAATGCTGGGGGATAGTCTAACCCTGAGTTGACAGCATAAGCTAAGAATGGCTGGGAGGAAAGACAGAAAGAGCCTGGGTCTCGGATAGTATGGCTGCCGGGCTAGCACTATACCAGTACTTTCTAGGGACATCTTGTTATATGGGAAAATATAAAATTTCTAAATTGCTTATGCTACTGTTTTTCAGGATTCTCTTATTTATAGCTTACTATAATTCTTAGGATCACGTTCTAGGGGCCACTTTGTACCCTTTTGGAGAAAGTGCTTAGAACAAATAAGTAAAGGTGTTTTCTTTTTTTTTTTTTTTTTTTTTTTTTAGTAAAGGTGTTTTCTAAAGCTATTTCATAGAAAACAGAACTCCTAATTACTGTACAGATTCACCAATTATACACATAACAATAATCTCAGTGCATTCATATTTGTGTATAATATTGGTTAATAATTTTCAAAACTCATGATGTTCTTACGTGTCCCCCTCAATAAGCTTGTGATGAATATCCCACATTCATTCATTCAATGGGAGGGGAAACTGAGGCATGGGGACTTTAAGTGAGTTCTCCAAAGTAAACGACCTGTTAGAGAGTTGGGGAAGGACTGGAAAACAGGCTCCCCAGGCTTCCTGAGGAAGGATCTAATGTACATCTCAATTAGAACAAACTGGAATGATGTAACTTCTGTATCTTGGACTATGATTGACCCCAATCAGGGAAACCAAAAGCAACTGAATTTGTTTTAACTCTGCAGAGAAGATCCAAGACTGAAAGTCAGTACACTGAAGACAGGCAAGTTTGTAGGAAAGAAAAGAAGAAAGAAAGGACAACTCTTTGACTTTTGTATCCACCCACGTATTTGCTTCCTCTTCTCTGTTCCACTGGGAAGTGGAGCTGATGGATTGTGGATCTATCTTCCCAGAGCTTCCTGGTGAGCTCCTCAGGTTTAGGACTAGATGTTCTTTATTTTTATATTATTGGTAGGGCTTCTGGGTACAATTGTGCAGGTTGGTCACTGCACAAGAGTGCTTGGCTGAGGAGTGAGTAAAATCCACATTCATCAGGCAATGTGCCCATGGGATTGTGATACAGCAAGAAGTGCTTTTTTTCCCCAATTTGCACATAGATACTCTTATGATTGGCACCTGGACCACAGTATGGGATGCTTTTTTGAAAAATGAATAACCCAGGGATCCCTGGGTGGCTCAGCGGTTTGGCGCCTGCCTTTGGCCCAGGCACCTCGATCTGGAGTTCCGGGATTGAGTCCCACGTTGGGCTCCCAGCATGGAGCCTGCTTCTCCCACTGCCTGTGTCTTTGCCTCTCTCTCTTTCTCTATGTCTATCATGAATAAATAAATAAATCTTTAAAAATTTTAAAAAAAGAATAACCCTCAAATGATTACTTCTTTCCTAGGTCATTTTGATCATGTTCTAGTACTAGCAGTAAGGTGTTTCTAAGATGGGAGTTGGTGAGTGTGAAGATCTTTCCTTCTCAAGCTAGCATACATACTCACAGAAGTGAAGTAGCAGTTTCAAGATTCAGAGACTAGAATGAAAATAAACATCCACCATTTATTAAACATTTATTATGTGTCAGATAAAAAGTACTTTACATTCCTTACTTCATATAGTCCTTACAGTGAAACTGTGAGGTAGGTTCTATTAACACTCCCATTTTCTTTTTAAAGATTCATTTATTCACTCGGGGGGGGGGGGGGACAGAGGGAGAGAGGGAGAGAGAGAGAGAGAGAGAATCTCAAATAAGCTCTCCGCTGAGAATGGAGCTCATCTCAGGGCTCAATCCCATGACCCTGAGATCATGAACTGAGCCAAAACCAAGAGTTAGACACTTAACTGACTGAGCCACCCAGGTGCCCCATTAACACTCCCATTTTTTTTTAACACTCCCATTTTAAAGATGAAGAAACTGAGGCTCTGAAAATGTGAATACTGCTCAATGTCATATAGCCAGTATGAAACAAAGCTTGGATTTGAATCTAGGCTTGTCTAATTCTAAGGTCTTACTACTTAATCCTGCAGTTTCCTAAGCATGTAAATTCTTTGTCAATAGTGCAAACATAGCAGAGACAGTGGTGTTCACCAACTAGTCCATGAGCCCCCCCAGACTCTCACTCTCACTTGCATTTAGGATGGGGCCCTATGATTGGGTTCTGTCCATGGGATGTAGGCAGAAGTGATGTATGACCATGCCTAGGTATGACTATTGATAACATTGTGGGTGATTGGCTGTCTTTCTCTTCTTTGTCCACAACCCAGGGCAACTCAGATGTTGAGATGTCAGCATCTGAAAATGGAGGGAGCTTGGATCCCTGAATCACTGCATGGAGGAGAGTCACCTTCCAGAACCCCACAATCCGCACTTGGCTTATGTGAAGAAGAAATGATTCTTTGTCATGTTCTTGGAGCAGAGAGTAGCCTAACTCAACTAATATAGCAGAAATGATAAGAATAATTTTATGTATTTATTTTGTATAATTGTTTATATTGCACAAATGCTTTCTCAATTCTCATTACCTTGAGAGATGAGCAGGGATTATAAGCCCCATTTTATAGGCCAGGAAACTGAGGCCTAGAGAAGTGAAATGATTTGCTCAAGACCACATAGTTGGTAGGTGGTCAAACCAAGGTTAGGCTCTCAGTAATTTTCCCACACTCTATAATTTTACAACTTCCTAGCTCGATGTTATAAAAGCAAGCAATAACCTCAGAGGGAATGAGGGTCCCACTGTATAGAGTTCTGCAGATTAAATTAAACACCTTGAAGGACTACAAGGCTAGGTAGCCAGTACAGACAGGTGTAGTACATTCCAATGGCTCGTATTCTTAAGTCAACAAGCTGCAGGCGTCCTGTGGCTGCTCAGACTCTTGGGTGGTCCTGGAGGGGAGTCCCAAGTCTTGTTCTTGAGCAATTTGGTGCACAAATCTCCAAACTGAGCTACAGACCTTGAATTAAAGAAAAAATGTCACAACTCTGGGTGAAAATCCTCAGTATCTCCAGAGAGTAAAGGGCCTGATTCTCCTTCTTCATCTCTACGCAGCAATCATCATTTTATCTGGCATAGAATTCTTCACAGCGTACAAAATACTTCCCTCTCCCTTATCTCATGTAATTCTCACAAAACAGGGTCATGCTTTTTCTTTGGGAAACCCTAAAGGTTGATTTGTTCCAAAATAATGACAGGGTTCAGCCCCTAGAATAAAATCTGACATTTATTGAGCACATATTATGTGTAGTATCTCATTCAGTCCTACAAGAGCCCCCCAAATTCATGGTGATGATAGATGCAAAAGAGAGCAAGAAGAAACATACAAGGTCTCATGAAGTTTGGGTTCAGAACAGATATACATTAATTCCACTTTATCCTGTTGGCCCAAACAACTTCATGACTAAGCCCAGACACAGCCTTGGAGGACAACACAAAGCTACCTGACAAAGAGTATGGATACAGCAGGGATGAAGAATTGGGGTCATATTTATAATCTTCCCCATCCTCCTTCCATGGGCCCTCAAATCTCAGGGCTACTTTTTCTGTCCTACAGTGATGAATCTTGAGGAATGAGAGTCTAAAAACTTGCTCAAGATACTCAGCTAAGAAGGCTTCTGTCAGGGATCTATGAAGCCCATGGAGAAGTTTTCAACCAAGGCAAAAAAGGGAAGGGATGGAAGAGAAAAGTAGCCAATTATCCTGTTCTATACAAGGGATGTGCCACAAACACTTACCTAACTTCTAGTAACCTTATTTACCATAATCTATATAATGCCTTAGAAATCTGTCATAGTCTTTGATCTTACCTCCTCTCTGCAGATGGGGATCCAAATTCATGGTGATCTCTTTTTCAGGAAGTAGAGTTTCTGATTAGCTGACCTCTGATAACATTCTTATACTAAGAGGAGGGATGGAATCTCTTTGTTTTGGTATTTATTTTGTGACTCTGTAAACATTGACCTTGCCCATGTTCAATTCTTTTGCTAACAAAAGTCTCCAAATCTTTTTTTTTCTTTCTAGGTCAAGCTCCTGGGATTCTTCTCTCATGAGACCTGATGAGCTGCCAGTATCCTGAATGTGACAAGGATCCAAGTCATCTCTGTTTGTGGTTATTTGGTATCCTCTGTTCCTTGCCATGGCTGAAGGCTCATTTAGCATTCTCCCCTATGGAACTCAGGCTGCTGAGATAGGGTGTCACCTGAAGTTTCCATGCAGGGCCTCCAGCTGCCCAACGCCAGGGCATCATTCACTTTGTACTCTGTATGGATATCCCCTTGGAGTTGGCATTTAGGCAAGACGATGGCCCTATTTATGACTCTTCATTCATTCATTCAGAAATATTATTAAGCACTGGCTATAGTTTTAGAATTCTATTGATCTTGAAGGATGGAAAGGAGGAATAAGCCAGGTCTGTTCTAGTGATATACTGTCCACACTGAGCCTCTTTGAAAACCTGAGAATTGCTGTTGACTCTTCCTCTCTCTTAGCTGCCACACTGCAATCAAACACCAAGCTTTACCAATTTTGCCTTCGAAATATTTGTCATACTTACCTCTACTTCTGCTTTCCGGCCAACACTCCTTTATTTTAGGTTTTCACACCCCTTTTGTTGATCATTGTGGTTCCCTCATAACTAGTCTGTCTGATTTGGTCTCATCCTCCTTTTATTTGCTCTTCCATACTGCAACAACAAAGACTCGCCTAAAATATATTTCTAAGTCACTACTCAGACTTTCAAATGGCTCTCTCTGGTCCTCCTATCATGGTGGCACAATCCATGGTGTCCTGGCTTGTACCTGCCTCTCCAGCTCCACTCCCTAGTGAGGTTCTCGACCACCAGAGTAATTATCCAGCCATGTTGTATTGCCTGGCTTCTTATCCTCTGAGAGTAATTGTGCTGCCACTCCCTTCTGTACATCCGTTTCCCCACCTACTGCTTCTCTGCCTTTGCTCCTTCTGCCCTGACTCCTTTGTAACTCCTGCATCAGGATGAGTCCTATTCATTCTTGAAGGCTTATTTTAAGGCTCAACCCCTCCAGACAACCTTTGTTACCTCCCTGACCACTCTATGATAGGTGCCTTTTCTCAGTGGGTCTGCTGTATCCCTTGCACATCTTTCTCATTGCTCTTAACATATGGGCTGACGGTTGTCAATGGAAAACTGCAATGACCCAATCCAAGAGGAACTATTAATGGCCCAGACAGACCTTTCAGGAATGAAGGTTTAGGTCATCCCACCAGGTAAAGGGCCATGACCAGGTGAGCTGTTTGCTGAAGGCAAAGGAAATACAGAATGAGCAATGGAGGAAGATAGTTACAAATCAACTACAACCATGACCAGCTATGGAAACGAGGACTGTAATTATCATGAGAATTCTTCCTTGTTTTGATGTGAACATGTTTGTGTGTGACATGTAAAATCAGCTAGAAAGCCATTCTCACGTTCATCTTCCTCAAAAAGACATATCCTTCCCTGCAGGTGGCAGGCCCAGCCCCCAGTCCATCTTCCCTGAGGTCACCTGATTTCTGTCTCCGTGGTGCTGGGCAGGAGATGAGCTATTTCAAAGAAAATGTAGTCAACAGCATTCAAGAAAAATGTATTGAGAATTTACCAGAGTGAGAGCCTGTGTAGAAAGATGAGTCAGCCACAGATTCTACCTCAAGTGGTTTTACAGTCTGGTAGCAAAGCAAATATGGTGTTTTTTTGTTTTGTTTTGTTGTTTTTCCTAATTTACAGTTATATTTGTCTGTATCAAGGTAAAGTTCGTGCATGGCTACAGGGGAGCAGATGTGCCTCACACACACTTTTCTGTGTGGTCTGAGGACCTGCACTGTCCCAATTACCTTGCTCATCAACGCTTGTTACCACCAGTGAATGGAAACTGGTTTAGTACAGGCTCCTTTGCCAGCAGTGCCGTATCCAGGAAATGGGTCCCTTCTGGGTTTGGAGGGCTGACGAATGAACCCCTAGACCCTGCTAACCCCACTGCTGCCCTCATTGGTCCTCTTCTGCATTTCTTCTTGGTACTCTTTATTTCTTCCTTGTAATTCATTTTGGAGCCTATGCAATTCAGAAAGCAGAACGGTGCCCTTGGAACAAATGGAATTTCAATCTTCACTTTTCAGGGATAGTCAGCTCCAAATCACCACACTTTTATGATAGTCTCAAGAAACCCCCACAGACGGTTTGGTAGTGTGTACCAAGAGTTTAAAGATGTGTGTGCATTCCTATCCATGCGGTGGAATGCTATACCATAGTAGGAAGGAATGAGCTATTGATAAATGCGGTAATGTGAATGACTCTCAAAATAATTATGCTAAGAAGCCAGAGGAAAAAGACTACACACTGTACGATTTCATTTATATAAAACCCTAGAAAATGCTAACTAATCTATAGTGACAGAAAGCAGAGCAGTGGTTGCTAGGAACGGGAGAGCAGAGGGAGGGAGAGATTACAAGGGGCACAGAGAAAGTTACAAGGGTGATGGACATGTTCATTATCTTGATTGTGGCAGTGGTTTCATGGGTGTGTACATATGTCAAAAATTATGAAATTGAGCACTTTAAATATGTGCAATTTATTGTATGTCAATTATACCTTAATAAGGCCGTTTAAACAATTTTTAAGTATGTGTACATTTTGACCCAATAATTCCATTTCTCGTCACCCTCCTAAGGAAATAATTGAAGTGCCCAATTTACGTTCAAGATCTTCCACACATTGTTTAGAAGAGTGAAAAAGTTCAATAAGAGGGCATAGTTAAAAAAATTAATGCTTAAATAAATTCCAGATGATGACGGAATACTGTGCGTGCTTTTAAAATCATACAATCGTATTTACCGTGATGAAGGAAATGTTTACCATGATGTGTTTGGTGGAAAACTCATTTACAAAATAGTATGAACATTATGAGAACAAGACCAATATGCCACAGACTGCAGATGTGTGCAGAAGAAAGACTGGAGGTTTTGTACAAATATCCACAATAGTCATTTCTGGGGAATAGGTGGGATCACAGGTAATTTTAATTTTCTTTTTTGAATTATTCTTAATGTTCATCAACTTTTCTACTTTTGAAATGTATTGCTTTTTAAAATAGAAAAAACCTGAAGCAATAAAAGAATTTTTTTTTTTTTTTTTTTTTTTTTGGCGGTGGGCAGGGGGCACTCTGTTCTGTGCAGAGGCTGCAGGCGAGGGCCTGTCCCTCTGGTCTCTTCTTCCATTGCCACGTAGGTGCTGTGTCTTGATGACCACAGGTTGCAGAAAGCTTGAGAAGGGCTATGCCCGGGGCTTTCCGATCCTGCCTGGAGCCCTGGTGCTCCTTCTCTGCTGCATGGCTAGCCTGCACAGGAGGTCACTTGCTCCTTTTGCTGTAAGTGGCAATAAATGAGCAAAGGATGACCAGGTCGTGGCCAGGCCTTGAGCATTGGGGAAGAAAGGAAAGCTTGGCCTTCCTAGCTCTTTCCCAGCTGTATCCTCTAGTTAAGTGCAACTCTTACTCAGGAAGCAAAGCATTCGCCACCATACACTTGCCCAGGACACAGGTCTATTAACTTCCAGCAAAAACCGTAGCCACAGGGTGGGGAGGTGGTGTGCGGTTTAAGCCTGTAGGGCGGCTTGCCTTTCCCCCACTTCCTTCTTTGCTCTTCTCCCCCAGAAATAGAAACTAAAGAGGAGTGAAAGAAGTGCTCTGGGCATCACACCCTTTGAAAGCAAGATGGCTTCCTTTGGCCTGGGTGTGCTGTTCTCTGGGCTGCTAGCTGGCCCTGGGGGTACTGGTCTCGGGTCTGGACCAACCAGCTGAAAAGAAGTTTAATGCAAGCTGTTCAACACACTTTGAAAATGTACCTGCTTGTTCTATGGAAGGTGGCTGGGTTGGAAGGGCTGAGGTGACTTGTCTCAGGTGGCTGCGACTGAGAGATTATTGCTACAAGAACAGTAAGATGAACCAGTACCAGAGGGGTCTGTGACCTTAAAACTGTTTTTTTTCCCCAACTGAACAGAAAGGTGTGTGGGCAAACCCATGTATGTCATCAGTAGCCCTGAATATGCAGAGGGCATGGTAAGAAGATGGATGGGTGGCCCAATGTCTATGAGGCTCAGTTTGCTCACCTGTAAAATGGAATAAGAACAATCATCTTGTGGGATTCTTTTATTTATCCATTTATTCTCTAAGCACTGATCATTAGCACATACTGTGTGCCAGGGGGTGGAGACACAACAAATTAATTAAACATGACCTCTCGTTTCTTATGATTCTTTCCTATGAGGTTGCTGAAATGTTTCACCTATAGTAGATGCTCAAGAATTGCTACTGTTGTCACCAAAGTAAAGACTCCTGCAAGGGGACAGTGCTTGGCTTAGTTACTGGACCTGTGGCCACAAGGCAGACACCTGGATACTAGGTCAGGTGCACTGAGGGTCAACTAGAGAACTTTCAGGAGTGAATAAAAAGCTTAGCCCTGGAGAAAAAAAAAATGTGTGGGATTCAGGCTGTCACTGGAGAAAGGTTTTAATTGGTTGTTGGAGATAATTCTTCTGAATGTGTGTTTTTATACTCTATTCATGTTTATTCATAGATGTTTATTTTGTATATCATTCACTTATTTTAAAAGCATGTAAAATAGTTCCCTTTATCTATGGCTCTACTTCCCATGGTTTTGGTTACTAGAGGTCCAAAGATAGATGAACTTCCTTCTGATGTATGGCCAAAAGGTCAATAGCAGCCTAATACTGTGTCACAACGTCCATGTCGCTCCTGTCACATACTTTTGTCATGTGGGCATTTATCATCACACGTCATCACAAGAAGATGAGGTACTAGAGGATATTTTAAGAGAGAGACCACATTCACATGACTTTTATTATAGTATGTTGTTACAATAATCCTATTTTGTTATTAGTTACTCTTGTCAATCTTTTACTGTGCCTAATGTATAAATTAAACTTTATTGGAGGTACATATGAATAGGAAAAAATATGTATATAGATTCGGTGCTATCCGTGGTTTCAGGCATCCACTGGGGTCTTGAAATGTATCCCCCATGATTGAGCAGGGGCTACTGTATTTTTTTTAAAAGCACTTATTCTGTGCTAGGCCCTGTGTTTAGAGCTGAAGAAGAGACAAAGGAATAATGACACATGTTACTCCAGGGTATTATAGTCTGGTGGAGAGAAAAGGAAATACACTTAAACAGGGTGAGTGGTGGCCTTAAGGGCTGGGATGAATGCATCAGAAGGTCAGTGCAGTGGGAATTGAGAGCAGGCAAATGGTCTGGTTTGGAGAGAGCAGGATGTTGGCAAATGCCCTGGAGCAGATGGATGGGTATGGGACCTTAGCTAGGCTTTGTGGGCTATACCTCAGAGATGTCCTCAGGATGGCAGGCAGATAGGTCCTGACGAGTAGAAGGTGTGGTTGGAGGCATTCAGTCATCCATTCCTTTACTCATTCATTCAGTGGATCTTTAGAGTGCCTACCATTGCTAGCACTTTTCTGGAGTGGAGACTCAGTAACGAACAAGACACAGAAGTTCTGTCTTATGTAGTTTGCATTCTAGAAAAGGAAGACAAAAAAAAAATCACTACTAAGTTATATATAGCAGCAGCTTTCAAATGTTTTGTCTCAGAACCCCTGTATGTTCTTAAAAATTATTAAAGACCACAGAGAACTGTTTAGGTAGATTATAGCTACTGGTAATCAACTAGAAATTAAAATTGAGAAATTTAAAATATATATGAGCATTAAAAATAACAATCTACTCATTAGTATAAAATACATCTATTTAGTGAAAAATTACTATTTTTTCCCCAAACAAAAATTAAGAGAGGAGTAACGGTTTTTACATTTTTGCACACCTCTTTATTTTCCAACTAAAGTAGAAGACAGCTGTATTCTCATATCTACATTCAATGTGTGTTGTTATGTAGTTTTGGCTGAAGCATATGAAGAAAATCTGGCTTCGTGTGGTGCCACTGACTTGATTCATGGGAAGATGCCAGCAGTTTACCCACCACAACTTTTGTACCACCAGTACAAATGCCAACACAGCAAAAAGGGCAAATACATCTTAGTATTATTAAGAAAATAGTTTATATGAGGGCTTGCAGAACTTCAGGGGTTTGAGCACTATATTCTGAGAACAGCTGGTATAGATTATTTGCCATATAGACTGGTGAGAAGTGCAATGGAGAGAATTACAGCAGGGAAGGGGTGTAGGGGGAATAATAAGAAGGTTGCAATCCAAATTGGGTAGTCAGTGCAGGCTTCAATGAGGAGGTGGCATTTAGGCAAAGGCTTATGAGATGAAGGGAGCAAGCCTGGTGTGTCTTGGGGAACAGGAATCAAGGAAGAAAGAATAGCATAAATAAGCGCTCTAAGTTGGCTTATTCAAGGAACAATAATTCAAGGAATTATTCTTGAATTCTTTTTTTTAAAAAATTTTTATTTACTTATGATAGTCACAGAGAGAGAGAGAGAGAGAGAGGCAGAGACACAGGCAGAGGGAGAAGCAGGCTCCATGCACCAGGAGCCTGACGTGGTATTCGATCCCCGGTCTCCAGGATCGCGCCCTGGGCCAAAGGCAGGCGCCAAACCTCTGAGCCACCCAGGGATCCCTATTCTTGAATTCTTATTCAAGAAGCCAGGGCAGCTGAGGAGTGGGTAACAAGTGGTAGTAGTAGAAAAGGAGGTCAGAGAGGAGACAAGAGCCAGACTCTACAGGGCCCTTCACATGATCATAAGGACTTGAGCTTTTAAAAATGATTATTAAAGATTTTACTTATTTATTTGAGAGAGAGAAAGAGAGAGAGATAATGAGAGAGAGAGAGAGCACCAGTGGGAGTAGGGGGAGGAAGGGCAGAGGGAGAGGGAGAAGCAGACTCCTCACCGAGCCGGGAGCTCAATGCGGGGCTCTATCCCAGGACCCTGGGATCATGACCTGAGCTGAAGGCAGATGCTTAACCAACTGAGCCACCCCAGTGCCCCAGGACTTGAGCTTTAATTCTGAGTTAGCTGGAACACTATTAAAAGGTTCTAAGTTAGAAGAGTGATGTGATTTGTTTCCATAGCAAAAGGGATAAAGCTGAATGGTAGGGTGTGGTCAGATTCTGTATTTGTAAGGTTTGCACATGTATCCTCGGATAATGCCTAGCACATAGTACGCTCTAAGAACTATGTTGGGTGGAAGAATGGCCTGTATTCCTGTACCTGTCAAGGAACAGACTGTGTTAGCCAGCTTTTGCTATAGTAACATACACCCCCAATAATTTATTGGCTTAAAACAATAAACATTTATTTCTTGCTAATATTACTTATGTTCTATGACTCATATCACTCAGCTGAAGCTCTAGTGAAGTAGGAAGGAGAGAATGAATATTTGGGAACAATAATGCAATCTGTAAGGGACAGTCTGAGGATGAGTCAGCTATAGTCAGCTAGCTGAATTAGCACATTTGACTAAGTCTTTTGCCTATGGGGCCCAGCAAGGGCTATTTTACAAGAACATCACTGCCAGAATTGAGTCATTGGCTTATATGCACAAAGAACAAATACAAAGTCCTCCTTCTGTGATTCATTCCAAAAGAAGGGCCAAGAAACCATGGCCTTTTCACCCTAGGAGCACAGAGCTTATCTTAGAGTTGCTCAACCTTGGCTAAAAGTGTTACGTTTAGGGGCCTTGAATGGGGCCAGGCTTGGGGCTCTGGGAGAGGGTCTTGGTCATAATAGGTCCTTAAACCACTGAAATCAGAATTACTTGGTGGAGAAGGGAGCTTGTTAACATCACGGATTCCTGGACCACCCCAGGAATCTTCTGTGGTTAGGTCTAGGATTTCTCCAGGCCTTTCTTTGGCACACGAGAGAGAAGGTACATCACAATAACATAGTAAGTTAGAAAATGAGTGATATCACAAAAGCCAACTCTTGCCTTTGTTCTCATTATCTGTGGGTGCTTATAGATTCGACCTGAGGTTGGGTTCGGTGTACCAAGCCATCACAAGCTGAATATTATTGAAGACATGGGTGAAGCAACTTCAAAGTTCATATTCAGACTACCTGAAGTCACATCCGTGACCTGGCCCGGTCACCACTTGCATTGGCCATCTCAACTTTATACCTTTTCCACCTGGATCCAGCTGACTGTTTGTCTATTATTAAAAGGAAGCTTCTCACAGACCACAGAATATTGCCTTTTTTCTGACCTGGACCCCTTGAACTTTGAACCACAGCCTCAGAATCTCAGCACATCCTGCTTTAGAGAAACACTTCCTGAAAAATCTCTCAACCACCAGGACCCCACACGTGTCAGCTTCCCTTTTGTTGGGTGACTCTGTGGGACCAGGGCCATTGCCTTTTATCCGTATCAGGTGATTAAAGGCAGCCTGTGGTCAGACTCCCCTCCTCCTCCTGGCTTTGGTGGAAGTTTGTTCTTTTCAGGTCTTACCAAGTTCAAGTAGCTTAGGGACACCTCCACGGAAGCCCTGTTTGTGATCTGGAGTGATTTATAGCAGCACTAAAACTTCTCACAACAGACAAATTAATACTCAGACGCCTTTTCAGCGCCTCCTTTGAGAAAGAGGTTTTGACCCGGCGCCAAGATGTGGGAGGCAAGATGTTTCTCTGGAATCCCATTGGGTGGCAGCCTCTGGGATCACACCCAGCTTGGTCTGAAGTCCAGTACACTCCAAAATTGGTCTCTGCTTTTGAGTTGGTGTCTGTGTCTTTGTTTCTCAATTTTGGTTTGTGTGAATTCATTGTTCCTAATAAAAGGAACACCATGGGAGCAAGCTCAGTCTCAGGGAGCCGGAAAGAGTTTTGAGTGTTCTAGCACATCCTGGGTTTGAGCCAGATTCACTTTTCCTCCTTGGAGGACCCTATCAGTGGTTCCTATACACTTTTCCTTTGGCAGGAGTGTAATGTTACATTGCTAAAATTCTGGTTAAGTCTTTGAGGTTTATAATTAGAACTGATGAGACCCTCTCACTATCCTCCAGTACAGAGAAAATAAGATTCCAGAATCCTACCAGGACTGTAAATGGACTCAGCAAGGCAAATACTGAGGAGAAGAATCAAACTTCACATGGCGAAGGGCTCACTTTCAAAGATCATGTAAGGTAAAGACAGGGTTTTTAATCAGTGGCATTTCAACTTCCATATCTTCATGTGGGATGATTAAAAAAAGTTTTTTTAAACTTAACACTTCAAAAAGAAACTAAGAAACAAACTGATTGAAGTCTTGAGATGTTTTCTCCCCCTCCCAGAAATAGGCCTATTGTCTGCAGTTTTAAAAGCAACAGGAGTCAGTTTTGCACACGTGTTCCCACCTGGAGGTCTTGTGTTCAGAAGCAGAGCTTGTTAAACGGTCTCCAATGACTGTGAGAAATCCAGATGCTCAAGCTCAATCCAGGATGCCCTGAGTCAACAAGTCTGAGGTGGGTGCCAGGAATCTGGTTTGTAAATAAATGCCCAGGCATTCCTGTTGCTGTAGGTCTTGTGTTTGGGAGCGGCAACACCAATAAGTTCAAGATTATCAATTTGTGAACTTGGCTCTGCTGGTCCACCCTGAACCTTAGCTCTCTACTTTCATGACCCTGGACTCAGAAATCCCTCTTCTCTGCTTCTAGCCTAAGGAGGGTACCCCTTAACTGGAGTGATGGCAGGGGGTAAGCCTTTGCACAGAGTTATTTGCTATCATAATTTAGAAGATGGCAGTGTCTGGAAATGAAGGTCTTTCAAGAGAGAAATGATTAAGTGAATATGGTAATTTCTCTTAACAGAACATTCTGCAAACATTACAAATGATGCTTGTTAAGTCCATGTGATTATAAGGGAATGCCCATGATGTAACAAAAAAACAAGATACTGATTATAAAATGCTTAGAACTAGGTTGAGAGGGGGATATCTCTCTGTGCAGGGAGAAATAGTAGGTAGAAATACAACATGTTAACTGAGGTTGTCTTTGGATGGGGATCTTTGGATGCTTTTGTTTATGTATTTTTTATTTTATTTGCCATATTTTTGTAATGATCAGTTATTATTTTATATTATATCACATATACACACCTATCTATATCTATGCATAGATACAGATATATCTTTATTTTAAAAGCAAAAGAGAAAAAAATAAATAAAAGCAAAAGAGGAGCACCTGGGTGGCTCAGCCGTTTAAGCACCTGACTCTTGGTTTTGGCTCAGGTCATGATCTCAGGGTCAGGCTCTGCCCTGAGTGCGGAGCCTGCTTAAGATTCTCTCTCTCCCTTTCCCTCTGCCCCTTTCCCTCTGCTTATGCTTTCTCTCTTTCAAAAAATAAAAATAAAGTAAAAAACAGCATTACATGGATTTGATTATGAGATAGGACCTGGTAGAACAGTGTGGGTAGTTGAGGCCAAACAGACCTTTGCACTGGGGAGAGAGTAGGTGTATAGGGCAGTGATGTGCACCTGCAGGTCGCATATAAGCAATGTTATCCTTTACCAGGAAAGAGATACATGTGTATCAGTATCCAGTGACGAGACTTACCCTCCCTGCACAGAGACAGGTAGATGCCATTTCCGAACACAATCGACCTTGAATTTGGTGTGGGATCTTTGAGGTCTAAATTGCTGAGGTTGCTCTTGTTCTAGCAAACACCATCTAACAAAGATGCCGAGGTGGACTTGTTCCAGCAGAGCTGTCTTTGTCCTTCTCAGAAAGCCAACAAATCACCCCTGCAGGACACAGACGCTCCATATGCAGTCAGATAAGAGACCCTAAGCTTCCCGGCTGAAATAGAGTGATACTTGCCTCTCAGATAGGGACAGAGAAGAGCTTTTATGCTAATTCTTGTTGCTTAGAGCTCTGTGTTGGAAAAAATAGTGAACAAGTCTAGAGATCAATCCCTCACCCCTACCTGTCTCCAACAAAACCCTACATCAGTGTGCTGTCATTGCTCGTGCTGGTGCCAGGGATGTGCTCTGTGCTTGAGGCAACCCCTTGCTGAACTAGTCCTGGGTGTCCCAGGACCTTCTGCTTGTCTTGATCCCTGCCCTGAGGGACCAGAATGGAAGAGCTAAGACATGTAGGATTTCTCCCTGCAAAGACCAGTTTTTCTCTCTAGATTTACCAGGCCCCAGGAACACCTCTGACAGAGATTTCCAGCTGCTTACAGTTGGCCATCGTTGCCCTTAGCATTTTCACTAATGCTGAAATGTCCTCCTTGAACCAAATCACTGTCTAACTCCACTGCCATGTCTAGGTCTGCTGGAGAGCCTTTGAGTGGCTTCATTATTCATTTAGAACAGGGCAGAAGTAAATTAAAAGAGAAAATTAAGGCTGCTGAGTTTTCAAAACCTCTATCCCCTGGGCTTCAGACAAGTCCTTATCGACTCTAATTCAGCACCTTGTTAAAAAGTTGTGCTATCTAGTTCAGTAGCCATTAGCCACACATAGCTATTTAAATTTAATTTAATTTAATTACAATGGGATACATCTTGAAATACAGTTCCTTAGCTGAACTAGCCATTGATTAGTCGCCTCGAAGTAAATAGTACACAGAGAAATTTCCACCATTGCAGAAAGTTCTAAAAGTTTTATTGAGTTATCTTATAAATTCTCTTATCTATATCATTTCTTTTTAAGTTTCTCAACCCACAACAGATTAGAAATAGCAAATTAAGGACAAAGGGAATGATGACAACAAATGACCCAAGAAAAAAGGGGAGACAGAATGATTAGGAAGTAAAACACTCATCCATTTATTAAATCACTAAACAAATGTTTACTGAGATGCTGGGTATTGGTCTAGGTGTTTGAACTATATTATTGAGCAAAAGAGACCTAAATCTCCACCCTCTTGGAGTGTACTAAACCAGTACACACCACTTTGAGGACATTAATACACAGACCAACAGGCTTATTTTCTTTAATATTCTCTAGAGGCATCATCTGTTAAAAATCCAGTTCAATAATTGGTTTATCTTGAGTCATCAAGAACAGTTAACATACCTTAAGAAGGCCCACAAGTACATACATTTTACAAAGGTTACCATCCAAGTAGCTAAAAGAGCTAGTTTCAATGATTGGGGAAAAAAAATCTGGGTTACCTCCTTTTTTTTTCCCTCTTATTAAAATGATGGTAACTGGGATGCCTGGGTGGCTCAGTGGTTGAGTGCTTGCCTTTGGCTCAGGGCATGATCCTGGGATCTGGGATTGAGCCCCACTTTGGGGTCCCTACATGGAGCCTGCTTCTCCCTCTGCCTATGTCTCTCTCTTTCTCTCTCTGTGTGTGTGTGTGTCTCATGAATAAATAAATAAAATCTTTTAAAAACCATCATTTTATATGTAAAGAGAAAAAGAAAACCAAAAAATCCCCTGTCATTTTATAAGCTCCTTTTTACCAATGAATTTATAGTGACCTTTCTTTCTTTTCCTTTCCGTGCTGATATAATTTGCTTTCTGGTTCTGCCCCTTAATACTATGACTCTAGATAAGTCATTTGGACTTTTCTATGCCTCAGTTAAAAGGTAAATAAGAAACAGAACTAACACAAATGTAACTGTGGGTGGCATAAATTTCATCAACAAAGTGCCTGAGAATTAGTACAAAAGTTTTGAGATTTTCTCAAGCAAGCAAGAAGCAGGTGGGATTTGATGAATTCATATGATCTCTCTTTTCCCCCACTCTCTTTCCTGTCCCCCACCTAAAACCCATAATGAATTCTCTTCTTACCCTTCATAACTGGTGAAAAAATCAGAAGCCAAGCAGTAATAAGCTTAAACATTTCCTTAGAGAAAGAACTCAATTCTAGTAGTAAAAAAAAATTGTGTCAAAACAGGTGAGGAAGAAATTAAGGACTTTGTAGAACACTCCAGGGCTTGGAATACATAATTCTTCCAGGTGATGGAAGGAGTTCTGTGAAGGAAAGGGGAGACATATATCTAAACTGCTTTTAAAAAGTGTAGGTCAGAATCAGGGCAGAAACCTCTAATTTAAAAATGATGTCAAAGACAGTCCAAGATCACTGATGGATGGGAGACGGGATAATGTGGGGGGTGGGGGGGGGTGGAAACAGAGCATTTGGAGCCAGACAAATCTCAAATTCCAGCTCCAACACTTATTAGCTGTGACATCCTGTCTAAGTAACTTAACCCATCTGTGTTTTAGTTTACTCCTTTGGAAAATAAAAAGAATAGTGATAGTACCCATAATACGGGGCTATTACAAGGATTCAGTGCAATAATTTGTGGGAAGCACCTGGCATATGGCAGGTACTTGTATTAGTTAAGGTAACACTAGCTGTTGCAACAGTTAAATGTCAAATTCCAATGGTTTAATACAACTAAAATTTGTTTCTTGCCCATGTAATAGACTCCATAGAGAAAGCAGGAGGCTCTTCTCCACGTGGAGACTCGGGGATTGAGGCTTCCATCCTGCAATGCCTCCTTGCCCATCTAAGTGGGAAAAGCAGAAGGCTTTCTTCCAAATGGTCATTCAGGGATTCAGGCTTGGAAATCTTGTGACTCTCCGACCCCCTGGAACCTCAAATTCCTCTGCTACCAGATGGCAAAGGAGAAAGTGAGAATGGAGAAGCCCTATTTCTTAAAAGCTCTGGCCTCAGAGGTGAGACTCATTCACTTTCATTCACATTGCTTTGATGAGAACTAGTCACATGGCCTCACCTGGGTGTAAGGAGAGCTGGGAAATGTAGTTCCAGCTTAGCAGCTGCCTCTTAGCAATAACTCCACACTCTGGAAATGTTCTGACCAACAGCTGGCTATTTTGCCACTATCCTCAATAAATGATAGCAACATGCAATCAAATGAGCAGTGATTTTGTTATTGAAGAAAACTGGGCATGCTGTCAAATTCTGAAGGATCAGAGGAAAAATTCAAAACCCAGATGATTAAAACAGATGAGTAAACTAGTTCAAAGGTTTAATTCTTGGGGCCATGTTTCATTTGGTCATGTTTTGAAACCAAAGACTATAACGTTTCTATTAATCTGACAAACAAATATTTATGATCATATGCAAGACACTACACTAGACATTAGGTATGGGCTGGACAGGTGGTAAAAGTTGAGTAAGACTTAGACTTGACTTCAAAGAGTTTATATCCTGGCATGGGAGAAAGATAGGCACATCCTAAAGGAACTACAAAGACACATACTGACCTGAGAGGTGCAAGTGCTGTGGGATTTGAAAAAGGGTGAGGTGATTTCTGTCCAGTATGATTCAGCTGCATGAGGACATTTCAGACACTCATTATGGGAGTCTGTCCTTATCCAAGTGAGTCCTTGACACCATCTCTACCTGCTCCATGGAAACTCCCAATTTTGTTCTCAGATATCCTATTTGCTCCATTCCTACTCTTCATTGCTCAGAGGCCATTTGGCTCTGGGTCCTTGGTTTGCTCCTCTTTCCTGGTGGGGCCTGGGTTTCTAGACTCAGGTACCTGCATTGGGTCTCTTCTTATGGCAGCTCTAATGAGCTCTGGTATGGCCTGGAGTTCCAGACACCAACCAACTTCCTTGGCTCTTTTCTATCTTGGGGTTGGGACAATGGACCACTTCATGGATAAAATTGCATTTGAGTTAGGGCTTGAAAGATGTATGGGACTTTGTTAAGTTAGAGACAAGGCTTTCATGCCTGTAATACTTGATTCAACAAAAAGTTCTTTTATTATCATTGACTCAATTTAACTACAATCTTTTCAGTTCCATTTTGTTTTTGGAAAGGCTAGTCTGAATCAGGCATTGTGTTGATTGTATATATTAACCTCAGGACACTGAGCTTAATAAGATATAGCAACTCCTATGATGTAGGTAAGGCAGTTAGTATCACCCATTTTATAAATATGGAAGACTGAGGCTTGGAGAAGTCATGTGACTTTCCCATGGTTAATCAGCCAGTAAGTAGAATAAACAGGATTCTTTTCTGGTTTTCCTTAGCTCTAGTCTAGTGCTCGTTACTATGCTGGAAAATACCATGGGGGTTCAAATGAATGAACTAAATTTTATCAAATTGAACTCCATTCAATAAGACATAATACCTTATAAGATGATTCACAATGTGATAGGGTATTCTTGAAGATTAGATTGTAAAACCTTCAGCAGTCAAAGAAATAAACCTCTCAATAACTGTTTGCTGCTGAAACGAAGGACTGAATTAATGAATTAATGAGCATACCGAGCTCTGACAATTTCTCTAATCATATTGTACAGACATGTCCAAACCCTAGTTGGAAGCGAGTGCTGACTCTAACAGTTTAGCCTGTAAACATAGATGACAAACAGTTCTTGCCCTTTGCTTTTTTCCCCCAAGTTTATCAAAGTATTTTTTTAATTGAGGTAGAACTGACATATAATATATTAATTTGAGGTACACAACATAATAATTAGACATTATTATGTGCTGTGAAACAGCCACCACAGTGAATCCAGTTATCATTCCTCTCCTTACAAAGTTACAAAATTTTATTTTTCTTATGATCGGAACTTTTTTTTAAAGTAAAACTGTGGAGTTTGAACTCACCTCCACCTCCAGTGTGGAGCCCGACATGGAATTTGAACTCAACAACTCTAAGATCAAGACCTGAGCTGAGACCAAGGGTCGGATACTAACGAACTGAGCCAGCATGGTGCCCCTCATGACGGGAACTTTTAAGATTTAGTTCTTCACAACTTTCAAGTACGCAATACCATATTATTGACTACAGTCACCACACAGTACATTATTTCTCCAGGGCTTATTCATTTTAATCCTAGGAATACCTCTTGGCCCCTTTCACCTGTTTCATCTATCCCCTCCTCCCCTCCTTTCTAGCAACCACCAATCTGTTCTACCTATGAGTTTTTGTTTGGTTTTTTGGGTTCCACAAGTCAGTGACATCATACAGTATATGTCTTTGCCCTTGGCTTTTGTGATCGTCATCTGCCTCAGGAGGCAAGATCTGAAACACCTGATGAAAGTCTGCTTTGCTCAGGTTAGCTGAATGACATTTATTTCAATCCTGCTATTTCTCCTTCCTTTTCAGATTCTTGGGCAGGTTGGTGGGAGGGAGGGGCCTCCTTGAGAGATAAAGGCTGAAGTTTTCATTGCTGAGTGAAGAGGGATTTAAGGACAGGGAGAATTTGAAAGCAGAGTGGTTTGATGGAGCAGGAGAAACTGGTTGTCTTGAATACAAGGGGGCAGTTTTGGAAATTACAGAGCCATGATGCAAGTGAGGAAGACAGAAGAGCAGATCCCAGCCAGGGGGTGGAGAGCCGTGGGGAATCATGTTCTGGGTACTCACTGTAAATAACCACAAGGGCATAGACATAAGCAAAACGCTCGGAGCAGGGAATAATAGCATGGGGTAGTCATGGAATGGGGAAAGAATTCAGAGAAATGGCATCCGAGATCAAAGATGGCCAAGTTCACTGCCATCCCAGGGCCCAGGACCTGTCCTGTGTGCAGGAACACAACCGTTGCCTGGTTTTAAAAAGTGCTGATTTCTTACTTGGGACCACGCTGCATCCCATCCACTCTTGGAGGCTGTGACCACGACTTATGGAAGAACCTCTCAGTTTTAGCCATGAGGATTATTTTAAAATACTGTTTTCTTAAATGGCCCATATTTTGAAAGGTAACGGAATCTCTATTTGAGACTAGAAAAATCAACAAGCAGGAGAATGGTTCAACGGAAAGAAGCTAACATAGCCATCATGGGGTGGCTTTCTAACTGACCTCTGATGGGCCGGGCCTTCCATCCTGAGCACCCAAAAGCATCAGCTAAGAGACCCGACGAATGAATGGCTGAAAATAAACTACTGATGCATAGAGAAACCCACTTTTGGTTCCACTGAAGAAGTGGGAAAATGAAACAGGACACCTGTTTCACATCAGGCTTTGGGGGTGTGGTGTGAACTCAGAATGTCTGGAGGCCTCAGTTGCCTGGTTCTCTTTTCTATCACGTGACCAGAGGGATGAGGGGGTGGGGGGTGGGGGGTAGGGGGGTAGCCTTGGCAGAAACAGGTGGCAATGAAGGTGTTTGGATGGTGTGTGCCTCCCTCGGCATTAACGTAAGAATGAAATGGCATGGTTGGTATCTGTTGAGCTCCTCATATGCCCCGGGCAGCCCTGAGGAGCACAGACAGAAATCCTGCCCTCGTAGCGCTTCCCATGGGGTGGGCAGACCATCACATAGATAGTAATAGCGGGAGTGTGTTAGATGTTGTAAAGTGATAGTGAAAACTGTAGCAAGGAAGGGGCCGAGAGAGTGCAGGGCGGTGGTCAGGGAAGGCGGCCTCTGAAGCAGATGCTAGAAGTAGAGGTGTGGCTGTCTGGGGAAGAGGGGGCCACATGGAGGGGACAGCAGGTGCACAGGCTGGGGAAGCTGCATGCCAGGTGTGTTCTAGGAGCTGCAGGAAGGCTGGAGTGGGGGATGAGGTCAGAGAGGAGCCATCCTCAGGGCCTCGCAGGCCGGTCTAGAATGTAGGCTTTTACTACAAGCGAGATCAGGCCTCTGGAAGTGAATGGAGCAAGGATGAGAACTGAGTCCTGTTCATCGGGTCACGCTGTGTGGACTTAGGTTGTAGGAGAATCTCTTAACACACCGGTGAGAACATAGCACTTGGTAAATGTTAGCTGTAGCTACTAGGAAGCTTATTAGAAGGCAGTGGGGAGAGGGGATCACTGAGTGGTAAAAGGTTTCCTGTAACATGCGTGGTACAAGTTTCTCCACCAGCTCCTCATACATAGGTTCTGATAAAACTTGGGGAAATCAGATAGTGAACATGACCGGGGATTCCTAGGCTTTGGGCCTGAAACTAGAACAGCAAGTTTCTGATTTTGTGATTAATTGCCTCCTGCATAGAAGCAGCATGTATTGAGCATGTCTTATCTG
Source organism: Vulpes vulpes (assembly GCF_048418805.1). Lineage (NCBI taxonomy): Eukaryota > Metazoa > Chordata > Mammalia > Carnivora > Canidae > Vulpes > Vulpes vulpes. The sequence continues at coordinate 142,820,551 of NC_132780.1, forward strand.
TGACGTTCTGAAGCAGATGCTGGGGTACTGTAGTGAGCAAGACTGATGGGTTCCTGCCTCATGGTGTCACTGACTCCAAATCTCCTCCTCTGTAGAGGTGGGGGTGCAATGACATTCAACACACAATTATGCCAATAATTATCCCATTCTAACAGTGAGAAGTGAAATGGAAGGTGAATGAAGAGGGCCCAACCTGGTCATCACAAGGGGCTTCTCTGAAGAAAAGCCATTTAAGCTGAGACAGAAAGGGGGGCATCTGGGTGGCTCAGTCGGCTAAGCTGAGACAGGAAAAAAGAGGAAGAAGGTGGTTTGGTGTAGAGCAAGGTGGGCTTGGGCTCTCAGGAAAAGGGACAATACATGCAAAGGCCCTATGGCAGGAAGAAGGAAGTGAATGCTTTGTGTCCAGAGAGCACAGGCAGAAAGGTGGGGTGAGCCTGAAGAGGTAGGCAGCCTGTCAGGTGGGTTCTTCTGGCATGTGGGGATCGAGGCCTTTATTCCGAGTACAATGGGCAGTGCTGAGAGGCTTCTGAAGCAGAAGTCACTTCATCAGACTTGCATTCACTCTCTCTGCCTGAGTGTGGAAATGGCCTGGAGGAGGACCAGAGTGGGCTCGTGACTTGTTGGCAGGCCCCTGCAGTGTCCAACTACTGGTCAAGCTGCTACACCATGGAAAGTGAGGTGTGACGGGAGGATGCCCCCAAATGTCACCCCACCCATCAGTCCAATGCCCTCCTGGTTAGCATGCCTCGTTCAGCTATTAGCCTTGCTAAAGTGGCTCTTTCTGTCTGTCCGCATCAGAGCTCAGCTGGTAGCCCTTAATATAAAGATCATGGGCATTGGGCTCAGCCTGACTTGGGATCCCAGTTCTGCTCCTTCTTGTCTTTGTGGCTTGGACGTGTCTCCCTGACCACAATTTCCCATCTCTGACAATGGGCAAAATTACACTTGAGAGGATTAAATGGAATATCCCCGATTAAGGATCTGTCTCAACGTCCGTAGAGGTGGGCAACTCAACAAATGCGAGTTTCAGACTATTCAAATGACTCATCTTCTAATTAGAACTAGTCTCTTGAAATTAGGTTTCTGGTCCACAAAAGCACCTGAGAGAGAGTGAAAAATGTAATGGCATGAGATATAGCAGACGGTGACCTTTTCCTTGAGCCTTCACAGTGTACGGTGCTCTGAGAATTGAAAGTGTGCACAGTATCAAGGGATCTGAGCAAAGAGCTCTGAGCAAATGTGAGATACAGCATTGAAAGATTAAAGTAGTTTCCCTTCTTGCATAAACTCATTTCCAAGATTAATGACTATATATTTAAAAACGGAACAAATATCATCCAACTCTTAGAGAAATGGCTGCTAAGTATGGGAAGATTGAACCTCATATTTCAACTTGCATGTACTATTTGTTTGCATATGTGTATTTATTCTTCATTCACTCATTCAACAAATAATAATTATCTCTTACATTGCTGACACGACACCGAGGGTCATCCGTCAAGAGCAAGACTTGGTCCTCTGGTCTCTTTCCTTCCACAGGAGACTAAGATATTTCTGACTCGAGTCCTTGAAACCAAAGGGCAAAACTCTGGTTTTCAGTCTCACTAAGTGTTTTAATTTTCCCTTGAAAGTGTCAAGATCTAATTGTGTGTAGCATCAGCTCTAAAATTACATTATCTTGAGAGTTACTACTCAAACTCCTACTATCTAAACATCCACATATCAAAACCTTTAAAAAACAAAACAAAACAAAACAATGAACCTCAAGTAATTCATCTCATGAAGTTAGGATGCACATATGCCTCGGAGATGATTAAAACACAGGCAGAAAATGTACACGTGGAGAATGTCAAGATGTGTCATGTATTTCCCAGTCCACTGAGACTCATAATGTATGTAAATCACTGGCTTCTGGTATTGAACGTGAGACACGAGGTGGGGGCAGTGCGTGGCCCACCATCCCCATTATAACACGCCCCCTGTGCCAAATATTCTATCCCATTACCCCCTGAAAAATGTGCAATTGTCAGAACCATGATAATACAGTAAACTCCCTAGGCAAATTGTGAAATGTGAGTCATGGTTCTATTTGCTCTGCAGTTGTGAAAATCGCAAAATTTTTATCAAGATAGAAACTGAAAACCCTGAGTGTTGCCTCATGGGGAGCCCTGACACTCTCACGTCAGACTGCTCTTCTCGGCCACCCCCCACAGCTCGAGTCACGCTATGCTTCTGCCAGAGGGTCACCTTCTGGCTAGCGCCGTGGCACCCATGAAATTGTCTGCCCGAGGGCCCTCCCAAATGGGCTGCACTAGCCCCCTGCTCTTAGCTTGCTCTCCAGCTGGCCTCCTGGGCAGGGAGCTTGCTGTCCTGAAGGTATCTCCTCTCCCATTACCCTCGCCTCTTACTATTCAGACTCTGGAGTCTAGCCCCCCCCGCCCCCCCAGCTCTGCCCCACCAGCATCTGTGTCCTGCAGGTGGACTGTCCCCTGTTGCTGCTTACCTGCCCTCTGTACCACTCTTATAAAGAGCCTGGTTCTTGAAAAGTAATTCCTGCTAATACACTAATTTGTTACTCCTTCCAGGAAGGAGGCGTTCTCTTAAAATGACTCTTGATAGGTAATGTCTCCATCCAGGAACTTCAGAACTGTGTTCATGGGGTCCTAAGCTTTCATGGGTGTACCTAAGTGTTACTTGATGGAGCCTGGAAACCCTTACCCTCTCCCCGGGCTCCAACCAGGGCCCTGATGCTTCCATAGGCCTTCCACATTAGGGCCACGCTGTGGGGTCAGGAAGAAGATGGGCTCTGGAGCCAACTTCACCACCTTCCAGCTGTGTGATGTAGGACGGGTCACTAACCCTCTCTGTGCCTCCGTTTTGGCATCTGTAAACTATTAGCAATAACAGTACACTGTATCTATTTCATAGGGTTGCTGTTGGCCTAAAGGAGTTAAAACATCTGGCACATAGCAAACCCTATTTAAGAACTTGCTGTTATGGCATATATGCAGTACTCAGCAAGATTTCACTTGAAAGAAGTTTTCCACTGCTTAAAGAAAAGGTAAAACAAATAAACAAAACCCCAAACTCCTACTACCTTCACTCAAAATATAAGCAACTTACTGGAATCCTGCCACCAAGGGCAGGTTTCTTGGCGCCTCTCAAATCCTACCTAAGTGTGGGGCTGAACTGGCTTTGGGTCTGCACGGAGACTACATCAACCAACTCACAACCAGCACTTACCTTCGTAGTTGCTGACTTAGGGAGCAGGGTTAAATGCAGTGTCTGGGGCATTTTATTCCTTCTATTATTCTAGGAGATCTTTTTTTAAGGCTGTTATTATTAAGCTAATAATATTAGGCCCTCTTCATGACACTCGCCAAACAGAGGCCATTGGCTCATAGTGTGACAAGGCTCACATGAACACATGTTCTCAGATTTTCTAGGAGAGAGGTCAGATGCTATTCGAGCTTGAGCTTAAAAAAAAAAAGAAAGGGAAAGAACTTGAGCTTTAGAGCCTGACACGTGGTCTTCATTTCCGTGTTTGAGGGTTTGAGGGCCAGGGAGGTAAACGTCATAGGATATCTCAGGTCTTTTCTGATTCCAGAATAGGCATCTAAATGTTCTTTTGAATTCAGTGCTGATTGAGCTACAGTTCTGTGCCTTGTGAATCTTGGTGCAGCTCAGAGAATCGTGGATGTAGGGGAACAATGCAGGCTTTGGAATTAGGCTTCTCCACCTCCTCCCTCATGGTTCCCACCTCGGAGACTGTGCACCTGATTCCTCTCACCTTCACTGGCCTCTGACCTACCTGAACCTGCTTCCTCCTCCATGTCCCCAGGAGCCCTCCCTTGCTCCATGCCACACTGACTCTCTTATCATAGGACCTTGGCCTCCTGGTTCTGGGCAGAATTGCTCATCACTACTAGTCTGGGGCTTCTCTCCCTCCTATAGGCTCCACAGTGCCCCTTGCTTGCCCTGCATGACACTTGTCACCTTGCACTGTGGGTCCTCTGCACCCTTATGAGGTCTTTGAAGCCTGGGTCTGTATCCATTTCATTCTCAGCTTTCCAGCGTCTAGCACAGGGTCTGACATGTAATAGGCACTTAATAAAAGTTTGGTGAAATGACTGAATAAACCAGCTCACTTTTCAGTTAGGGTGGCAACATGTCATTGATCACTTGGGGGCATGTCATACCTAATTTCTAACCAAACTTGAAGTTTTCAAACTTGGTAACAGTGCTCTTTCTTCCTTCCTTTTTTATTTTTATTTTTTTTATTTCTGCAGACTCTGAGGTTCTTCTTGCATGATAATATTACTCTCACTTGTAGGAGCAGTGGGGCTGGGGTGAGAGCCCATGGGAGTCCTGCTGCCACTGAGTTGCCACCCAGAGCGTGGCTGGGGGCAGGGATGAGAACTGAAGCACAGGTAGGAGGACAAGGCCACACCTTCAGGGCAAGGTGGTGGGCATGCCACCCAACACAGGGCTGCTGGCATGGTGCCCCACACGTACCCTACCCCAGGCTTCACTATGATGCTGTAAGTGGGTCCAGAGTATTACAGAACATAAGCCACAGGCTCATGGTAGGGAGGGCTAAAATGAGGACAAATCCAATCTATGCATCTGATTTCAAGTTACAGGGTGGGGGTGGAGCATTTTCACAGGGCTTTATTGCCCTTGGATCTGAGAAATACTTGTTTTTCGGTTGATTAACACCCTCCCATTTATATGAATCACGTGGCTTCATTTGTAGAACTCTGAACCCATGAAGGCTGTTGGGTAAAATGGGAATACGCATCAAAATTGGGGTGAAAGTTAACTCACACAGTTATCAGAATGTTAATTCTAAAGAAATTCCTATTGCTTAGAGAAAGAGGATTTTCTCATACATCTCCATCTCTAAGCTCAGAAGAATGTTGTATTATTTTATTAGCAAAGTAAAATGAATAGTCGCTAACATCTAGTGGGTGCTAACTATATGCCAGATGTGGCATTTTTACACAGATCACCTCATTGATTCCTTGCAAAAATAAGTCTGTGAAAGTAGGTCCCACTGTATTTTACAAATGAGAAAATAATGAAGATTCAGTAGGTCTCATTGACTTGTCGAAGGTTATCTAAGTAGAAGGTAGTAGGGCTGGGATTTGAACCAACATCTGGCCCCCAAACCGGGACATTTCTTCCCCTCATACACACAGGCTCTCCTAATGAACACGGGGCATTTATTTCTGTATATACTGTGGCTACGTTCTCCAAACAGTTCAGAACTTTAGAAACTATTTTGAGAATTCTCACTCAGATAGCCCAGCAAAAATCCCTTATTTTGCCTGAGAACTTCCCTGTTTCTCACTCCTTTGTCCATTCAGCTTGGAGACTGAACTCTGGGAAGGACATCTCCCTCCATCTACAACGTATGTTCTCTTTGATTGCTTTAAGACAGGAGCCGAGTGGACTATACATGGTTTCACTTAGCAGGACAGGTGCCTCTGCTTTAAACAGAAAGTGTCATGACCGGAAGTCACTGTCTGCAGCACCCCTTCCCCCACTCCTCAGAGCACCTACAGGTTGCTGATGAGGCTGGGTCCACATGCCATATTGAACCTTAAGCTTAAAATGGGACATTTACAAGGAAAAGAGCCCTTTTGTGGAAATCTCACTGTGAAGTTGCAAAAGATGCATGTTCCCCATGTGCTCCCAACTACTCCCTTCTTGGATGCTCACAGCCAGAGGCCTTCTTGACATCCTTGACTCTCAACTCTTTTCTTTTTAAGATTTTATTTATTCATTTATGAGAGACACACACAGAGAGAGGCAGAGACACAGGCAGAGGGAGAAGCAGGCTTCCTTCAGGGAGCCTGATGCGGACCTCGATTCCAGGACCCCAGGATCACAACCTGAACTAAAGGCAGATGCTCAACCACTGAGCCACCCAGGTGACCCTGACATCCTTGACTATCATCTTTATCTCTGAAGAACTGAGAGGAGAAATCACAGCAGTTGGAAATTCCAGTGCACCTCTTGTCAGTTGTCACACTGAGAGTGGGTGAGCCTGTTTCCCAGAAGATGGTGAGAGATTGTGGACCGTGGCTGCCAATCAACCTCCCTCTGAGGGAGGAGGATTTGAGCCTGGTTGTAGAAGTGGGAAGGACAGTGAGGCAGTTACGACAGAGCGATTGGGGAATGCATCTTTACTCCGTTACAAGTATTCTTTACCAAAAGAGGCACCTGGTCATGGTCTCAAGAAGCCTGGCTGTTCAGGGAAAGTCTGCTCTGAGGAAGGACAGGGTGGGCAGGACACAGAAGGAGAAAACTCATTTGGGACGTTAGTGAATCCTGCCAGGTCCCAACTTTGGACAGCTGCTAAAGAAGGCACCTGAGAAAATAGTTTCAATTTTGTAATTTGGAAATGGGAAGGGCAAATTCATCATGGCTAAAGGCACAGGAAGAGCTTGAGGGGCTTTCCTGGGCCTGTGCAGAGGCTTCTAGCTGTGACTCACCAGGTCCCGGTGCAAGGGGAGGACGCTTGGGGTCCTGCAAGGATGCAAGACACACTTCCTGCCCTCTGAGTTTGGGCACTCATGATGACTAGCTTCAGACAGAGTCTGCTAGGAAGCCGCCTCTATGCAATATCCCCCTCTACTGGATTCTTGCATGGAAAACATCACCCCAAAGGCTTCTAGCAACTTTTGAATCTCTTCAGAAGGGTTTCTGTACTTGAAAACACATATTTGGTGTAGGCCATGGTGACTAGACCTGCCCTCCCCACTGCTCCCTGGGTTAGGACGAGACATTCTCTAAATACACATACACCCAAGAAACATAAGCCACATGCCTGAGAGAGAAGAACTAGATGATGCAGATGAGAGCATGCTGGCCAGCCTGGAGCTTTAGGGCGTCAGGAGACTGGGCTGTTACCCAGGGGGGCATTGAGGGGGAGCCACTTGCTGAAGGCATGTAGCTGATAAAAGGCAACCGCTGTGGCTGAAATCCCCTTCTTTTGACCACCCCTGCCCCAGTGCTCTTTCTCCTGTGACAGAGTGGCTAGTAAATATTCAGCGTGGCTAAACCTGGAAAGAGAGACCTTTGGTTGTGGAAGGCATAGGGCCCGTCCAGGGAGAAGGTGTTCCTTTAGGCTGTTTCTCTCTTAGGGTCCCCAGGTCTTTGGTAACCTTCAGACCCTAAGTCCAGGCAGAGCTTGGGTACCATGCAAAGCATCCCTATGCTCAGCCCAACAACAGAGCCCAGACTCTTCCCTCTTGGAGCCACTACTTTTATAGCAGTACTGCCCAGAACTTTCTGTAAGGATGGAAATGACCTGTATCTACACTGTCCAATATGGTAGCCACCAACAGCATGTGACTTATGACTGCTTAGCACTTGAAATGTGCTAGTGAGACTGAGACACTGGATTATAAATTTTTTTTTAAAGATTTTATTTATTTATTCATGAGAGACACAGAGAGAGAGGAGCAGAGACACAGGCAGAGGGAGAAGCAGGCTCCATGCAGGGAGCCCGACGTGGGACTCCATCCCGGGTCCCCGGAATCACACCCTGGGCTGAAGGCAGGCGCTAAACCACTGAGCCACCCAGGCTGCCCTGGATTATAAATTTTATTTAACAGTTAGTTTAAAATTAAATATCAACATGTATCTTACCTAGTGGATAGCACAGTTCTAGAAGGACCTGTTGACATACACTCATCACTTGGCCAAGAACATAGTTTCCTTATTAGGTATCACCTGGTAATGCGCAGAGCTGCTTGGAGAGATATGGCAGAGAGGCTTACAAACAGTGCTGGAAGCAAGTCATCGGGGTTGTAATTTGTACCTCGTGTCTGTCCCAGAGAAACTTCATGGGTTTTGGGGAGACCTACCTCCTGGGACATTGTTTCCTCATCTATAAAATGGAGAGGTCGGTGGTTTCTGGCCTCTTTATCACTACAGAGGGCTCTCATTATTTTTCCCCCATGGACTCCTTGTTTAGAAAAAAATTTGAGGGCGCCTGGGTGGCTCAGTCTACTAAGCATCTGCCTTCAGCTCAGGTTATGATCCCAGGGTCCTGGGACGGAGTGTCCTGGCTCTCTGCTTGGCAGGGATCTCCTTGTCACTTTGCCCCTCCCTCCCACTCATGCTCTCTCTCTCTCTCTCTCTCTCTCTCTCAGACAAATAAACAAAATCTTAAAAAAAAAAAAAAAAAGAAAAAAGTGTGTCTATTTTACAAACAGCACTCGTTAAGCAATAATTGCTGCCATTTTAAAACTACAAACCTCTATCAGAACTTTTATCAGCATCAGCTAACCACGGTGATCAACCTAAATTGATGTAATTCCACCCCAGAGAGACCTGCGACATCATCAGCCCGTTGGTCTCACAGGAGGCACATGCGTGCTTTCCGAACAGCTTTTAAACAGACTGAGAACACATCTAGCGCCCCCGTTATTGTCTGCTGGGACGTTTAGGAGCGTAAGGACCCGAGTTAGAACCTGGATGAGATGAACTCTAGGTCCCGTCTGGGTCTCCTTGCAGGAGGTCAGGGGTGGGGAACCTGGTGGGGCACTTCTGCAGGGGGTGGGGGTGGACCTGGGCCTCCTCAGCAGGGGTGGGGAGGGCAGGTGCTGAAATGAAGATGGAACAAGCAGAGCGGGAGGTTTTGCCCGCTTCATCCTCTCACCGAGGGCACTGCTTGGGGCCTCTGGGGGCTGCTGGGGCCATCTGTCCGGAGCTGCTACCAGCAGCAAGTCAGGCTGTCCTTCCTCCCTCCCCGAGCACCACCTCCAGCAGCAGGGACGGAGCATGAAGGGAAGGCCCATTTGCCTCTCAGCGTGTGACCCTCTGAGGCTCCTGGAAGTGCCACAGAGAGGGTGGTGGGAGGAAACCCAGAGCAATGAGGCAGAACTTGAGACACATTTACACAGGAAGCTGTAAGGAAGCCCTTTCTCCCCTTGTGGGTCTCTGAGAGTGCAATGGTCTTTTTGAAGAACCTACTCTCGGGTTGAGCTAACGTCTGTGCGGCACGTCTGTGTGCCCTGGCCTTGGCCACCTCCCTGGATTCGTACAGGGACTCTCTGTGAGAGAAAGACAGCTCATTAGGGGGCCAAGGGCCCAGCTCGAGGTCATTCAGCTGGTAGATGGCAGCTCTGGAATTCGCATCCAGGACAGCCAAAGGTCTGAACCTAGGAACTAGGACAGCATCCTTGAATGAAAGAACACAACCTGTGATGACCTGCTCGGTCTTACTCCTGGTACCTAGGTCCATTTTGGTCAGTGCCAAGAGCCTTCTCTCCTTGATTCTCCTGTCATCTGTCCTTCACTTACCGCTGCTGGTTTGTGTGTCTAAGTTTCTAATTCTTAAAAATGTTCTTCATGCTGCCCAATTTTATCCTCCCAAGCATCCTGGCAGGTGGATGGAGCTGACCCCTTTGTTTCCATTTTACAGGTGCATAAACTGAAGCCAGGGCCTTACATGGCTTGCCATTGATTTCAGGGTGGGATTAGCTAAATGAAAGGGAACTTTTCTGGCTGATATGTTTGCCCTCTTGACCTTCTCTGGGGCCCAACTATCCACCCTACAATGTCAATATCCTTCTGGAACTTTTTTGCAGGTGGTGGTAAAGAAGAGGTTTACTCACCCTATTTCTGATAAAGAACCAGCACTGCCAATCTCAGCAATTTTCCTAGTGCTGATAGAAATTCCGAAATCTTTCAATGGTTCCCAAATCTTGGGGGAACAGGATTTTCTCACCATTTGTGCATGCCTGTGCAGGGTGTCTGTGTTGATCCATTTTTCAAAGGACCTCCTAGAATGACTTTCTCTCAAGGCCAGGCACAAGTTTCAATATGCTATATTAGTCCAACCAGCTAATAAGCACGAAGGTGCATTTGGAAATCCCATCACCCTGGGGTTGTGTGGGGACTTTAGTTACAACAACCTATTCTATCTGGTCAGGCTGTGGAACTTGACCAAATGCAGTCTGGGAGTCTGCTTGTTATGTATGTGCTTATCTATTTATTTATTTTTTTAATGTTAAGATTTGTTTATTTATTTGAGAGAGAGAGAAAGAGAGCATGAGCAGGGGGGAGGGATAGAGGGAGAAACAGACTCCCCGCTGAGCAAGAAGCCCGCTGTGGGGCTCTATCCAGGACCCCAAGATCAGGACCTGAACTGAAGGCAGGCGCTTAACCAACTGAGCCACCCAGGCGCCCCCTGTGCCTATTTATTTTCAAGTAAACATTAACTGAGCATCTACTATTTGCCAAACATTGTCTTCTACACTTACACAATCATCATCCTTCTGAATAGGCTCATGTTTAATTTGGGTTTTGTTTGGGGAGAGTACTTAAGCATCTGGAATAGGATTAAAATAATCATAGCCCTCTCTTTTCCTTTCTTAACTCTTCAGATTTTATTTCCCAGGAGACGGTGTTCAGTTGTTTGATTTTACGATTTATGATGATGGATTTTTTTTTTTTACATTCAGTGCTTGCCAAGGAGGTGTGTTCTATTGAGGGTATACATCAGGCTGGAATGAGAGTCTGCGGTGAGGGTAGCTTAGCCAGGAGGAGGGGACGGCAACATTAATAAGCTGAGATCACAGAGAAACGGGGGTGGGGAGCCCTGGGCCTTTGTTGGAAAGATATTAATAGGGATAATGCTTACATTCTTAGCTGAAGAAACTATTTGATCTCCAGAGCATAGCTCTGATGTCTCTTATGATATGTATTAAATGTAAAACCCCCTTCTACTCAGAAAGTCATTTGTCAAATCAAGCGGCTAGAAGTTTCTGCAAAGTCCTGGAGCCTCAGAAAGAAAGACAGGCGTGGCTGGTCCATCACATCAGCAGCTGTATGAATCTATGATGATGGGCTAAGGAAGGTACCAGAGGATGGGGGCCTTCACAACCAGCTCAGTGTTGGCATACAGTCTGTTGGGATCCAAAGTTTTTGGCTTTGGTCAACAAACATGGTGGATGGGAAAGACAATTAATCTGACATGGATAAAGCACCTGTTAGGTGCCAGGCACAAAGAAAGGGAATTTTAAATTAATTTTCTCATCTAATATGGATGATGGTCTCATCCACCATGGGACTTGACTCTCCTTTCAGGGTGGGGTGGAATCTGGGAGGAAGGGGAGAGAGGACAGGAGGGGGTGGAGAGGACAGTCAAGTTTCCCACCCTACCTATGGCCAAACCTAGAACGTGGAGGATTATTTTCTGTCATTTGGGGGATAGGGTGCTTCTAAAAGATATTCTGGTCCAAACAATCACCAAAGTAGATTAAAATTCCAAACAACTGAGACACTGGTGAATTAGATTTGAAGCATGAGCCATGGATTCTAGAAGGCTCTGTTAAATGTCCCTGAAATTCCCTGTGAGAGAAGGAATGCCCTCCTGGCATCAGCACATGGTTATTTCTCGGGTTACTGGAAAACTTGGGAGTTGGTTGAGTTGAAATGGATGGAGACCCAAAGTTTTACATAGATACATAGTTTTCACCTTTTTCCCTTAACATCCAGGTATCACCAAAGACAGTTTTCCACCTGGAACCTGTGAAGTCTTTATACTGTTCTGTGCAGGTGAGGTCCAGCTGGGAGTTAACACCTCTGTCAGTCATGAAAGATGTGGTGGAGACCTAGAGTTTATAGGATGCCAGGGCCCTTGCCTGTCTTTGGATGGGCAGTCAGAGAAAAGAGGGAAAAGGAGGAGAAGGAAGAACACCTTTGCTCACCCACCCAATCTCCACAACCAACTGGGCTATCAAGTTACTCAAAGGGAATTTTGGGAAAACCAGACAAGAATCAAAAGAAAACAACTAAATCAGTTGAGCCTGATAGTGGTAGATTCTTGCAGGGAAAAAGAAAAGGCGAGCAGAGATCTAGTAAATGTGATCATGCGCATGGACTGAGGAGCACCATCTCAGCCATGATTTCTTAAGTTACTTAGGCATTGGTGTGAAGTGCTTTATACAAAATAGCTGATTTCCTCTGCAAAGTGACCCTATGGAGAAGATTCAATTTTTATCCTCATTAAGAGGCCTTACCCCCAATATTTAAAAAAAATATTCTATTTGTTTTTTTGAGTATTGGAGAGATAGAGAGAGAAAGAGAGAGAGAGAGAGAGATGTGGAGGGGGGTGGGTAGAAGGAGAGGGACAAGCAGACTCCACACTGAGTGTGGAGCCTGACACAGGGCTCCATCCCATGATGCCAAGATCATGACCTAAGCCCAAATAAAGAGTCAGATGCTTAACTGAGCCCCCCAGGCACCCTTCACTTCCCCTCAATACTAATGACATAATAACTGAAGCTGCAGGAGGAAGGTAGGTGGCTCTCACTTCCACTGAAGGGTCCCGTTGTGTGGAAGGAAATTGGTCAGCACCGGAGATGGTAGCTGACTTTTCCAGTGACACAGCCACAGCTAGAGGGTCAAATATCCTCAGTGGTGGTGGATTGTCATACTAGGTAGGAGAGTTTCCATTGTTTGGAAGTCGAGTCAGGTCTGGTGAATAAAGTAAATGAGGGAGGGCCGGCAAGGCCAATTTTCTTGTATGGTCCATAAATCAATCCAATTCCTCAAAAGGAATTCTGAGACTATTTGACAGCAGCCATGGAATAAATGTATATAGCTTTGTGGGATTACAGCTCTGGGGATAGTGCTCATTTGTAGGAATAATCTCTGATGTGTCAGGAAGTAATCAACCATGTCACTTTGTGTGTCTTGATTTCCCAATTGAAATAGAGGATCCTGAAAGCTGGAGGCCAGAGTAGAGGCTTAGCTTCACTTTTGTTGGTGGAAATATTGCTATTTGGTTTCATCCCTCCCTATCTCGTGCTTCTCTGAGTCTTCCTGTTTAGCAAGAGACTCCATTCTCTACTGCTCTGAACAAAATCCTTAGAATCACCCTGACTCTTCTCTTATGGTCACCCTCGATGTCCAGTCTGTCAGGAAATCCTATTGCCTCTACCTTTAAAAATAGACCTGCAACAGGGATGCCTGGGTGGCTCAGTGATTGAGCGTCTGCTTTTGGCTCAGGATGTGATCCCCCTGCTTTTTTTTTAAAAAAATCTTTTTTTTTTTTAAGATTTTATTTATTTATTCATGAGAGAGAGAAAGAGAGAGAGATGCAGAGACATAGGCAGAGGGAGAAGCAGGCTCCTGCAGGGATCCTCATGTGGGACTTGATCCCGGGTCTCCAGGATCACGCCCTGGGCCAAAGGCCGGCGCTAAACTGCTGAGCCACCCAGGGATCCCCTCATGAATACAAAAACCTTAAGAAAAAAAAAGACACGCAACAAGACCACCTCTTGTAACCTCCACTGATCCTGTGCACGTCCCCTTGCCTCCTGCCAGGGTCATTGTACCAGTAGCCTCCCCAGCCTTCCTGCTTCCACCTTTGCCTTCTGTGGTCTGTTCCCATCCAGCAGCAGTTTAGAAAGAAGTTCACTCTTCTACTCAGAGACCCTAGTGGTTTTGGTGGCTGGTAGACTACTGGTCCCCAATATGCCCATAGCCTGTTGACTAGAAGCCTATAAATGTGTTGCCACAGGTGGGCAAAAGGGACTTTATAGATGTGAGGATGGGTATGGGCCTTGATATGGGGAAGTGCCCTGGATTCTGTGGGTATCCAGTGTGAAGAGCCTGACCCCCTGCTGCTGACTATGAAGGTGGAGAAAAGGGATCATGAATCTGAGAATGAGGCCAGCCTCTGGAAGCTACCAGAGGTGAGCAAGGAGAGGGATTCTCCCCTGTAGCCTCCAGAAAGGATCCCAGCCCCGCTGACACCTCGAAGTCAGCCCAGTGAGAACCATGTCAGGCTTCTGGTGTCCAGACCTACAAGATCATAAGTTGTTATTTTAAGCCACAAAATTTGTTTGCAGCAATTTGTTACAGCAGCAATGGAAACTAATAGAGTTTCTCATCCTACTTAGGTTAAACCCAAAGGTCTGACCCTGGCATGCAAGGCCTGGGTGCTCTGATGCTGTCATTTCTGACTTAATCTCCTTCCACACATTCCTGCTGTCCACCTGGCTCCAGCCACATGGCCTCTTTGTTCTTTCTCTCTGGACATGGAAGGGACTGTTGCCTTAGACCTCCATGCATGCTGGTTCCTCACTCTGGAGTGCTCTTCTTGATGACCACAGGACCTTCTCTCTCACTGTTCCCATTCTACTCAAACACCCCATCACCCAAGGCAGCACCCTTAATGAACACACCGCCCCCTGCTGGCTGTTTCTTTCCATCCTCTCTTTCACCAGGCTTTGCTCCTCACGCAGCTTGCTACTGACACACACCCAGAGACATGTACACACTGACATGTACACATTGATATGTTATGTGTTTGTTGTGTTTTTTTTTTTTTATTGCCTGTCATTATCCACTAGAAATCAAACTCCAAAAAGGCAGGGATTTTCACCTGCCTTTTTTTCTCCTCTAGTATCTCCAGTGCCTAGAACATAGCACATAGCAGCTGCTCAGTAAGTATAATTGAATGAATGAAGGAAAAGTGGGCCACCAGGTATAAATTGTCATATGTTATAAAGAAAGCCCTTGTTATAATGTACTGATAGTGGCTAGCTTTGGCTGCACATGAAATTAGCCCTTCAACAATAAATTCCCCAGCTAGGTGAGTCATTTTAGAAAAGTTTAATGTTTTTCTTTAGATTATGATGAAACTAGATGTTTGCAGCCAAAGCCCAGAGATAGAATAATATCACATCTGTCCTTACAAACTTGGATGGTAACTTCTGCCTATAACACAGGACATGGGGTTCAAACACAGCGGCCCCCACTGGAGCAAAGCACGTTCCCCTCTGGGCCTTCATTTCCTCCAATGTTAAGGGGGTTCTAGATGATGATTTCTTGGGTCTCTTCCAGAATCTTGTTCTCTGCCCACCATTTCTGTAACTGTTTGGCTTGCTTGTGGTGGTTAACTGCAGGGGGGTTGAAGCACCATTTCTCTGAGTGTCTTTGAAAGACAAATGCTCCTTTGTGCTCTGTCCGTGGAAGCACTCCAGATTTCCAGAGCACAGGTGAGGTGTGGGTGTGTGTCAGCCAAGGTCATCAGTAGGAAGGGGAGGTGGGGAGGGAACAAATAAGGCAAGGTGGCCGGGGGATGGGGTGAGGAGCAGGGAAGAGAACCAGGTCATGGCACAAAAAAGGTTCTTAAAATTTCAGAGAGAAAACTTCTTGAATTTGATGGAAGGATGTGACTAGTGAGCATAATGAAGGAGGCAGGTGGTCTGAATTAGGAAACTGGTTGGGAGCTTGGATTTTAAGTGGACTTTTTTAGACAAGAGTTTGGCAACGTGTAGTAAAGTTGAAGATAAACATAAACCATTACCCAGAAATTCCACTCTGCTAGGGACTGAGCTGTGCCTCTTCCCTCATTCATATGTAGGCATCCTAACCCTCAAAGTGATGGTGTTCAGAGATGGAGCCTTTAGGTTTAGATGAGGTCATGAGGGTGTAACCTTCATGATGGGCTTAGTACCCTTTTAAGAGAGCTTCTCTCACTCTGCTGTGTGAAGGTGCAGTGACAAGATAGCTATCTACAGGCCAGGGGGAGACCTCTCACTAGCTACTGATCATGCTGCTGCCACCTTGATTTGGGAATTTTGGTTTCTAGAACTGTGAGAAATAAATGTCTGTTGTTCAAGCCATCCAGCCTTAGTAGTATGTTCTTATGGCAGCCCAAGCTGACTCAGACACTCTTCTAGTATTTACATTCTAAAGAAACTCTTGCACATGTACACCAAGAGATAAGCACATTTACAGCAGTGTTGTTATAGCAACAAATAGGAAAAAGCTATGTATTCATCAATAGTAGAAGAAATAAATAAATGGTAATATATTCATACAGTGGAATACTACATGGCAGTGAAAATGAATGTGTTCCTCTAATAATATCTATGTGGATGATCCTCAGAAGTTACAGCATATTTGTAGTATGAACCCATTTGAGTAAAGTTCAGAATTATGTATAACTCAATAATCTATCGTTATAGATCTATACCTGTGTGTGTGTGTGTGTGTGTGTGTATGGTGAAACTATTGAGAAAAAGAGCAAGGTGGAAAAAAAATGCCCATAAAATTCAGAAGAATGGCTACCCTAGAGAAGAGGGTAGAGGGAAAGAACTAGGTGGGCACATAGGCAAATTTGAAAGCATCTAGAATTACCAATTAAGACTATGTGGTGGGGACATGGGTTTTGTTTTATTATTCTTTCTACCTTCTACATAGTGTTATGTATACTATATATATATTTCATCATTAGGAAAACAACTTAGACCATAAAAGGAAACATAATAAAAGCAGAAGTGTTAAAGGCAGGCCAACCCGGGCTCCACTCTTGGGATCTGAGCAAGACACTTCTCTCTGCAACTAATGACATTTCCTCATGGGCACCTAAGGGAGAGCCAGGGGTGAAGCAGGAGAGCCTGCACATAGTAGGTATCCAGCATTGGGGAGTAATGATGAGGAAGTGAATAACATTGATCAAAGAACTATTTGAAGTGCTCTAATTCTTCTGGAGATGATGATAGGCACAGTGAACATTGTCAACAGTAATAATTCACCTGCACGTGAAGCGTTGCCATTTGCAGACACTCCCTGCCTTGGAGTTGACAGCTCTCTGAGGCAAGTGAGAGCAGATAAGTCTGTAGAGAATGAGCAAGCTGGAGGGGATTGAGTCCCACCATCCCAGTGGGGGAAGTTCAACACATCGCCCTTGAGATGCAGCTGACCACAGTGAGGACAGCTGTGGAGGATCAGCACAGCTCACCGAACAAGATCTATTTGGTGGACACACAGGGAGGCCTGCACCCCACCGTTGGGACTTATATATTTTCTCTTGTGCAAATGTTTATAGAAACTGGCCATCTGTTAGGCAAAAAAGAAAGGCTACCAAGTTTTTAAAAATCAGAAACATATAGAATCTGCTTTCCGACTACCGGTGCAATTAAGATAGAAGTTGGGACACCTGGGTGGCTCAGTGGTTGAGCATCTGCCTTTGGCTCAGGGCATGACCCCGGGGTCCTGGGATCGAGTCCCGCATTGGGCTCCCTGCAGGAGCCTGCCTATGTCTCTGCCTCGCTCTGTGTCTTTCATGTAAAATCCTCTTTTTTTTTTTTTTTAAAAAAAGAAGTTAATGGCAAAAAGGTAACATACACATATTTAGAAAATAAAACATACTTCTACATAATTTGGGGGTCAAGATACAATGATGCAAACTCTGGCCCGTCCTTGGAGAAGGCTGGCTGTGTACTCCATGCCTTGATCCGGAGCATGCAGATCACTACGACACAGTCCTTGCCCATAAAGAGCTCACAGTGAAAAAGGTGGAAAGAATATTATTATATTTATTATATTTTAATATAGGAGAGTATATTGTATTCATTATATGCCTACACAATCATGGGTCCATGGGATGAGTGTGTTGGTGGAGGTATCAATAAAGAAGCCTCAGGATGAAGAGAAAGGCAGGACAGAGCGTCCACAGAGGGAGTTGAGTGGGGGATGTGGAAACCCAGCACAACGGAGACAAAATCTCAGGTGGATCTCAAAAGGCTAAGGTAGAGCTCCTCGTGAGGAAAGGTGTAGGAAAAGCTTGGGAACAGCATGGGGAAGGCAGGTGTGAAAGAGCCTGGTTCACTTGGGAAGCTCTCAGGGTGGGATGAGGGAGGTAAAGGACTGCCATCTCTGTGCAGGAGCTGCAACGTGAGCGGCCTTGAATTCTGAGTTTGAGTTGTGTTCCACAGCAGAAGGGCAGTTAACAAAGGCTTTTAGGCAGGGAAGCGACAAGGACTGATGTGGGGTTTTTCTTTTAAGCCGTTGCTGGCAGAAGAGAAGATGAATGGGGCGGGGGGCGAAACCAGTGCAGGGCAGTTAGGAGGGGCTGCTGCAAGGGGGGCGGTGATGAAAGCATGATAAATGGATTCTGAGATGCTGGAGACTGATACTCAGCGTGTTATTCCTCTCAGGAATTTTTATATGTTGACGGGGGACACTGTCCTAACCCAAAGGAATGAAACTCTAAAGATGGCAATTCCTTGGTTGTGATAAGCCAGTGTGAGAGAGGTTTTTGGGTGAGGGGTCCAACGAGGCCCTGAGGAGTCCTTTAAGTAGGGACCACATGTTGTGTGGGGGGGTCAGTACACTGTCTTTATGCGGTTCCTGTTTGTGGGCATCATGAATCTTTGTCTACGCTGCATTGTGTTATAAAAATAGTTATTGCTGAGACTGTATGAAAACATGTAATTCAACTGGATTTGAAAAAAAAGAAAAAGAAAAAGCTCTTTCTTCACCTGGATCATCCAAGACTCAGGCTAAACCTTTGCCAACTGATCTTGAGAGTGTGTACTTCTGCTGGCCAATCAGCCCACTGACACAATGGGTAGAAGTCTGGGCCTGGACCAGTCCAGAGGCAGAAGCCTCTTCCACTGAATCAGTCCTGTCACAGAAACTGCTGTAGGGGTGTCATCTCTGGAACCACAGGACCAGAGGCACATGTTGGAGCAAGAACTCTGGGGAGGGGAGCCTCAGACTCAGGGAAACCCCTGTGTCATCTTCAGGTCTCAGACCAGGACTCTTTCCAAAATGGTATCTCCAACCCTGAGCAATCCTTTGCCATTCTGATCACCATTAGGGTGGACAGTGATGTTTTGTACCCACCATGATGGAGCTACTGAGAAGTCTGGTCCTTTCCCAAAGGTGAGGCAGTCTACCCCTACTCCAGGGCTATCTTGGGTTCTTTCTGTGGTACCAGGGCCAGCAAATTCTCTGGGGCACCACACTGTCACCTGGCTGCCTTGTTGTCTACACGTGGGCATTATTAAGCAGCTGGCTCAGGTCATGGGTAGTGGGAGGGAGCATCCATAGCTCAAGGCTATGACCTACCTGAGCTACCCCACATTCCCACACTTAGCCTTGTGATCATGGTGTCTTATACACACCTGGCACAGTTTTTCCAAGTGCCTTCCCAGACTGGCCTGGGGCATCTCTTCCTCATTCTCACATGCTTCTCTCAAGACACAGACAGATGTGGAGAGGACAGGTGCACCCAGAGTCAACACAGCTCCAAGGAGATGGAAGCTCAGATTTCCCTGGGGAAATTTCATCTGAGCTCTGGTGCCAGCATCACCAGCCCAATCAGTGTGTAGTCATTGCCAGGATCAGAATGAACTGGCAGCTCAGGTGGTGATCTGCAAGCAATCTAGTTTGTGTGTGTGTGTGTGTGTGTGTGTGTGTGTGTGTGTGTGTGTGTGTTTACAGCTGCCTTGGCACCTGGTTCTCCAGAAGGCTAGAATTTGGTATGAGGGATGCAGAAGCCACTTAGAATCTTCTGTGCACTTGGCTCACATGGGAGGGGAGATGAATGGTGGGTGGAAGATGGGTCCCAAAATTTATAGCATGTACTCTGGAAGCAAAAGATGGCAACATTATTTTCTTCCCTAATGTTTGAGAGGTTGTCTTAGCTTCGCTAATGACTTGAGAACTTCCATGATGATTCCAGAATTTTCTGGAATACTGGAATGCACGTGTAGACAACAAGGTAGCCAAGTGAGACTGTGGATGGCCCAGGGAAATTCTGTCCCTGCTATCACAGAAAGAACCCAATTCTGGCCATTTGGACCTGGCATTTAGCCTCTATTGTGAAGGGGCTGACAGAAAGCATTCAGCTTCTAAAACCCGCTGCTGCCCCCCACCAACGCCCCATTCCTGAAGCACCTCCTCCTGTCCAAGGGTACATTGGGCAGAATGTGTGAGGAACACAAACCCTGTGGCACTATGTGGTCCTCAGTCCCATTCAGGCTTGGGGGAGTGAGAGGGTCTCTTTTACTTCTGGTTTTCTCCTAGTAAGACAGAATCTTGGAGCCATAGGAACTCTGAGGAGACCCTCAAGCCCCAGGTTTTCAACCTTAAATACCCTTGCCTTCTACTGGTAAGCATGAGTTTTATGCTTAGCTGACCCCTCCTATGGATTGGTCTGGACCTTTTCTATTTGTATCCCTAATAGCCAAGGTTTGGTTGAGCTTTGTATTTTGTGGTGTGTATTATGAAAATAATTTTGAAAAATAAATTTCTGAACACAAATTTAAATTACACCAATAGATATGTTTGTATTAAAGTTCACAGGCAAGGACTGAGGGGTTTGTACTTGACCCTGATGGTGGTGGAGAATAACTTATGTAGCTCAGAATAATGGCCAGGCTCTGGGTCTGGTGATATATACACACTTTGCCACTTAATCCTCTCATCAACTCTGTCAAGGTAGATTTTTGACAGTCTCATTTTGCAGATAAGGAAACTGAGACTTGGGAAGGTTAATGACTTGTTCTAGATGCCACTACTCAGAAAATAAGAGGGAGGATTAGAATTGGGCTTCAAAACCCCATATTTCCCAAGACACCAAGTGGACTTGGAGCTGTCACAGTCCACTGTGTAAACTCCAAGGCTCTGTCTCACCATTTCCTGCTGGGGCAATGTCCCCCCATCCCTTCTCAGATGCAATAGTTGGTTCAGGTTTTCTCAGCAGGGCATCTCCTTTGGTTTTGAATTGAGATGTAATTGACGTACATCACTCCATTATTTTCAGGTATACAACATTATGATTCTATGTTTATATGTTGTCAAATGATCACCTTAACAATTCTAGTTAACTTTCATCACCACACCTAGCTCCCAAATTTTTTTTCCTTGTGACGAGAACTCTTAAGATGTCTCTTAGCAAACTTCAAATATACACAAATATATAATATGGTAATATACAAGTGTACAGTATTTTTTAAAGATTTATTTATTCATGAGAAACAAAGAAGGCAGAGACATAGGTAGAGGGAGAAGCAGGCTCCCCATAGGGAGCCCGATGTGGGACTCGATCCCAGGCCCCTGGGATCATGACCTGAGCCAAAGGCAGACATTCAACGACTGAGCCACCCAAGCGTCCCATTAGTATTGTTAACTCCAGTCATCATGCTGTACGTTTCATCCTCAGGACTTATTTATTCTCTAACTGGAAGTTTGTACCTCTTGGCCACCTTCACCCATTGTGTGCACCCCTCACTCCCTGCCTCTAGCAACCACCAATGTGTTCTCTATATCTATGGGCTTTTAAAATTATTTTTAAAATATACATGTAAGTGAGATAATATAGTATTTGTCTTTCCCTCTCTGTTATGTCTTTTAGCATAATGTCATCGAGGTCCACCCATGCTGTTGCAAATGGCAAGATTTCTGTCTTGTTTATGGCTACATAATATTCCATTATCTCTATCTCTATATATAGGTATATGTATCTTGCATTTTATTTATCCATTCATCCACTGATGGACACTTGGGTACTTAGGTTACTTCCATAGCTTGGCTGTTATAGATAATGCACAATATCTTTACATTATATATAGATAATATCTTTTTGACTTTGTGTTTTCATTTCCTTCAGATAACTACCCAAAAGTGGAATTGTTAGATCACATGTTAGTTCTATTTTCTAATTTTTAAGGAAAGATACAGATGCAATGAAACGCCGGGACACCTGCACCCCGATGTTTATAGCAGCAATGTCCACAATAGCCAAACTGTGGAAGGAGCCTCGGTGTCCATCGAAAGATGAATGGACAAAGAAGATGTGGTTTATGTATACAATGGAATATTACTCAGCCATTAGAAATGACGAATACCCACCATTTGCTTCAACGTGGATGGAACTGGAGGGTATTATGCTGAGTGAAGTAAGTCAATCGGAGAAGGACAAACATTATATGTTCTCATTCATTTGGGGAAGATAAATAATAGTGAAAGGGAATATAAGGGAAGGGAGAAGAAATGTGTGGGAAATATCAGGAAGGGAGACAGAACATAAAGACTCCTAACTCTGGGAAACGAACTAGGGGTGGTGGAAGGGGAGGAGGGCAGTGGGTGGGGGTGAATGGGTGACGGGCACTGAGGGGGGCACTTGACGGGATGAGCACTGGGTGTTATTCTGTATGTTGGTAAATTGAACACCAATGAAAAATAAATCTATTATAAAAAAAAAAAAGGAAACTCCATAGTGGTTGCACCAATTTACATGCCCATCAACAGTGCACCAGGGTTCTCTGTGGGCCATGTCTCTCTACACTTAGGTGGGCCTGTCCAAATCCTATCTGCCCACTAGACTGAGCTCATGTGGCCCCTCTACCATGAAACCTTCTGCACCACATCTGCTCTTTTTATAGGTGCTGGCTCTATCGCATTTGTTCTCTGTTCCCACATGGTTTTTACTATCCATGGTGACTAGGCCTAAGGTCCAACCCTGGCTTGTGCCAGGCAACTTCCAACTTAGAGGCCCATTCTTCAACCTTCTCCCACTCCTTTGGAAGCAGCCAGGGGCAGGGCTTGGAGGGCAAGTTGAAGAAAGTAGGGGCACTTGGGGAAGAAGATAGCAATGCACTGGAGTGGAACAGGATTTGACCAAGAAGTGGTATGTGCATGTATGTGTGTGTGTGGGGGGGGGGGCGGCACCAGTCTTAATCCCCAGAAGCACAGGGGAGGGTGGACATCCCAGGTGGAGAAAGGATCGTTGTGGGAGTGTTGCTGAGTGGGAGCGGAGGTGATGGTAAAAGGTGAGTCAGTGGTGGAAGACTGGAGGGGTGCACTCAGCATCATTCCTGCTGAGGGTTGGGGGAGCAGGCCGTGTGCAGAGAGGGAAGCTGTTTGGACAAATTCATGGTGATGATGCTCTCTTCCTAGTGGCCTGGACCTGGAGGTCTCACAGATCTGGCTTGTCCTCTTAGAAGCCTGAGGGGCCTCCTATCCTAGAGAAGGCCAGAGGATCAAGGAAATAGTCTGGAAAGTAGGATTTCTAATAACTTCCTTTTCCCTCACTTGCCATGCCCACTCATCTGGCCATCATATTACGTCCTGCCCACCAGATATGGGTTGTCTAGGAGGCACATGTGCCTGGTAATGGAGCAGGGGACACAGTGGCTAATAATACACAGTGATCCTCTTTCTCAAGAAACTCACTACATACCTGTGTGATGTCAGGATATTAGTGATTCTGAGCCATAGCTTGTTTATTTATCTGTAAAATCAGGAAATTCACATCCACCCTGAGACATCTGGAAGATGCCTACCTCCCAATGGGCACCTGAGACAAAGCGAGATTACCATGCTTACTGGCATTGAAATGGCCTGGGGGCCAGAAGTGTCACAAAACAGTTTCTTAATGAGGGGCATTGTGAACAGAAAACTTGGGAACATCAGGTGGTAGGAGGCGGTATCAAAGTGCAGATAACAGTGAAAGAGAATGCAGAGAGGAAGAGAACACAATGGAGAATTAACCTTTTAAAAGTCTGTGTGTATGTTCATTTATTGATGGTACACACCGCCTTTTCCAGAAAGCATTTAAGAGAACTAAAATGCCCAAGAGACAAAGCACAGATGGGAATGGAGGAAATGGCATGGGTTGAAGGTCCACGGATCCGAATCCTCTGTCTTTTATAAGGACTGTGATTGTAGATCAATTAGATAACTGGCTTCAGCCTCTGTTTCCCAACGATCACATTGGGGTTATCAAAGATTAGACACCAGGTACACCAGGTACATAGTGTGCCCATCAGGGCAGTTTCCTGGAACACAGTAGACCTTGAGTGACTGCAATCTATTATTATTGTTATTTTACCAAGGAGGAGGAGAGAGAAGCATCCTTACCATCCTCACCCTCGTCCTCACCACCCCCATCACTACCAACCTCGTCTTCACCATCGTCGCTAATATTTACTTAGTGCTCATAATAGTATTATGCACAGTCCTAATTCTGTGTATGTATTACCTTATTTAATCTCTACAACCCCCTAAAAGTGGAAACATGAGAAAGAGATGCACGGAGAGCCTAGGTGATCTGTCCATGGTCACACACCTACCCCGGACATGGCATCAGTTGAAGAAAGTGGTGGTCCATGCCAGCGTCAGGCTGTGCCCGCAAGCTGAGCATAAGGTCACTCTACCCATGCCCCAGGATGTAATCTTATGACAAGACCAGGAACTTCCTAGCTGCCTGTGACTGACGGAATTTGTGTGAGAGAATTTTAACCTGCACAGCAATATTCGAGCGGGAGGCGTTAAGAGCAGAGAGGATGGTGTGGAAAAAAATACCCATGAGCCAAGTACCCCAGACATCAGAAGATTTTCCAACTCCCCTACATAAAACTAGCCCTTCCTCTCCTTGCTTGCTGAACAGAAGGAACAGAGGAACCCCACTGATTTCTAATTCGCTCCTTGTAGCCCATCATTCAATGTCCTCAGGTGGGCCAGTCATCTTGTCCCAACAACCACAGATGAGATGCAGCAACCTTACCACCCGTTGGCACTTGCACCATTAGAAATAAACACACAGAGGAAATCTCTGGTTAAAATGCATGCAATGTTCCTTTAAAATACACAGGAGCTTTCTAAGACAGCCATTTCACTTGGCAGTTGGGCGCTCAAAGCTCCAAATTAAACAAGAGTGTTAGTGAATTGAGCGAATTCATCTGCTTCTCCCAATGTAAATGTATACGCCGGTGTGGCCCTCGGTGTCTGCGTGCAGCCAGGCCGTGTTTCCATGGTGAGAGGCGAGCCTGGACAGTTAGGATTTGATCCCTTCTTCCCACTTAGCCTCTGGTGCTCGGCAGATCCTATTCTTCCTTGTTCAGAGGTGGAAATTCTCTGTATGGGGTGAGCTCACAGCCTGGGGTTCTGGTCCCAGCTGAGGAAACAATGTACCTCTTGTGATGTCCTTCTGCTTTGAGGTTTCAGGCCATCACAACGGAAGGAAGGAAGGAAGGAGGGGAGAAAGAAGGTAGGAAGGGAGGGAGGGAAGAAGAACGGGGTTACAGTGCTCTTCAAACCAAGCACAGGACTGTCCTTTAGACAGATGCCATCTATCTAGTGGGGAGATTTAAAAGTGAAACTTCCAGTACATTGAGCAAAATGTTGCAGAGAATTGTTAAACCTTTCTTATCTTATTAGGTCTCCGTTTTGCAAATGGGAACCCAGGGCCCAGAGAGGTTAAAGCATTTCCTGGATTGGCACAGGTTGCAGAGGCAGATCTGGCCTCTACCCCTAGGGAGTCTGGCTCCAGAGTTTATGCTCAAAATTGCTAGATTTCCTCTCTGTGGCTTCCCTGTCTGGAGACGGCACAGTCAGGGTTTCAGCTTGGAGGCGTCTGCTCTAAGAACTGACTCTTCCACGGAATAAGACAAGTTACTTCGTGTTTCTGGTCTCAGCTTGCTCCTCTGTAAAATGGGTGCCGTTATCCACGTAACAGATCCTGTCGGGCTGTAATGAGGAACAGATGATACAGAAAATGCATGTGACAGAAGTGTAGCTACAAGGGGGCAGTTAAAAAGTAAACGTGTTTATGCTGCTTTAAAATTTACATTGTGTTTTACTCATGCTACCTAAACTTCATGCCAACTCTTTGATCCAAGTCTTATCCATCCCAACCCAAATATAAGGAATTAGGTACTAAAAGAGAAAAAGTGACTTTCTTATAGTCCAGGACTTAAACCGAGGTCTTCTCACTTTTATGCTGAAAGTTCACAGGATTGTTGGCAGGGAGGGGCATAGACAATGTCATGTTCTTTGCTTTATTTTATTTTATTTTATTTTATTTTATTTTATTTTATTTTATTTTTTTAGTCTGATTGGGTACTGTAGTGACTTGAACATGGAAAGGACTAAGTTAGCTTGTTCTTCACTGAATGAATCATGACTGGATGGAGAAGAGGCTTGGTTAACCAGAGTCTTGGGGAAATGCAAGCTTCTTTATTTATGATTGAATTTCTGCTGAATCTAGAATCATCCTGGAACAAAGTACTGAGAATATATTTGAAACATTCCAGTTGACGGCCTTTCTCTCAGGAAGAGAAGTGTAATACACGTAAGTGAAACTTCACTGGTTGCCCAGGGATCTTGCAACGTCTCCTAGTCATGCGGTTATGGAAATTTTCAAACTAGAAAGAATCTCAGAAAGCATCTGATATGACCTTCTGCTCTGTGGGAGGATTCCCCCTTCACTGGGAACCTCGGCCAGCAGTGGAAGAGCCAAACCAACCTATCCCTATCACATTTCAGAGTTGAAATCGGATTTGGACTCAAGAATCAAACCATTTACAAGAAATGTAACACTGAGCAAATTCTTTAAGTACCCTATGCCTCAGTTTACTGATTTTTTAAAAAGATTTATTTATTTATTCATGAGAGAGAGAGAGAGAGAGAGAAGCAGAGACACAGGAGGAGGGAGAAGCAGGCTCCATGCCGGGAGCCCGACCCCGGGACTCCAGGATCGTACCCTGGGCCAAAGGCAGGCGCTAAACCACTGAGCCTCCCAGGGATCCCAATTTACTGATTTGTAAAAGCACACTTTAACATCTTGCTTTTTTCACTTAACTACACACCTGCAAGATTGTTTCATATCAGTACATTCAAAGCTGTCTAATTCTTTAATGCACACGCACAGACACATGCACACACACTAAATTATTTAATTAGCCCACTAACAACATAGTTTATTTCCTATTTTTTGCTGTTGTAAATATTCTTTAAAAAAAAAGATTTATTTATTTATTTATTCATGAGAGACAGAGAGAGAGAAGCAGAGACAGAGGCAGAGGGAGAAGCTGGCTCCACGCAGGGAGCCCGACACGGGACTCAATCCCGGGTCTCCAGGATCAGGCCCTGGGCTGAAGGCTGTGCCAAACCGCTGAGCCACCCGGGCTGCCCAGTTGTAAATATTCTTATAATAAAGATTCTTGATCAGATAAAACAAAAAAGTAGCACCTACTTCATAGGTTGCTGTGGCAAATCAATTCATAGCAAGCAGTCAGAACAGTACCTGACCCTTAAGAAGAACTCCATAAAGACTATTATTATTTTAATTTTTGTTGATTGGATAATTGGAATCTCTGGAAGAGGGATTATTGGAATAACAAGAAGAGGAAACAAAGTGAGAAAACATGCAGCCTATCAGGGGAATGAATTAGTTATGACCGAACTGACCAACGAGCAACAGCATACACGAGGTAGAAGTTGATTTACAAGTCACTCTTAGGAAATTCAGAGGCAGTCAGTTCAGGGCTACCATGGCCTCCGTGGTATCAGGAGTTCAGACCTCTTTAATCTGAATCCTCCACTATGGATGACCTCTGTAGGTTATCCCATGATCCCCATTTGCTGCTCCAGCTCTAGCCATTATAGCCACATTCCAGGCAGTGAGAAGGAAAAGACTGGGAAGAGGAGTGAGGACAAAGGTACAACTTTGCTTTTACAATTACCTGCAGCAAGTTACACACACCACTTTATCCACTTTGGCCAGGACTGAGTTACATGGTCACCCAACTGCAAGGAAGGCCAGGAAATGTAGTTTTTAATCTGGCAGCCAGGTGCTTCACAAAACATTACGAATCTAAATACCAAATACCATGGAAGATGGAGAGAATAGGTATTGGAGAACATCCATAATCATTACCACAGAGAGTTTGTGGAATTTGGGGAAAGGCAGTCCTGTAAACTTTGCTTTGGTAAGAGGGAGTCTTTTGGTCCAAGCTAAGAGTTTTTGATCCATGCCACAAGGATTTTCGTCAAAACTACCTCTTTCTCCCCAAACCGACACCTATCCAAGTCATGGTATAACAGGCCACTGCAACAGGGTAGAGACTCTTCCCATCCCCATGGTGGGGGGTGTATGCTTGGCTGTTTAGCTCTTGCGTTGACTTTGAGACATGCCTAGGAAGAGTTGCAGACCATGTGTGGCTTGTGGAGCCAGCTCACATGACTTATGTTGTGTAAGATCAACTTGACTCAACATTGAGCCCAGGTCAGACCCTGAAAGTTTTAGCTTTTCTCCTAGAGAGAAAACCATCCCTGATAGGATCTCTCCAGGGTTCTTCTTCTAACCGTGTAATATAGACCTTCTGGTGACTTGGAATATCTAGTAAATCACATTGTAACTGATTGGGGCCTATCTGTATTCATTAGAGTTCCTCCTCTTATTCTGGATCTGATCTCTCCTTCTTGTTCCAATGTGATTATAATCTAAAGTAGTTCCACCTGGACACCATAGGCACAGAAAAGAAAACTTCAGGCCAGTATCGCTGATGAACATAGATGCAAAAATCCTCAACAAAATATTAGCAAACCGAATTCCAGAATACATTGAAAGCATCTTACATCACAATCAAGTCACAATTTTAATCCAAGGATGTAAGGATTGTTCAGCATCTACAGATCAAACAGTGGGATACACCACATTAACAAAATAAAGGTAACCAGGGAGGGGCCTTATGCTTTCTGGAGAAGCTGGGCACAATTTTACAAGGAGTGTGTCTTCTGACTGAGGCCAAATTGTGCAATAGGTGGGGTTGGCTTCACTATCTTTGAGCTCCACTTCATAAGCCTCCTGCTCCCTCCCAGTCTCCCCAAACTCGGGGCTCTGGCTACTTCAAACTCTGCCCACCTTGGTTCCTGTTGTTTCTCTTTCTCTGAAAAGATTCTTAAGTACTTCATTACTCACTTCTCTAAAACCTGCTTAGCATTTTTAGGGGACTGGACAAGTGATAGATTAATCCATCCCTATTAAACATGTTGGATGACTAACCAAGGTTGGAGCAACAACATAATTTTGGGGTAGTAAGGCAAGTGTTAGGAAGTTTTTTGAAATTATTAATGTTTGTATCAAGAGTTTGGCAATTAACTCCCCCAAATTTATACAGAGAGAGAATTGTGGAGGTAGGATTAAGACCCAGATTCTCTGCTGGCCACTGTTCCCAGCCTCAAGGGGGATTCCAGAAAGGTCAATAGGTGACATTCTGGGGCAGATGGGTCTTTCAGGGTAGGCAGGCCTTGTCCCTCCCTCACAGACTAGCTCTGCCCTCCCAGGTTGGGCCCTGGCTCAAGGAATGGGCCTCCAGGATCAGCTAAATATATGGGACTTTGGGCTCAAGAGTCAACTTGAGTCTAGCTGGGAGGAAAGTTGACCAGGAATCACAGAACTCCGAAGGTGAGCTGGGGCAAGTTTTTGTGGGAGAAATTGGAATGAAGTTGGGGCAACCTTCCCACCTCTGTCTTCTCCCCAACTCAATCTGAAAGTACGTCAAATAATGTGGTTTCAGCTCCGTTTAGCGTCTTTCAACCTGAAAGTCAAAGTTTCTCTCCAAAGGAGGGAAACCTGCATGAATTGAAACTGAAATTAGTTAATGCGAAGCCCTGTGAACTGAAACTGTCAAATTTCACACAGCTCCGGTTTATCTTTCTCTTTTCCCAGCCACCCCCACACCCCCACACATTCATTCAGGAAACAAGTCAGATTTAGATGTTTTCCAATTGCCAGGCTCACAAAACCATCCACACACCAAACTTATACTCTTGAATTATAATGGCAAAAAGCAGCAAGGAATTATGGTTGGTGTATTTACCACTGAGTTTGACACATTGGGCTAATTAAAAAGATTATTCCATTCATTATAGAAAGCCCATCTCCTAGAGGGCTGGGGAATTTCCCAGGGGACCTGGACTACTGGAAGGAATGGCAAGAAAATGTCTGCTTGCCTTCTTGTCCTCCCTCAATAGTCTCTTCCTACTAGGGAAAGATGGAAACATCAGATTTACCTGAAGATGGCCCCTCAGAGGTCTTCCCCTGATGCAACTGAAGGATGAGAGTTGTTGAGACAAGTAGGACTTGTCTAACACTGGAAACTAGGGGTGACTATGGGATGATTTGGAAGTTTCATGAGAGGTTGCCTCCACTATTTCTCTCCCATAACCCTAAATACCCACCATCAGGGTCCCAAAGGAATCATCAACTCTAGGAAGTAAATGCTCTGCTAATGATATGAGTGACTCAGCCTCCTCTGTCTGGGTTACTGAATAGGAAGGAATAATTCTCCTGGACAGAAGAGTGAGCCAGGTAGAAATTCCTTCGTTATCTGGGTGGGTTTCTTAAGCACTTTGTATTTTACTCGAGTCTTCGGTCAACTTAGGAAGGGGCCTAAGGTGAGGAAGGGAACCAAATGGAGTGAAAATTAATATTTAATGGTTTGTAAACACCCTTTTGTGTATGTCATCTCAATTCACTTTCTCGATATACGTTTACCAATGGTTGTTCTGAAACTCAGAGACAAACCCAAGGTCAACTGTTTAGGAAGTGGTTGAACTGGGATTCTCTGACTCCTTCATGATCTCAGTGCTTTTACTCTAAGGGAAGGGATTTTCAAGATTGCCTAGGATAATCTGCCTACTACACTGAAGACCAAGCTGAGGCTATATTGGTAAAACAAACAACAACAACAAAAAAACCCTCACTTAAAATCACATAGCTAGTTTGGGCCAGAGAAAGGGAAGACCATGTTTCTTCTTTCCTAGACCACGATTCTTTCAACTACATGACACAATTGTAACAAGGAGACTCAAAGGGCCCTCTGCTAAGGCCAATTAAAAATATCAGAGTATGACTATGGGGTGGAAGGGAGAGTGATTTCTATTTTAGCCGTTATGAGGAGGAAATTATGTACATGAGCCTTTTAGCCACAAGTTTTCATTACAAGCAGAATATTTCTTTCTGTTGCAAACATGAATCCAGCATATTGAATGCTGGACTACTTTGCAAACAGATTCTCTATAGGGATGGATTAAAAATACCACAGTCCAGGTGATTCTAACATGTAGCCAGAAATGAGAACTACTGTAAAACTCAATAAAAGTCCTTTTACTAACTTCCTGGCTTTTGAATTCATACTAAGCTGAATAAAATCTTTTGAAATTAATTTAGTTATCATCATTTAGGCTGTGAGCTGAGATTCTGGCTCTGTCAGGTGTCATCTGCAGAATTTTGGTAGACTGGCCAGAGTGCCGATGGGTGATATTTCTCCTTGGCTCTAACGCATGTTATCCTTAATGCAGGCATAATTCAGAGTGCATTACGGTGAGAGAAGGAATTCCACCACACAAGTCCTTCTGACCTCGAGATTATAAGATTTAACATGTGTGTATGTGTATTATGTCACACATCCACATATATTTGTACATAAAATAGAGATATCTGTATATTACCTAACTGAAGATTCTAGGTTTTTCTTCATTTCTTTTCGAGAGTCAATGATTTTGAAGAAATGTGACATTTTTTTCTGGGGGGAGGTTTCTTGCCTCCCCCACTGCCCTGGTGAAAATCTCGCTTGGAACAATACGTCTTCTGTGAAACAGTCTCCACAGAAAGTTGTGGAAATAAATCTTCCCTCTCACCACTCAAACTGAAGTCAAACCGAGTAGAGCACAGAGGCTTTGGAAGGATTGACACTCAAAGGAAGAGGGAAAAGTGTCTTGAAAATGGAAGAGGTTGGGGGAGGGCCCAGCATAGAATTCCCTTCTGGCGACTGTTCTGTGGCACTGGGAGGGTGTGAGTTAGGCAAAAAAGAATATAAAGCCTTCCCTTAATAAATCTTCAGCTGTTACCTTTCATGTCCCTTTAGTGGAGAATCATAACGGCATGAAAGGGGATGTGGGGCTCTACTTGTCTTAACTCTCTGCTTTATGGGTGAGAGAAAACCCACAGGTGAACCGGAGCCAGCCCCGTCATGTGGCTCCTGTTCCTTAAGTGGTCACAGGCCAGCTTGAGGCCTGGTGAGCCACCATGGTGG
This sequence comes from Vulpes vulpes, assembly GCF_048418805.1. Lineage (NCBI taxonomy): Eukaryota > Metazoa > Chordata > Mammalia > Carnivora > Canidae > Vulpes > Vulpes vulpes. The sequence goes on from NC_132780.1 coordinate 142,852,203, forward strand.
GCACAGCGGACCAGGAAGCAGGATTTCAAATGGGGGCAGGGGGGTGTCTCTGAGACACCTCCTCACTCCCCAGCTACTCACTTTCATTCTGATGAAGCCCCTTGTTCTCAACTTTTGGGGCCAGAAATCCAGTCAAAGAGTCAGATGGGTTGATAGATGTCTCTTGTGAATTAAGATAAGTCTGTAAATAACATTTATTTTGTTTGATTAATTTAAACATCACCTTCTCCATGGGATCTGACTTATCAACTTATTAAATTTCACCTGATTCCCCCCCCCCCCCCCCTACATGGTGCTTATACATGATGCAATGAATCGAAACCCTCTCTGTGTGACAGGCACTGTGCCGGGTGCTGTCATGGTGATTCCACTGAACCCTGAACACCTCCCCATCAAGGCAGGTTCTATTACTATCCCCACTTCATACACGAGGAACCCAAAGCTTAACAAATTTAATTGACTGCCAGGAGCTGTCTGAGCAGCTTGACGGGTCATTCCCCGGAAGGTCACCGGCCAAGACTCACAAGGCCGGTGGTGGCCTCCTCGCTCCCCACTCTCCTCCTTCTGTGGTGAAAGCCTGGGCTTCCAGAAATGTCTCTGAAGGAGAAGCCCTGTCGTCCGCAGTTCGTGAGGCACTTTCTGGCCTTGCTGTGGGTTCCTGCGACCTGACTTCCAAACAGAGGCATTTGCTAATTTCCTGAAGAAAGCTCCAGGAAGTCTTGTCCTCGGGTGAAAGCTGTTCGCAGTAGGTGAGAAAAAGGGAAGTTTTCAGACCACCACACACTCGGAGGTTTCATTTTCAGTGTTGTGTGGAGCTGACAAATAAACCTATCTGACTTGGCTCTCCTTCTCCTGCCCCGCCTCCTGCCTCTCCTCTTTTCCAGATTCATGCGAGTGTTTTGGTTAACTTTATCCCCTCCTGTGTTATTGTTGTTGTACCACATATTAATGTGGTGCTTCTGTAGCCCAGAGGAGCACGGTTGAGTTACAGTAACAAGCTATGAGCTGAAGGAAAGTGCTGCAGTTTTTGGCTGGTCCAGTCCCAAATATACACCCGCACATCTGGACAAGAGATCATGTGACAGCTTGAAAAGCCAGAAACATATCCTGGCTACCATAAAAAATGGGTTCTGTTAAATTAAAAAGGCTTTAAATACTGGCTCAGCTGGTTTTGGAGGGGGGGTGTGTCTTTATTTCTCTCTCTCTTTTTTTTTCATCGTTCTGGAATGTGTTTGTGAGATTTGTGATTGCCGAAGCTTTAATTTAATATTGTGAACCCATCATATGGTGAATTTGTTTGCAAGTTTTTCTGAGGTGCGGCCAACCCTTCTCTACTTTCCTCACTTTGGGCATGGTTTGTCAATTTTTTGGGATCAAGGCTTCGTATTTTGGTAAAAAAACAAAAAACAAAAAACAAAACAAAACAAAAAACACTCTAAAAAGAAGAAACTCTCCTCTTTCCCACTGGCCAACCCCTCCCTCAGATCCCCTCAGGAAAACCTTAACCACCACCACCCCCCCGCCCCCCGCCACCACCACCAAAGCCTGTCTCCTCTTACAATCTTTAAGAAAGATCCCGTAGGGTAGTAAGCTTTAAAATATTATTGGTAAAGAGAAATGTCATTGTTTCTCTCTGGATAGAATCCAGAGCAGATTGAAAATAAAACATTTCTTGAGATGAACGGATGTTAAACACCAAAGTATGGTTAAGAATCTATCCTTGCAACTCAGAAAAAAATATATCTATTTTCTTTTTCTTACGCAAATAAAACATTCTTGTGTTGCCCGCTGGACATATCTTTCTCCCTGATTTACCAAGATTGCAGAAACCAGGATTAAACAAGACACCCATTCCAAAACCAAAAATCTGTTTTCTCAAACTATCCAAGAGAGAATGACTTTCGAAGTGAGCATGTGATAAAAAGACAAGATAGAAAAACTATGCCTTGCTTCTCTTTAAAGAATAAACAGCCTATTAGGCAGAGTGCTTTCTCTTGGCATTTGTACTATCTGCTGCTGATGATTTGTCTTTTCATTTGGAAAAAACTAATAGAAACAGTATTGGTAAAATGTCACCAGCTTTGGGTTTCCTAAAGTATGTGAAAACATTTTATTTTAACATATTCATAAGTTTGGCGCTTCTCTTCCCACCATTGACTGTCAGCTTCCTGGGAGCAAGGGCCTTGCCCGTCTTGCTTGCTGCTCAGTCCTCGTTGGTCTCACCAATGCTGCTGCTCGGCGTGAGCTGTGTGCCTCTGTTTACCTCTCCAGAAGTACCCCTCCTTACCCTTCCCTACTCCATTCTGCACCCTGGAGCTGATTTGTGTGAACTGAGTCAATAGACTCTGTAATGGTTATGTGCCAACTGGCCTGGGCCAGAAGATGCCCAGATAGCTGGTAAAACATTATTTCTGGGAGTGTCTCTGGAAGTGTTTCTAAAAGCGGTTAACATTTGATTCGGTAGACTAGATAATGTGGGCATGCATCATCCTATCTGTTGGGGTAGGACAGAGCCAAATGGAACAAAAAGGCCAAGGAACAGTGAATTCTCTCTTCTTGAGCTGGGACGTCCATTCCTTTCTGCCCTCAGACATCAGAGCTCCTGGTTCTCAGGCCTTTGGACTCCAGGCAGCACCAGCAGCCCCTAGTTCACAGGCCTGACCCCACTTGCTGTCCTGGTTTTCCAGCTTGCAGATGGCAGACTGTGGGACTTCTCAACTCTATAACCACATGAGCCAATTCCTATAATACCTCTCCTCACAGTTCTACTTCTTTGGAGAACCCTGACATACCTGGGCTCCCTGTTCCTCTGGCTTCCCTTTGGATACAGCCAATGGAGACACCAAGGTACATCAGCAGAGAGGCTGGCTGAGTCCCTGGCCTGTAGCTGGAGCCTGTCAGACCTAGGGATGGTAATGGCTCCCCTTCTTCTAGACCCAGGGCATTGCACTAGCCTTTGTAAGAGTTTCTTCATTACACTCATAAAATGACCCATTTGAGGTTATCTGTTTCCACTGCATCTAGATCTTGCTGGCATCCTAACAAACCTGGGATTTATTGAATGAACAAATGGAATGAGATTTTGCCATAATGAGCCATGCTTCTGGATTGTTGCAACAAGCAGGTTCCAGAACAATTTTATTTCATATGCCATTCCTTAGAAATGGAGTAGACATCATGAGTTCAAGGCTCCAAGGATGTGCTGGAGTTGTTTTGCCCCACTAAAAATCCACAATCTGCTCCTGCCCTATCCTTACTTGGTTTCTTTTGTGATCGGTGATATGAACAAAAACAAAGTGGTTTGTTGCATTCAGAAAGCTCCATTATTGAATCATCTATTGTTCATCCATTAATTAACTTATTTATTCATGATTCAATAGAAATTTAAAAAGCATCCGTATGCATCCAGGGATGGCAATTTTAATTTCCTCTTGCATGCCACCTGGATGATTCATAGAGCATGGCATTGCAGAGAATTCTGGAGCCGTCTGGGATCAGCGGGAAAATGTGCCAGATCAACCAGTAATGTCTGCCATAGACAGAGAAGTAGAAGCACATGTGATCAGTATTCACATGACTAGTATTTACCATTCCTGTGTTAGATGCCACTGAGTGAGCAAAAAACCCAAAATAAATCCTCATTACAAGATGATTGTTGCCTTCAGCTTTGCTCCTTCATGTTAAAATTGCACGCCTGCTCAAGAGCTTCTGATACACAATAACTACTAACCCTCAGACACACCCAGATGCTTTACTTTGTTTTACAAAGGAATCATTGACCTGCCAGTGCCCATTTTCCTTATTTACATTCCAGACAAAACACAAATTAAATATAAAGTTCTTCAATCTACTTTCCTGAAATGTAAATGACAGACTGCAATGACAAGACAGTCCCCTACTTTAATTGAGATGAAGATTTGCTAACTGGTTTTTATCACTTTAGGGTAATTTGTCACAACCATCACTCTGGAGTCAATGGCATCTTTTCCAGAAAATTCTTCTCTCCAGACCAGTCTTCCTGGATTTTCTTAGTAATTAAGAGAACACACATAAGGAACTTACTGTCTTCATCCTTTCATTCTTGATTACAGTGAATTTTGGCTTTATAGTCAGTTCAACCAGTAAGGCAACGGATTTGACATGCAGATTTCCTTGAATGGAGCTTCCCATGTTCCATGACCCCCTTGGGGTCAAATTTTCTGACAGCTCTGTTTGGTACCTAATCCTCTTTCCTGAATCCTGTTTCTTTGCTACTACCTAGCTCTGGAATCCTGGGCAAATTATTTACCCTCTCTGGGCCTTCATCGTACAGGAGGGGATTACATAACAAAAGCTAATATTTATTGAGCACGTACTTTGTGCCAGTCTATACACTAAATGCACTTTACTACATGTGTATACATTTAATACTAAATTAGTATGCTAAATATGTAATAAATGGTTTCTCCTAGGGATCAGCAAACACTTTCTGTAAAGCAAATATTTTCAGCTTTAGAGACTATATTCTCTCCATTGCAGCTACTTACTTCTGCCACTGTACTGTGAAAAGAGCCATAGTCAGTGTGTAAACAAATAGCTGTGCTCTAATAAAACTTCATGTATAAAAACAACCAGTGGGCTCAGTCTGGCCCACAGACTATAGCTTGCCACCCCTGCTTTATATGAATTTCCCTAATTAATTTGTGTAATAATCATATGGGGTAGGTGCTAAATAACTAGATTAAGTCACTTTTCTTAGGTTGCCAAGATAGGAAGAGCCAGGCTTCAAATTCAGTCTAATGGCCCTGTTTCTAAGTCAGCCTCTGAGTTGCTAAAGGCACTAAACATTGACCCACTTGTCCTTGCAGAGGGTCCCAGCCTGAGTCCTACCAATTTGCTCCTGTCCCTTTTTCCCTCAAAAAGTCCATGGTTCCCAAGCATCCATTTCCTCTGAATTCACCGTCTGTCCTCAGCACTGAGTTTGGCATCAACCCCAGCAAGTCCTAAATCCTCTTACATTCTGAGAATTAAGTCCTCTGCCAGACTGGGGTTTCTCTCAGTCTACATACAATTGTAATGAAATCACCAGATGAAACCAAAGAGTTCACAATGCCTGTTCCATAAATATGTTGACGATCCTGCGGTTTTGAGTTTGAACCTTCAGTTCCATTGTTAACTTGCCATGTGACGCTGGGCATATTGAAATCTCTTGGTTCCTTATCTATTAATGATGATTAAAAAAAAAAAAAGCAGCCCCACAGCCCATTGTTGCGAGGACTTGCCAGTAAAAGCATCACACAGCCATGGTGAAACAGAGTGCAGGGATGCCAAGCCATCCTTTTTCATTTCCTTGTTTTGAGGAGTGGCTATAAAAGTATCTTACTGTCAGTTAATGGTGTGTGCTGGTGTCTGGTGGCCCTCTATCCCGGGCAGGTGAGTGGAAAGCCACAGTGAGACTTCATTTCAAGCTCTAGGTGCAGAGCCTCATGTGAGAGGTAGAAGTTACCACTTCCAAACTTCTGTCCTTGTCATCTGTGCTGGATAAAACTCCAGGAGGTGTTGGACCTGTGGATCCACCCATTTGTTGGGCCAATATTTATCGTGTGCCTGGGGAGTGGGCCTAGGGAGTGTGGTGGTGAACAGTACACACTAGGTCTCCCATATTGTAGCTAGAGCCACAGGTACTCAACAGCTCCTCACCCAACACCCAAGGTGGTAACGACACAGTGATAAGTGCTGTGAAGCAAGCAAGTGCCATGAGACCTTCTGAGGAAGAAGGACCCCACATCGGGATGAGGAGGGTCTAAGGAAATCCTGCCTAGAATGTGCCTTTACTTCCCTGCATCTACCACCCCTGGCTGTGTAAAGGACCTGAGGACAGAAGCAGCTGAGTGCTCTAAAGAAGTGAGACCAGGGGGTCTTGGGGCTATGAGTTGAGGCCAGAGAGCAAGGCAGAGGCCAGATCAGGTGGTGCCTTGTAGGTGATGGGAGTACTGGTTTTTTTCTAGCAGATAAAAAAAAAAACTATTAAGAGGTAATAAACAGAGGGTAACAGGATCATGGATGGGCCAAGAAAATATGGGCTTGAAAGGGTACTGATTGAGTTTAAAGCTTTGGAGGTAAATTTGGCCTCAAGCAGCTTTCTCAACCTTCTCTCCCACATCTCTTTATATTTACATTTCACTTATATAAATGAAATATTTACACTTAATTTATATCTTACTTATATAAAATTATTTATATATTTACTTTATATTATATTTGTATCTCAACCCTTCTCTCTAACGGACAGGTCTTCTCTAGGTCCCTTTATGCCCCACTCCATGGCCACACCTCTGGCAATACCCTACTCCCATAGAAAAGTGATCTCATTTCCTTGGTGCTTGTCTAGGGCCTGCCTTCCTTCAGAACCAGCTCTTACCTCTTCCATGAGTCCTTCTTGGGTAGTCCTTCATCACATTACAAGATGTAGTCAGGCACTATGGACAAACTAGAAGGGGATAGGTAAAGTCTTCCCAATCTCTCACTTCAATAGTTTCCCCTAAAGTTCTTTCCAAAAGCCACAGCTCTGGTTTTCTCTCACCAAGAAATTATCTGGGGGTAACTAGGTGGCTCAGTAGTTGAGCATCTGCCTTCAGCTCAGGTTGTGATCCCGGGATCCCGAGATTGAGTCCTGTATCCGGCTCCCCTCAGGGAGTCTGCTTCTCCCTCTGCCTATGTCTCTGCCTCTCTCTGTGTGTGTGTCTCTCATGAATAATCAAAAAAATGTTTTTTAAAAAAGATATTATCTGCAGGCCATTAAATACCACCCTTGCTCATCCCTCAAGGTGGACCTCAGAATCGCTCTTCACATGAAACCTCCCTGGGTGCTCCCATGGGAAGGGACTTTGATCCATCCCTCCTCTAAAGTACCAGCTATTTACTGATTATTGTTAAGAAGACAGAATGAAACAAAACAAACTTTTCTGTATAGCCATCATGTTCCCTAAGTCAAAGATTTTTTTTAAGTATGAGGATTGTACCTTGTGACTCTTCCTATATTCTTCAGTGACACAGCATCCTGTAGATATTCAGTAAATCATGTTTCTTGGTACTTCTGAGTCTGAGGTCACATGATCATTTGTATGCCTGGCTTCATGGGAGACAAGAGGTTTCTAACCTTGTCCCTTGAAGTCTTTTTCCCATACTGTCATCAGAGTGATCAACCCAAAACTTCCTTCTGTGTCATTCCTCTTCTTTGAGCCATCAGCCTCTCTCCTCATTGGCCGCCTAATAAAATCTGAACTCCTTAGAACAGTGCCTTCCTGAATCTCTAGCTGTGTTGTAGTTTTTTGTTTGTGTGTGTGTGTGTGTTTGTGTTAGTTTTTACTACTGCTGTATAATGAATTACCGTGACCTCAGCAACTTAAAACAACTCATTTATTATCTCCCACTTTCTGTGTGTTGGGAATGTGACATGCCTTAGTTTGGTACTTTGCATCAGAGTCTAAACCAAGCTGCCGTCAAGCTCTCAGCTGTGGCTGGGGTCTTATTGGAGGCTCAACTCAGGAAGAATTCACTTCCAAGTTCACTCTGATTGTTAGCAGAATTTATTTACTTGCGGTTGCAGGCCAGAGGTCTCCCTTAGCTACTAGAAGCCTCCTACGGTTTCTTGTCACATGGACTTCCACTTACTTCATGGCAACTTGTTTTCTCACCGCTGACAAGGGAAGGAGGGACTCCTTGCAAGTCTTCTAGGAGTCTTACATAACGGAATAGAATACCACCAACCCTTTTGCCATATTTTATAAGTTAGAGGTCAGTCATAGGACATTTCCATTCACAAAGAGAGAGGATTATACTAGGTTATGAACACCAGAGAGTGAGGATCTAGGACCTGTCAGCCACAGGCTGTGTCTCCTTTCACTGCTTCTGGAAAGTGAACTCTAGGAATACCAGATGTTTCTACTTCTATAAACATACCATGTCTTTTACATCTCTAGGAATTTACATATGCATTTGTATCTGACTGAAATGTCCTCCCCTACTTCATCGCCTCCAGTAATTCTTCCCCAATATCTTTTACCCTAGAAATTTTAACCAAACCCTTCTCTGCGATACTTCTGCTCTCTGGGATCATATCCATGATCATGCTCATTACTTGTTTATCTCTGTACAATATAGTAGACTATAGAATATAGTATAGATACTCTATGATATCTACAGTATTAGATTGTAATTTCTTTGAGATTGGGGAGTATATGTCCTTCATTTATCTATCTCCAGTGTATATAGCTAATATTTGATTGATAAACCTGGAGAATGTGTGAAAGGTGGCCTCTTTAATGGAAAATGGTCATGGATCGAAAATGAAGGTCTGCAACCTCCTTGTTCTCATGCTCCCTAAATAAATTTTGAAAAGTTATTTACCCTTTCACATGTTTTTGAGTGGGTATCTATAACTGATCAGTTGTTATTACGTTATGCTGCTATAACAAACATACCCCATATCTTTGTGGCTTACAGTAACAGGGCTCTCTGCCTTGCTTACCTGATAGTTGAGTGTAAGTTGTTTATAGCTCTGTTCCATAGGTCTTCTTCTTTCCAGGATCCAGGCTGAAGCAAGACCTATTGTTTGGGACCTGATATTCTCGTGACAGAAGGAAAAAAAAGTTTCAGTAGAACCACGTGATGACTTTTAAAACTTCTGTACTGCTCTGGCACACATCACTTCTGCTAGCATTCTATGGACCAAAGCAGGTCATATAGCCATGCGTGACCCAAGTATATTCCTCTTATGAGAACAAGGCAATAAGTAGTTAATTTGAAGCAAAAATCCAATCCATCACTGCATCTAACAATTTTTATTCACAGGCCAGGCTTAATAGTTGGCAAATGTTATGAAGTTTGGCATATTGTATGTGTGCTTTAAATATGTATTTCCCCCTTGGCAAAGGTGGTTCGCATGTTCAAATAAATCAGTCAGATCAACTTTGTTTTTGTTAGAAAAAATTGACTTAAAATTTCAGTTCAAATACACTTGTTGATATGTTCCTATGGGAACTGTTCATTCATTTCTAATTCATATATAGGTAGATAGTCACACAGATAAAGTCACAGAGCCTTGTCAACAGTTGGTTTCCTGACAGAAATAAGTTTCTGCCCCTTTAGTAATTCTCACTAAAGTCTTCTCTGCTTTATTGTCAATCAGTTCCTTTTAGAACAATGCATGATTGAACTGTCCCTCTTATTCAGCATCCCAAGGGTTTTTACTCACCAAGGTATGGTCCAAAGCAAGATTTGGATGGGCAAGAAATATACCATATTTTGTCAGATAGGCAACTGTGAAACAGTAGCATGGAGGTGCTTGGTTACAGAGTGTTTATGGTTGCTGACGATCTGGAGAATGATTCTCTCAAATTATTCTTGTCTGTGTACCCCTCCCACCCCCAGAAGTCTTTGGGCTCCAAGGAGCACATACACCGCATTTAAAGGTTATTTCTGTAAGATATGGAATGCTCTAGGTAGAGGTGAAAGGGAGAAGAAATGGAATAATCTTGATGAAAAAAAGAACCAGAAAGAAGAAAGTAGAATCACAGGCTCGAAGCATATAGAAAAACTGTGAAAGTTGAGAAATAAAGGCTTTCCCTTGCTGAAGCTGGCCAGTGAGATGTTACAAGTCTTCCTTCCTGGAGAGGAGGAGACACCAGTGACGGGGGTTGGGGAAGGAAAGAGAACTTGAGGGCTTGTCCCAGAGTGAGGGGTGAGCATAGAGGAAAGAGTCCTGGACACCAGCCCAAGGAGGATGATTGTGTTGGTGCCAGTTTGAGGAAACATCACGTACGTGGTTTCTCTAGCTGATTTTAGAGGAAGTTTTAGAAATCATTGATTTCATCTGCTCGTCACTAGCATGATTAATACATGTTTCAGGACACACACACGCGCACGCGCGCACACACACACACACACTCTTATTAATGAAGCCCGTATGCCTTGTACAAGAAACAGATCACAAAGCTCTGGAAATACTTTTCTAGGACATTTCCTGTCCCTGCCCCCACTACTCCATCACCCACCACCCACTGCCTCTTTTCCTTCATTTCTTCACCTTTTATTCTTTCTTCTTTTTTTGTTCTCTGCTCCTTTCCTGTACTTTCCTTTTATTCCCAAACTCATCCCCAAAGGCCCAATTTTTTGGTCAGCAACTGATTATGAAGGAAATGAACATACTCTTCACCTCGCCTTAGAAAAGCTAGGAAGATGTTAGCTTGGGAAAAGCATCTTTGTTGGGAAAATGAATCAAGGTAATAAGGTATCACTGAAAGTCTCTAGCCAGGTACAATGTGGCACAGCACCAAAAGGCTTTCTCAGGAGTCTTAATCAAATCTATATTAATTATTTAAAAAATATGTATGTGGATGGAACTGTAGGATGCCAGAGGGGGAAAGGAATTTAGGGACCATCTAAATCAAAATGCTCATTTTACACAAGAGGAAACTGAGGCCAGAGAGGAGAAACGCTTTGTCCAAAGTTACATAGGACTAGTGATTTTCTACCTCATAATCCGTTATATTATGGAAAACATGGGGACCCATGAGTTAAAAATCCAGAGGAAATCTGTTAATGTGCACATATATGTACATAGCAGTTATAGTTAAGTATTGCAGACAAGATGTGCACACTTTTAAATCTCCTTTTTGTTGGGGTTTTAACTGAGTACGGTCATCTCCTACTTATTTAAGAATGGGATACCTATGGTAACTGAGTAACTTGTTTGCCCACTTGTAACCATGTGGCTAGATCAGACAGTGATAAGTATCTGAGTAGACTTTTTAATGTTCTGAGTCATGTATTTCTGACTGGGGTCTTCAGCAAAATATGCCTGATATTAGGATTAGCCAAAATGATCTGTTCCCCTAGGAAGCATTTGGCTGGGAATTAGGAGATCTGGGTTCTAATCAAACTATTCACTGTTTTTGTTTGTTTGTTTGTTTGTTTGTTTTTATGGCTTTGGGAGGTACCCATCCTCTCTTTGGAACTTGATTTTGGCATCTGCAAAGTGTGAATAATACCTCATCAATGGTGAGAAGTTAATGAAATGCGGAGCATAAAGCACATGATGAATGATTGAATGCTGCAACAACAATGTAAGGGACTTTAATTTGTATTACTACCTTGTGTTGCCATGCAGAACTGCAGGTCTTTTTTTTTTTTTTTTTTTTTTTTTTTGTAGGTGAGAGATGTCCTCATACATACTCTCTAGTGGCACTTCCGTCTCTGCCCTGTGTCTTCCTTTTAGAGAGACTTTTCTGAGTATCCCCTTGTCATCTGAAGTACTACTCAATCCCTTTCCCTGGCTCACTCTCAACCCACTTTGCCAGTTCAACTTTTACCTTTAGCACTTGTCACCCCCTGGCATATTATAAAGTCTTCGCTTTCTTTCTCCTCTATGCGAGTGGAAGATCCATGAGGGTAGGGACTTTGGCAGTTTAGCTGTCTGCCTTTTTCCCAGGGCCTAGAACAAATAGTGCCTGGCTCGTAGTTCATGTTGAATAAGCACTTGCTGATGGGTGAATAAACACGAGACCTCCTGAACGAATGTGATGCAGGTGTATGTAGTAGGAGATGCAGTTGCTGTAGGAAGAAGAAGAGGTGACTCAGGGGTGGTGGTGATAGCTTGGCTGATCCACATATTCAGATTTTGTGGTCTGAATGGATGGTTTGAATGTCCAGAGATAGATAGCCGAGCAGTTTTATCAGAACTTTACCTCTAAATGTCCAGTGATAGAGAAGACCAGGACAGTTGAGTGTTGGTAGCTCACCAGAGTAAGATGTGCTCCTGTTGGCATCCATCTAGAGATCTGGGTCAAGCTAAGATGGTGGGGAGGAGCAGTTCATTTTTAAAACACTTGTAACGATAGGAGAGATGAGACGATGAGGAGAGGGTCAAGGACAGGGTGGGAAGGGGGTAGGTTGTCTTGTGGCACTTAGAGACTCTTCACATCTTCAGGTGTGAGCCAGCCTCTGCTAGATGCAAGTCATGGTCTGACACCAACTGTTTGCCCAAACTTGGAAATCTGTGGGTGATGGACTGTACATGGGAAAGTTACGGAAGCTTCTGGAAGCTTCTGGTTTTGTGAACCAAGTACCAGAATTCACCTACAAAGAACATTTGGAACACTGAAAGGAAGTACACTTGGTTCTTCCTCTGAATTAGTGTTAAGGGCAGAGATCTCTAGGTGACCTTGCACTGAATTGACTTTCAAGGTGCTGGGCTGATAAAACCTGCCGTTGCCAAGAGTCAGCTCGAGGATCTTGACCTCTGTGGTAGTACACAAGGCTGCATTGTATTGTATCATGTCGCATTTTGTATATGTACACACACATCTTCAGTGTGTGTAGGGAAAAGGCCGCAGACAGAAAGAGGCAAGAAGGGAGAGGGTGGGGATGTCCTAGATGTCCCAGTGAGCAGTGTGGACTGTGGGCAAGGAGCCTCGTGCTAGCCTCTCCTCATTCTGGATTCACAGCACACTGAGGCCTCTGCAGTGCTCTGCCATCTGACTCAAGGCCCTGCTGGAAATGGTCTGAGCAGCACTTACGAGAAATGAAAGAAAATAGTTAAACACAGCTAATCCCCACCTCCCTCCCAGGTGGCCGTGCCTGTGGAATGCCCGATCCCCAGAAACCCACTCTGCTAGCTGACACGGGTTGTGTCTGCACGTTTCCCCCCGCCATGTGCAGTCCACAGACACAGGTCTGCCTGTCAGCAATTCCGAGTCATTTTCTTTTCCATTCTGGTTTCGGGGCTAGGCCTCTGGAGGCCCCAGGCATATCCATGAGGGGCTGCCCTGGGAGGTCTAGGGGATGCTGAACTGTGGGGGTCAGCTGGGCTTTGCCTGGGTCTGCTCTCTCCTAAGGAAACAGATGACTCTTCTGGGGTGTGTCTGAGTTTGGCAGTTGTGGAGGGGGAGACAGAGGAGCCTCATCCCTGGTACTCTCTAGGGCCTGGGAAGAGTGTGGAAGAGCCATCCACCCTCCCCATGATCTCATTCCCACCTCCCCACTCTCCTTTAGTCAACAGCAGGATTTGGAGAAGCTCTTTCGGTGTGGTTGTGGGATCCCTGACCTCTACACAGTCCTCCTGCCTTAGAGCAACGGGCTCCATATTGGGATCTTTTAACTTTTCTGTGAAGATCTGGGGAAGCTGCTTTTCTCCTCAGGATGCTTCCTCCCGCCAGCCAAGTCATGTTCCGTTGAGGTCATGGGAGATGGATTATTTTACACAGGCATTTGCAAATGACGGCTCAAACTTGAATCTACAAGTAGGTGTTGATGGCAGAAACTTCCAAGCATCTGTTTCCATCCCTTTGGCACCCCCACCCCCAGCATCTGCTCCACACCTTTTCGGGCTTGCAGAAACTTTCTGTTCTCCTTTGACTTTGTCTTCTCTGGCATTCAGTAGGAGCTCTGACACGTGGAACCCAGAGCTGGGGGGGAGCCGGGATATTCGAGGTACTGGGGGTTGTCTGCCTAGGAAGACAGCGAGTTCAAGGCTCAAGGCTGAGTGGCATTTGAAGTAGTGCATGGTACCAAAATTCACCCACCAACTGCCAACGCAGATGAGAAGGACCACACACCACTGTTTCCTTTTGTAAGACAGCCCCCCACACCCCCCACCTCATGTTAGGTTAGGGTCAACGTTGTGCTCTCTCCAAGGGAGTTTTTCTTGGCACAATCATGAATTTGTCTCTGTTTTTGACGTAAGTCACAGAACAATTGTTCACAAAGACAGCGAAAGGAAAATGGAGTGATCATAACCAAATCCTCTATCTCCTCTTTCATTTCCCACACCTCTGAAGAGGTTTAGATAGGATCGTGGCTTCTTCCCTGCCCCCCAGGATTGTAGCCTGCCCCCTAAATTCCTTTAGACATTGTGTTATTAGATAGGAGAATTTTCAGAATAGCCCACAATAAGGGTTGGATAACTGTGCTATGCTTTACTCTGACCTTATTTCCCCTTCAGACAACTGTTAACTTGGACGAGGATCCCTCAACCTCCAACGGGGCTGAAACTGTGAATGTAAAGAGCACCACAGCTTCTCTCCTTTCCTTACCCAAATTGGTGGTCAGTTACTTCACTGAATTTGCACCCATTTCTAAAAATCTTCCAAGTCTAGTGCATACAAAACCATATAAAAATAACGTTAATTCTAAACAACAACATATATAAAAATCAGATCCTGGTATCTTCCTCAAAAGCCTCCAGAGCCTCCTGGCTACCTGCAGGATGAAGCCCAAAGAGTTAGCCAAGATGCTAAGTGCAGTTGCATAGGTTGTATACTGCACAATGCTGAGGGGCACTGTGTTCTTTGCAACCATACTAAGGCTCAGCAATAAGCAAAGCATTCAAAGCTCTTCACAGTACATTTTCAAGCAGCTCATCTAATTTTATGTTTCCTAAGCCTATAGGTACACCTTTAGCTTTAGCCAGTCTGGTCTTATTGCCTTTAAATACATCTTGGAATTCTACATCTTGGCCTTTACACACACTCTTCCCTGAGCATGAGGACCATGGGTTCCTCATTTCCACCCAGCTGCATCTTCCCAGTGCTTTAAAACCTACCTTAAGTTTCACCTTTTCTGCCCACCTGGAAGCCATTGCTATTGCTTCTGAGTTTCTAAAGTACCTGTTGTCAGGAGGCCTCTTGAGACACATTGCACACAGTTAGAATTTTGGTTTCCTTCTCAGGAATTCTCTATCTCCAACTAGATTATGAGCATTTGAAGACAGAGCCCATGTTAACATTTCCTGGATTTCCTACAGCACCAGACACAGTGCCTGACATACAAAGTGTGCTCAAGAGATTGTTGATCTACTGGCTGGTTGGTTCAAGTTGCTTTGGGAAGAATCCACGCACCCTCTCTCTCACCCCCTTGTTATTTTATTCCAGTTCCTGGAATTTCATAATAACAGAGATGGTTCCAGAAAGCTGATACAGGCCATTTCCTCCAAATAAACCCATGTTTTCATATGACAAGCTGCGGAACTCTCTATAAAAGGAACCCTCTGTTTGGGTCCCCATCAAACACATGCCAGATAATAATGATAACAAAACAATGTCCATTTATTTAGTGCTTACCGACTATCTGCACATGGGCTAAAGACTTTACATACATTATCTTACTTAATCCTCAGCAAACCATGGGGTAGAGACTCATGTTTTCCCAGCTTTATAGATGAATAAACAAAGGCTCAAAAAGGTGAAGCAATTTGTCTTAAGTGACAGAGCTACTTAGTGGTGGCCCTAGGATTTGAACCCAGTCCTTTCAGATCCCAAGGATCTTAACCACTGGGCTGGTACACAAGATTTCCCAGGTCAGGTTTACAGCACTTTTGAAGGGCATCCCGGTTGTAAGGCACTCTGTGTTCAGAGCTGACCTTAATGTGGCCACAGGCCCCCATGCTCATAGCGTGTCTGCCAGAAACTAGTTAACAGGCCTTATCTTTAAGCTATTGGACTAAGTCCCTTCCTGTTCTAAGAATTTATGAAGCTACAAAAAAGCAAAGACACGGCCCTTGCTCTCAGGAATTTACAATCTTGTTGGGGAGGGAAGATAGAAACCTTTAGTAGAGGAAGAGTTAGCTAAGTAGAATTAGTCCCACCCAGGTGAGTGGTGGAGATCGGCGGGTTCAAGCACATCAGAGGGTCAGAGGGGCCAGCACTCTTTCTCGGCAAGCAGAGTGTTCTAGGCAAGCAGAGTGAGCTCGGATCTGCCATCAGAAGGATGCCTTTTCTTAAAGGACAATGAGCTTGACCTTCTCAACAAGGCCCGCAGACAACAAGGCCTTGCCAGAGGAGTGAGTGGTGCATATCACAACCCCAGGATGTTTATCGGCCAGGCCATTTTGACCCTTCAACAAGATGTTTCTTGAGCAAATTTTTTGGAATTTTGGTGGGCTCTGACCTGCAGTTTTCACTTCCAAAATAACTTGACTTTTCTAAAGTGGTAATTTCATTTTCATGATAATACTAAACTGAAGCCACATGATCTCTAATTGGAAGCAGGTCTTGGGCCGCAGTGTTGCCAAGAAGCAGTAAGAAACATGCTTATTCTACTACTTTGCTTGAGGCACTCAGCATTTTTGAATGCCTGGGCAGAAATATAGTTTTTTAAATAAAGCCAATCCCTGAGAGAGGAGGGGGCAAAAGGAGGAGAAAGAAAGGCGGGGATGGGGGTGGTTAGAAATGGAAGAATGGGGAACGTTTGGGGGTTTTTTCCCCCTTTCTCCTTCTTTCTAACTTTTTTTAAAATTAAAAGGAGGGAAAAATCATACTTTTTTTTTTTTTTTTTTGTATTTAAATTCTCCCGTGTGTGTCTGCCATCTTCTGGGTATTAGTGAAATCGGGGTGTGTTCTGCTGTCTCTTGAAGTGAGGGCTGGGGCATCGGGGACATTCTTGGACTTTCGAGGTTGCTGTTGGGATTTCCTTCAAGCCAGCGAAGCGCAGGGCCCACTGCATGAGACACGCTGGGAATCATTCCTTTTTTAAAAAATTTTCTTTCCCACATCACACTTCACTTGTTCTATTAATTGCATCCTGATGAGAGATGCAGTAACTCTTCCTCCAGTGGCAGTTGGAGATTGTTTTAAGAAGTCTCTCTGGGGGGAGACAAGAAAGCAATCCCAGCTTTCCTGTGACAGAGCAGCAGAAAGTGTCCCAGGGAAGGCTCCAGAAAATACTGACATGAAGGAAATCTTTTAATGACGTTTTGAAAAAGAAGCAAAACAAACCCCTCTCCGAAAACAGAAATTATATAACGGATTAAATGCATATCGGAACTTTCTGACGGAAGCCAAAGCTGTTTTCTAAATACAGTTGGGAGCTTAGTAAATCACATGGTGTTTTCGGAGACTCTTCCTCTCCCTCTGCCCTCAGTTTCCTGCGAGGCAACATTTTAGACAGACTCGCTGCAGGGGATGCCAGGGTCTGAGGCTGTGTCCCACCCCGCCTGGTTAATGCCCTCCCTGCGCCCCCTCTGGGCTGCAGCCCCGCAGCCGGGACACCTCCCTCCCTGTCTGCGCAGGCCCTCCCGCTGGCCCTGCCACTTTTGGCCTTGGCCCTTTCTGCCAGGGCTCCCCATTGCCTGGGCTGTGCCGGAAAAAATCCCTGGCATGATTCTTACTCTCCCTTTCCTACTTTGCACACCATACTAACGGCAAGATATAAAAGGAAGAATGAGGAAGCAATAAAGGAAGGGCGAAATGAACGAAGGGGGAGAGAGAAAGTTCTAGATTTCAGCCCTAACTGGGGCCTGTAAAAAGCCACTGTGCCCTGAGTTGGCAAAGAGTAGCCCAGAACTTGGGTTGAAAGAGAAAGTCTCGTGGGGGAGACTATTTAGAAATGCAACCACAGTGCCCCAAGATAGATGTGACTCAGTGACTTCCCAAAACATGAATTTCAGATAAATATCACGTTACATCCTTCTTGTGCTTTTCAACTTGATTTTTCTAAGGTAGTCGTTGACATTTTTAATTGAAACCCCGCTGTTACACACCCACTCCAGTTTCCAGGGAAGGCGTGCAGGTGGTGAAGGTCCAGCAGGGATGTGTGCTTTCTCCTGAGTCCCCAGGGACCCCTAGGCCCTAAAGCCCGAAGAAGCCAGAACATCTGGTCCATTTCAGCAGTTTATTCGCAAGTTCAGCCTGTCATCTGGATGTTTTGTCTATGCAGTGCCAAACATCTGGGTTGACATTTTTTTAACCAGACTTACTAGATGTTTTGGCATTGTGTAGACAGGAATTCAATTTTTAAAGTTATTTCTCTACTCATCTGCGATTCTAACCAGTGCTCTGGTACAATGAAGGAGAGAGATACAAATGAAGACTCCCCCCAACCCTACTCCTATTGCTTTGCAATTTTAGAGGTCTCTATACCACTCTAAATCAGTGATTTGACAGCTTTGCTTTTTTATTAGATGAACTTTTTTTTTTTAATTTTAGTGTTTTACTTTTTTATTTTCATAGATGAAATTGACCAAAATAATGTGATGTATTCATCTTAACAGGATACAAACTTAGATATTCTAAATTTATTTTAAGATAATTAAAATTTTACTGTCTTTAAGCAGCTTGAAAACATAGAGGCAAGAGCTTAAAAATAGAGAATTGAGTCTTGAAAATAATTTATGAGGATTAGGTTACCACTGGATTTTCATACTCATTTGAGTTAAGTTTGTGAGATCCTGGAAGGGAGATATGATTTTTAAAAATCTTTATCCTCAAACTGGTCACAGTTGTTGTTAGGGATGGCAGTGATGGTGATACAGGCAGATAGAATGTGAGTTTATATATTTTTTAAATTTATTTAAAGTTATTTTATGATGTTTATCTTTCACTTGTATGTTCTAGACTGTAAGTAAATAAAAATGTGGTTTTTACCTTGAAAACTGGTGTTTCACAACACTCCTGAACTAGAGAGACCTTTCTCTTTCCTCAAAACAGTAGGAAAAGTTAATATCTTATGAATTTTTCTATGCTAAATGGTTTCAATTTTGGGGGATGGAGCACCTAACCATGAAGAAAGCCTTGTTCCAGTATTGGATATGTTTTTGCCATCAACTCTGTGTAAGCCTTGGTCAAATTCCTTCTCAGTTCATGAACTCTGGTGGAGACAGGGGGAGCAAAAAATAGCGTTGGTCAGGCTGGGAGATCTATGAGGTCAGGGCTCCACTTATGAAGTGAAAATTTCACAACAGTGTCTTATCTATGGATATTTGCTAGTTGGTCTTCTTGTGAAGGGGACTGATGTTGGGAATGCCCCCACGTTGCCATCTTGAGCACTCTGCTACTCTTTTCAGAATCCTCAGGAAGTTGCTATACCCAGCAAAGCTGTCCTTCTGAAACAAAGGAGAGGTAAAGACTTTCCCAAATAATAAAAAACTGAAGGAATTGATCACCACTGAAGGAATAAGATCTGTCTTATAAGAAACACTGAAGAGCATTCTATAAGCTTAAATTAAAAGATGCCAGTTACCACTGTAAAAACATATGCATGTGTTAAACTCCAGCAAAGCTAACTATGTAGTCAGAGTCTGATTCTCTCCGATTTTAATGGTAGTATGTATATCACACCTCTAGTTTAAAAGTTTAAAAATTATATTAAAAAGGACTATAACTATAATAATTTGTTATTGGATGTGCAATATTGTAACATTAAAATCCTAAAATGGCAGAAGGGAGCAATAAAAAAATAAAGTATCCATATGCTTTTAAGGTTAAATTGTTATCAGCTTAAAATAAGATATTTTATGTAAACCTCATGATAACCACAAAGTCAAAACCTATAGTATATATATAAAAGATTACGGCATATATATCAACAAATTGGACAACCTAGAAGAAATGGACAAAATCCTGGAAACATATAGCTTGTCAAGACTGAATTGTGAAGAGACAGAAAATCTGAACCAACCATTTACTAGGAAGAAACTGAATCAGGAATCAAAAACCTCCCAACAAACAAAAGTCCAGGATCAGATGGTTTCACTGGTATATTTTACCAAACAATTAAAGAAGAATTAATACCAATTTTTCTCAAACTATTCCAAAAAATAGAAGAGGGAATACTTCCAAACCCATTTTACAAGGCCAGCATTACTCTGATACCAAAACCGGATAAGGACACTAATCAGAAAAGAAAATTATAGGCCAATATCACTGATGAACATAAATGCAAAAATCCTCAACAAAATTAACAAACCAAATTCAACAATGTATTAAAAGATATCATATACCATGAGCAAGTGGGATTCATTTCTCAGATACTATGATTCAATATCCACAAATCAATCATCATGGTACAACACATTATAAAATTAAGATAATAATAAATCATCTCAATAGATGCGGAGAAAGCATTTGACAAATTTCAATATCCATTTATGATAAAAATCCTCAACAAAGGGAAGATAAAGAAAATATACCTTAACATAAGACCACATATGGCAATCCCACTGCTAACATTATACTCAATAGTGAAAAAATTTTCTTTTAGGTGAAGAACAAACAATGATATTTACTCTAGCCACTTTTATTCAACATAGTACTGGAAGTCCTACCCAGGGTAAGTAGACAAGAGAAAGAAAGTAAAAAGGCATCCAGATCAGAATGGAAGAATTAAAACTGTTTCTGTTTGCAGATGACATGATACTGTATACAGAAAACTCAAAGGACTCCACTAAGACAGTTAGAACTAGTCGACAAATTCAATCTAAGTGAAGGACACAAAATCAATATTAAAAAATTATTGGTCTTATATACTAAAAATGAGATATCCAAAAAAGAAAGAAAATAATCCTATTCACAATAGCATCAAGAACAATAAATATTTAGAGAAAAATTTAATCAAGGAAGTAAAACATCTGTAAACTGAAAACTATAAGACATTGATGAAAGAAATTGAAAAAGACACAAATTAACAGATAGTTCATGTTTGTGGATGCAAAGAATTACCCTTGTTACCCAAAGTTATCTACAGATTCGATGCAAATGTTCAATGCCACTTTTTTTACAGAAATAGAAAAAAAAAAACAATACTGAAATAGTATAGAACCACAAAAAACCTTAAATAGCCAAACAACTGCACTATTCAAACTATATTACAAAGCTATAGTAAACAAAACAGTATGGTATTGGCATAAAAATAGATGGATAGATCGATGGAATATAATGAAGAGCCCAGAAATAAACCCACACATATATATTATTAAGGAAACACAACCCAAAACCACAATGAGATATCATCTCACACGTTTTAGAATGGTTATTATAAAAAAATCCCTTCCCATTAAATTTTTTACAACCTCTCATCAATTTTCTGAGTCATTTTATTGCATTATAATGTTGTAAGATCAGTGCCTAAGGTTCTTAAGTATGTAATTATGTAGGTAAGTATATAAAGGACATCAACCACCAAGAAAAAAAAGCATAAAAGATATTATCCACATTGAAAATTTATTGAAATGTATATAAATAATATAAATTAAACTCTATATAATAAATGCTAAAAAAATCCTACTAGTAAAACAAAATATAGGTTATATGATATTCATGGGTAATAATCCCAGTTTATATTCTTATTTGTTTTCACAAAACATTGGTGGAGGCAATTAAGCTCCACACAGGAGCTACATTCATCATAAAACTGGATTGCAACAGGAGATTGTGGGAATCGGCTTTGACCTGGAGGAGAGATGCTTATTCTCTAAGGCCATGTGACAAGAGAGGAGAGTCTCCTAAAATGACATAGTCCCAAATTGAGCTGCATGGATTGAGTGCAGATGCCATTGCTTTTGATATCTTTTTTCACAATACTTAAAACATGGACAAAGATTTGAGGGTTCCCCCTCTATATTCATTTCTTACTATACCTTTGGGGTTGTCCTATAAAAAGTAAAAGCTGAAACCAGTCTTGCTATGGGAAACCAACTCTAAGTTAGATCTCTCTGCTTTTTTCCCAAGTTCCTATTCAATATTTTATTATAAATATGAAATCAACATACTTATAAGTGTGAAATCAGGTTAAAATGAATCGAGCAAAGTAAATTGCAAACCCAGTACCACATTATCACATTATGCCCCCCTCAATACCCAAACAGCTGGTCCCTGCGGGTCCCAAGGTATGGCTGACATCTAGGGAAGATTCTAGGAATCTACCTTGCTATAGGCTCTGAGAGTTGTCTTTCAATAGGCATCACTTCCATAGAATGCAAACATGATCACTTTGATCATACAGGTCTTTCCCATCTTTGAAGATTCCTCTCTCCCAACTTCTATGGTACAAGAGATATAGCAGTGTTCCATGTTATTTTTTTTCTGCATTAAAATTGTTCTTGTGCTATAGAAATGATGAGCAACATTTGGAAAAGACCTTCAAATTATTATTATTATTATTTTTTAAGACTTTCAAATTAATTCTCTGTGGTCTGACCTTCACTTTCTGGTCTAATGCTCTGCAGGATCTTTAATCAGCTAAGCTTTCCCTCTCTGCACACATCACAAATGCACAAATGTGCCCAAAGCTACCAGGAAGGAGAAGAAACACGCATTAGAGAGTCCTCTAACTCAGGGAAGGGAGAGGAGAGAAACTCAGCTAATCATCTGAATGAAGTAAGACAGAAACTCATTCGTTTTTATTATCTCCTACAGTGTCTTCAGTCTACAAGGCCTTGGACTGGCGAATCTCAGTCAATGTGCTGAATTAAACATTTGCTTTTAAACTCAATGGAATTATTTAAAATGACAGCAAGGCTATGGATTCACAGAACCTCCCTCCCTGCTGAGACTACTCTCTTTATGAGCTTCCAAGCCCGACTATGAAAAGAATTAACTTCTCCTTGTATAGCAATTTAAAAGGAGTCATAAGGAAATGACTTTTTCAAACTGTTACTGCCAACAAAAGTGAAAATCTCCAAATTAATGTGATTGAGTCTTTTGGGAAAGAGGTTAGAATTCTCTCACAGACAATTGGGTGACAGTATCTCAGAATTTAGGGAGCTACAAGAGAACATCTAGCTCCATCCTTTTATTAGGCTCAGAATGGTGCAGTGGTTTATACTGAGACCCCTTAGAAACCTCTTGGTCTTTCATTCTTTTTTTGTAGACTACAGATCTTTGCCTGTCATTCTTCTTCCTAAATAACTTAAACTCCTGGAAATTTAATTTTTCTAGAAAAATTAATGTGACTAATCAAATGCTCTGAGCCTTTAAGGTCCATTCCATTCAAAGTCTTAACAGCAATTGAGGAAGAGCAAGCTAAGAGAGACACATGGACACGTCTATCCCTAA
The DNA here is from genome assembly GCF_048418805.1 of Vulpes vulpes. NCBI lineage: Eukaryota > Metazoa > Chordata > Mammalia > Carnivora > Canidae > Vulpes > Vulpes vulpes. The sequence continues at coordinate 142,875,008 of NC_132780.1, forward strand.
GCACACTTACCTGAATTCAGTAGCCAAATCTTCATGACTACCAGCTATAGAAGAAAGTTAAAAATAAAATTAATTTTAGGGAACAGCACATTTTAGTAAACAAATTCTTAAGTCTATGATTTGAAAAAGAGGGATCCAATTATCCTCGTTAGGGATAACTAGTATCCAAGTTTTAAAACCTGGCTCTTAGAGGCACAGTTTTCTGCCAAATCCAGCAGAAAGGATGGACACTGTCCATCCTTGTTCCTACACTGGTCAGGACACAGACAGTGTGACATCAGCTGCCTGTGACATCAACTCTCTTTCACTTAGTTCTGAAGACAATAGCTGTTCAGATATATTATAGTCACCATGAACATATAAAATGCTCCAGTACTACTTTGATTCATTCCATTCTAAATCTATTCCTTTTCTGCTTTCTGCTTTCCACAAGAAAATTACAAGTCTCCTAATCAAAAGCCACTTTGAGATTTCAATCAAAAATGGAAGAAGGAGAAAAAACCCAGTAAGGTAAGGAGAATAAATAGCAATAGCCCTGAAACTTAAAAGTCAAATTATGGAAGACTGGATGGATTCCATATTTTAGCCACTCAAAGGGATAGTATGTAGCCATTTAAAATTATTCAGATATTTGTCTACGACATGAAAGGATTTTCACATTATGCAGCCAAGTGAAAAAAAAAAAAGATTGCAAAACAGAAGGCCTGCTCTTTTCAGACTTTTATGGTTGATTGCAAAGTGTAGACACCCATCAATGGAGTTCTCTTAAATAAGAGGATCACTTTAGTTCAATTAAATAAGGTGATTATTTTAGCTTCAAGGGGATACTCATGAAAATCTAGGAATATATGTTCCCCAAGACATCCTGGGAACAGGCATGCAGAAGCTATCAGACCCTGGGGACACGGGAAATACAAAACTCTTTGGTACTATATTAAGTTATTTTATCCCAAGACCTTTAGCCACTTAGTTTTGCTTTGCAGAAAAGTTTCAGGGTGTCAGGGTGTATATTTTAATAAAAATCAGTTTAAAGAATGGGAAAGAGAACTAGAGCTTAAAGGGAGAAACTTATTTAACATGTGAATATAGGGATGTTTTTAACATGCTTATAATTTCTACTTATTCTTTCAACTCTGTTTTTATGAGTCTTATATTAAGAATTGTAATCACCTGAAGATCATGTTATTATGGTTTCAATGATTACACATATTTAGAGATATAATAGCATCATTTGATGAACAATTAATATGTACCATGCAGTGCATGGATGCTCATTCTCTCTCCCACTCTCTCTCTCTCTTTTATTTTTGATTATCTAGTCAACAAATAATTATTAGATACTGTCTTTGTACTACCTTTTCTGGACTCCAAAAGTTGAATGTTGAAAATTCTGTCTACTTTGTGGGCTTTACAGTCTACTTTGGAAGATAAGACAGATATAATATGTTAGAAAGTCAAATTTCCTGTGAAGTAAAAATAATTTCTCGGGTAATAGCGAGGGACTATTTTAGCTAGAATGGTCAAGGAAGGCTTCTCTGAGGAGGTGACATTTGAGTTGAGGCCAATGAGAAGAAGCAACAACATGGGGAGGTGAATTTCAGCAGAATATAGTAACAGCCAAGTGCCTGAGTCAGGAGTCAGTTTGGTGTGTTGAAGAAATGGTAAAATGCTCAGGGTGGTTGGAATGGGATGATTGAAGGTCATAGTGCAGGGTCTGAGTTGGAAATGGTAGCCAAGCATCTTAGATGAGTAATAAAAAGTTTGGAGGTCCTCTGATTGTTGGGGTGGACAGTTAGATCATGTCAAGTGGGGTACATATTTTAAAAGATTCAGGCTGACTGCTCTGGAATGAACTTAGTGTATGCTATGGTCTGAATGTTTGAGTTCCCCCAAAATTCATATGTTGAAATCTAACCTCCAAGGTGATGATATTAGAAGGTGGGGCCTTTGGCTCCACCCTCATTACTAGGATTAGAGCCCTTATAAAAGTGCTGAAAAAAAGCTCCCTAGTACCTTCCATCAGGTGAGGACACAGTGAGAAATCAGCCATCCACAACATGGAAGAGGGTGTTCACCAGAACCTGACCAAGCTGTCACCTTGATCTTGGACTTCCAACTTGCAGAATGGTGAGAAATAAATTTCTGTTGTTTAAAAATCACCCAATTTGTGGGGTTTGTGGACTAATACAGGGTACAAAGGAACCCCTAGGGAAGCTCTGGTGAGACTCTGTAGCTTGGACCAGAATGGTGGTCAGTAATGGTGAGATGTGGTCAGACTTAGGCAGAATCCAAATTCTGAAGGTGGATTGGACATGGTGCTAGTGGCAAGGGCTGGATGGGTAAGAGAAAGAGAAGCAAGTTTATGTCTTCTCTCTTTCTTAGCTTCTTTGCTCTTTATTCATTTACCCAACAAATATTTACTGAGCAACTGCTGCAGGTCAGGGACAAAGCTAGGTACTGATATAAAATCGTGAGCAAAATCCAGACACAATCTTTGTCCTTATGGTGTGTAGAGGACAAATGAGGAAAAGGAGTTAATCAAATAATAAAAATATAGAATAAAAAAATCACACAATGATGAATGGCATAAAGAAGAGGTGCTACATGATCCTGTTAGGGAGATATTTGATCTAATTAGAGAGATAAAAGGAGAGATTCTCTGAAGAAGTGATGCTTGAAATAAAGAGGGAGTAGGAGATATCTGATTAAGGAAGAGAAGCCAGACAGGGAACAGTATGAAGAGTCCTGATGGCAGAAGAAAGTAAGGAACTAAAAAAGTCTAGTATGCATAGAGTGGAGACCATGAAGGATCTTATTGCAAACTCTAGGAAAGAATTCTAAATCTATCTTACGAAAAATGGGAAGTCATTGAATGATTTTAAGTGGTAACAGATGAATTGTTTGTGTAGAAAATGGTTTAGAAAGAGGCCGGTGAGAATGCAGGTGACCCTGGGCAGGTAGATGTTCCTATACATAAGAGATAATGATGTCTTTCACTGGTTGGTGCTCTTTAATGAGATGGAGAGAACAGGGGGTAGTGGAAGGAGAATTGGGCGGGGGGGATGGGGTTACTGGGTGATGGGCACTGAGGGGGGCGCTTGATGGGATGAGCACTGGGTGTTATACTATATGTTGGCAAATCAAACCCCAATAAAAAAATATACAAAAAAAAAAAAGATGGAGAGCTCTGGTGGGGAGCATCATCCCTGGCATGTCAGCTTCCCCATTGGGTTTCTCTGTTCTAACTCACAGTTCAATGAGACAAAATACAATCCAGAAGTAAACCTTATACATACATGGTCAACTGATTTTTCACAGTTTCCAAAGAAACCCAATGGCAAAAATCACCTTTTCAACAGATTGTACTGGAACATATGTGGAAAAAAAAAAGGACCCTTATTACATACCTCACACCATACACATAAATTCATTTGGAGTGGATCACAGACATGAACATAGTTAAAATCATAAAGTTTCCAGAAATCTTTTGACCTGGACAAGGAACAGATTTCTTACAGAGTACATAGAAAAATAATAATCATAAAAGTAATATATTGAAGTTTATTAAAATTTAAAACTTTTCTTCAAAAGCTACTGAACAGGCAAGAAGATGAATGAACAAGTCTTAAATTGAGGATAAGTGCTTGCATTCCATTATTTGTTATAGAACTTGTATTCAGAATTTGTAAAGAACTCCTACAACTCAGTAATAAAAATATGAAGCTTGAACAGGCACTTCTCAAAAGAAGATAAATGAATGGCAAGTAAGCACACAAAATAGTGCCTAACATTGTTAATTATCAGAGAGATGCAGATGGAAATTACAATCCTGTGCACTATTCACCTGCTAGAATGGCTCAAGCTAAAAATGCTGTCAATAGGAAGTGTTGATGAGGATGTGGAGAAACCAGAACTCATATACATCACTGTTGGAGGTGTAAAGACGGTGGTAACATATTTTAGTTGGCTAGAAATACCATAACAAAGGCCCACAGGCAGGTAGCCTAAACAGAAGATATTTACTTTCTCACATTTCTGCAGACTGGAAGTCTTAGGTAGGCAGGCTAGAAGTCCTGTGGGGCCAGGACTGGTTTCTTCTGAAGCCTTTCTCATCAGCTTATAGATAGCCGTCTTCTCCCTGTGTCTTCAAATGATTTTCCCTCTGTGTGTATCTCTTGATCTCTTCTCATAAGGACATCAATCATAGTGGAGTAGACCCATTCTAATGACCTTGCTTTATCTTAATTACCTCCTTAAAGACACTAACTCCAAAAATAGTTGTATTCTGAGGTACCAGGGATTGAGACTTCGACATATGAATTTTGGAGGGATGCAATTTAGTTAACACCACACTTTGAAAAAGTTTGACAGTCTTTTTTTTTTTTAAGATTTTTACTTATTTATTCGTGAGAGACACACACAGAGAGAGAAAGAGGCAGAAACATAGGCATAGGGAGAAGCAGGCTCCATGAAGGGAGCCCGATGTGAGACTCGATCTCGACTTCAGGATCACGCCCTGAGCCAAAAGGCAGACCCTCAACCACTGAGCCACCCAGGTGTCCCAGCTTGACAGTTTCTAATAAAGTTAAACATAGCCCTATCCTATGTTTAATAGGACTCAATAATTCCACTGAAAAATTTGCCCAAGTGAAATCACATGGTCCCTGCACCTACTAAATGTCTTATAATAAAAATATTCATAGTAGCTGCATTCATAATTGTCTCAAGCCTAAATGTCCATTAGCAGGTAAATGGGTAACTTGCACTATGTTCATATAATAGAGTACAACTCGGCAATAAAAAGGAATGGTCTAGGGGCACCTGGGTGGCTCAGTGGTTAGCATCCACCTTTGGTTCAGGTCATGATCCCAGGGTCCTGGGATCTAGTCCTGTATCAGGCTCCTTGTGGGGAGCCTGCTTCTCCCTCTGCCCTTCTTCCTCTGCCTCTCTCTCTCTGTGTGTCTCTTATGAATAAATATATAAAGATCTTTTAAAAAAAAGGAATGTTTTTTTGATACACATGATAATACAGACATCTTTACAAATAGTGCATTAAGTAAAATAATCTGTATCATGAAAGGGTAAATAACAGTATGATTCCATTTCTATGGGGTTCTAGTACAGACAAAGTGGATCTGTTGCCATAGAACTCAGAACAGAAGCTACTTCTAGTCAGGGAAGGGATATTGACTGGGAAAGAACTTTCTGGAGTAATGGAAGTATTCTATATCCTGATAGGGGTGTGTTACATTAACATATGCCTTTATCAGCATCAACCACAGTTACATCTAAGATAGATACTATGGAAATTATACCTCTATTAAAAGCTTAAATAAATAAAAATTTAAATGATTACAAAAATTGCCTGAGAACTGGCACAAAACCAAATCTGAATAATTGTTTTTGTGCAAGTTTTGTTTACAAAATTGTGGGCAGGTGCTCAGGGCAGCCTCCAGGCCCATAAGGTTGCCTCTTCAGCTTCTCCCACTCATAGGTCAGAGATGAGTTCAGCTTCGTGTGGAAGGGCCCCATATCATCAAGGTTGGAGCTGGTGAGAGCTGCACACTGTTCCTCTTTGTTTTGACGTCGCCCACCTTACCTCCTGCCACCTCTCCTGACTGTCTGCTCTGACAGCAGGCAAGAGGCTTATAGAAGGCGCACAGCCTGTTTCTCTGAGTATAACACCCACTCACAGAACATATTCCCTTCTTTACGTCATCATGTACCATGAGGAGATTCATAAAGAGTGGGAGCCATTTCTAGGAAAAAAGTGAAGCATTGTGAGCGCATGTATTTGTGTTCTGGCACCTTTTTTCCTTTCTGTATGACCTCATCCGGGTGAACCTACAAGATGTAGGTCATCACCCTCCTCTCATTACCTTGCTGAACTCCCAAGGGGGATACAAAATGTCAGTGATGATTGTGATTATTTCCTTCCTACCCTCTAGGAGGTGGTCTTACTCAACCCGGGGCCAAGGAGCGGGTGGCTAGGCCTTCCCTGATCTGTTTTTGGATCCTCTCAAGACCTTTAAGTAAGAGGGAGGAAAAGTTAAAATAGGGGCTAAATGGAAAAATGAGGATCGCAAGGAAACAGGAAACTTGACATGCTGTGGGTTTTCATTTCTCATGTGCAAAGCACATTTTCTCCAACCTATCATTTCTGAAATAAATGATCCACAATCATTTAATGTGAATGCATCCCAGACCTGGGTTGGGCCCATGTAATTTGGAATCAAAAATGACTGACGGGTTGACAGGAAAGTTTTGCCAATAAATTACATACATCCTGTTAGTACAGTCTCATACCTAAAAATATCTTCAGAGACTAAAGAGAAATTGGCAATGGTTATGGATTGACTGAAAAAAGATCAACCATAAAAACTAAGCAAAATTACATCCCCACTCCCCAAGCTGTAGTTAAAATTAATTTGCTTTTAGACCAAAGTCAAATATGCCCGGGCAACATGTCGGTCATTGAATTCGTTCAGTGACATGTTCGTTAGAACTAGCATTTTGGTGTTGTGTAGACTCAGCAGGTAAGATGTGTGTTTTCTTCTTAACAGAACTACACGGTATCACCCTCCCATAGATGTGGGCTGCATGTGACTCCACACAGTGTTTCTGTCTCAGGAAGAAGAGGTGAGTGACAGCAATAAAGATAACAGGATTCTATTTCTGGGCAATCACATTTACTTATTTGTTTCATTGCTCCAGCCAAAAAGCAGAACCTTTAATTCCTATAATACCAGCTGTTTGCTGCCCTGTAGCTAGATGTTACTTCTACACAATTGGACAAGGTACAATTTGCCCACAGGAAGCAATTTGGGGCTTTAGACCTTTTCAGAGCATAGGAATTGCCTTTTGCTTCCTTGATGGAAGACCAGTGTCTGGTTGTAAAGGCACTCAAGGTGAGCATAATCCGGGCTGAAATCGGGAAGGCCATTCCTCAGCTACCGCTCCCCATCACTGTTGCCAGTTCAGGTCAGGAAAAGCTAAATAATTTGTTTAACCCGAACCTCCTTTCCTACCTTGAGGGAAAAGTCCTATAAGCTCACTGTAAACACAATTATGCCATGTGGGGCTTTCATTAATCTAGTACAAACCACAGCCTGACATACACTGGGCAGGGTGTACTTGGTTTTTTTCTTAGCTCATTTTCAGCACCAGCTTATCCTCACACTTCTTACCCAGGGTGGTTATTTGTATAGTGTGAATGCGGGGGAAGAGAGGAGTTACCAGAGCCAACCTCTGCCATTGCAAATGCATTTTCCAGGATTCGGAGGCAGTCATGGGTTGTCAGAGTAGCATTTGAAGGGACTCAGAGTTCATCAAGAAATGGTGAAGATTCATTTTACAAATGAGAAGAGTGAGTCCCAGAGGTCACTCAGCCAGGGAGTGGATTTCATTCATGTAACAAATATTTATCAGACACCTCCTTTATGCAGATAGTGAGAACGGCATGGGGGATGCCAAGGTGAATAAGACAGATGTGGAGTCTATATTCAGAAATCCTCTTTCCATTACATAGCCCTGTAGGCTCAGACATTAGCTAGTGACAGCCACAGCTTTGGGCTGCAGGAACATTGTGTTTGTCATGCTCGTTCGGCCAACACCCACAATAACAGACACTTAATATTTCATTTCAGTCCATGAAGAATATTTATGTTTAGACATACAGGATATCCATGTACATGGTTTTCAAAAAGTGTTACTGTATATAAAAAACAAAAATTCCAGAAATAATATTTATGTTTATTAAGGATGATTAGCTGTGGTATTTTCTGTTTTGTTTTTTAGAAATGCTGGCTATGACCCTCTGTGTTAGAAGGTGAAGGATTGGTTTGTAATCGAGCATTCCCTGAAGCTTAGGGGTGTGGTGACATTGGTAGAATTGTGATTTAATGAAGGCTTTCGAGGATTTGAAGGATTATGGCGTGGAGGATGAGGAACCAGATGCTTTTGCTTGCTCAAGGCGCTGGGGACCAAGCGGGAGGAAGTAGGCTTAAGTGGTAATGGCTGTGATTTAGAGTAGGCAGGGGCTGCCAGCAGGAGCATCTTCCTGGGAAAATGCCATCTGCTGGAAATGCAAGCAGTGGGAGGATGACAGGTTCCATAGATCCTACAGCATAGGAGTTTAGGGGCTTGTGGGGAGAAGGGATCAGGCTCATTGGAAAGTGGCCATGTGCCTCAGCTGCAGCAGGACATAGTACACACCCCAGGGAAGCATGGCACATATGCAAAAAGTTCAGGGACTCATGGATCTAGCCCCTGGGAGGATTACCCCCCAATCTATAATGCAACCCCTTATGCAACCCATCTTGCTCAGTGCACTAAGAGAGAAAGGGAATACAGTACTATTCATGATAGCAGATTGGTTCCTTTGAGCTCTAAGAAGAAACAGGAGATATTATTGGGAAAAGAAAAAGCTAAGACCCAACCAATATCTTCAAATTTTCAAAAAAACTCATACTCAAAAGAATGAGTAGATTTGTTATGTTTCTTTGGATGGTAAAACTAGAACTAACGAGTGGTAGAAAGAGACAGAACTTAAGTCAAAGTAAGAAAGAACTTTCTAGGGCAGCCCAGGTGGCTCAGCAGTTTAGCGCTGCCTTCAGCCCAGGGCCTGATCCTGGAGACCCGGGATTGAGTCCCACATCAGGCTCCCTGTATGGAGCCTGCTTCTCCCTCTGCCCCCTTCTCTCTCTCTCTCTCTCTCTCTCTCTCTCTCTCTCTCTCTCTCTCCCCCTCTCTGTCTCTCATGAATAAATAAATAAAATCTTTTTTTAAAAAAAAGAAAGAAGTTTCTGAGAAGTAAATGCTGCCCAACTCTAAGTGAAATCCAAATTACCAATTTTAAGCAATGGTTGGATTCATTTGGTCACTCACTAACCTTTATTGAGTTCCTTCTTGGTGCAGTATATTGCGTCAGCCTGAGGAATATATTGCTTTTGTGGGTCTCATAGAAAAAAATTCTGCATCAACTGAGAAATAACTTCTTAGATTTCTTCCATTTCCAAAATATTCTTCAAGGTTGCAAGTGTGTCTATAACTTAGGAAGAATATCAGTTAAAAGCATATGTGATGAGGGCACCCTTGAATAGTTTTTCTGTGGCTACTAGGAAGAAGGACTACCACTGACAGAAGTGATCAATATCTTAGATTCGCTTAGAGAATTTTTGATGACCGAGAGCTTACCTGACACTGTTTATCTTTAAGTATTCCCTATTACTAATAGGATAAGTCTGAGTTGCTTAGCCCGGCCAACTGATCTACCAGTCATTGCAATGTCATATTTCACTGCTAATTCTTCTCCAATGTTGGTGCCTATGCTCATTCTTCCAGCCTTTTGGAAGTCTCTCCTTTCCTCTTCACTGTTCCTCTCATGCTCACAACTCAAGCTCTCCTCCATGAAAACTTCCCTGACCTGCTGAGTCCACACTATTCTTGCTCACTGCACACCCTGTCTGTATCAGTCATTTGGCATTTACACTGTCTGATGACATCTCTTGGGTAGATTTTAACTTAGGGCACACATATAATTTACCTCACCAACTGGATAGCAATCTTGTAGGCAGAGGCCATTCATTCTACTTTGTTCTATATTCTTTTGCCACAGGGCAAAACGTGCCTTCAATTCATATGAAGTTGACTGCAGGTAAGTAAGAGCTTTCATCGTCCATTCTTGTTACAACACAGTCACAGCTCAGGCCTATTATTTATATGAATGGAGAAAGTCTTGTAGATAACAATGCTGAAAACATTTTAAGATGCCAGTGGCAGGCTTATATTTCACATGGGTTTTGGACAATAAGTGTTTTTGTTTTTATTTATTTACAAACACTCTTACAGCATTTATCATGAGCCAGGCACTAGCTATTCTGGTCCATGAGCCTTTAAAGACTATGCCCTTTCTTGGTTCCATTTGCTGTTTCTTGGCCCATTAGCATGCCATCGTATGTTCATGCCATGTTGTTCACTGATTTCAGTTCTACATGTCAGTAAAAAACTAGAATTCTGGAAAGATTGTAGAATCTTCTGAGGTAATCTCCGTCTTCTTGTAGATTTGCAGCTGTCTAGAATGAGTGCACCCCTCTAACTTCTCTTGCAAGACTTCTAGAATTTCTCCATAGCCTACTTCTTTTTACCCCTCTCTGTATGCCATTGTTTCCCCATAGGACTCTGTTTTTCTACTTCTTGAACCATTTCAGGACTGTGGCCTGTGGGCTCTACACTCCAGAAGTTTTCATCCAATAGTGGAGTGGAGGATGGACCTTAAGAACATTCTCAGAAGGAACATTGCTCCTTGGAAGGCTGTCTCATTAATAAACATGAACATGGAAATGTGGTATGAAATGTGGTCACATCACAGAGAAAATCAGTTTTCTTCCAGAATCAGGGGAATTTAAGGAGAGTTTGTTATTAAACTCTTGCCTTATACAACCCTTCTCACCCTCCCCACATCACACACACATACACATGCATGTGCGCACACACAATCTTTTTATCTGGGCTATCAGATACCTTTTGGAGCTCTAATTAATTAAGTTAGCGTAAGTTAGAAAATCTATGTTCTCAAATATAGAACTCAAAATCTCATTTTCTGGAAACAGTATTTTTCTTAACCAATAGATATGAGAGGATAGAATTCTTGGATTTGGGGGTTATGACCTTAGTCTGTGAGCTCTGCATTTTACAAATGAGGAACCTGAGGCCCAGATAGGCTAAATCATTCACCTGAAGCCACAGGTCCTTTTGTGATAGAACTGGATTTAGACTTTCCATCTCTTGTTTCATAGTTAGTTGCTCCTCAAAAAGGATGGTGAAAAGTCTTGATAGCTCACAGATACTCCTTTTCCTTCACAGGCTCAACACCAATAGTCATGCTCTGAAGAAAAGTGTAGGCTAACCGCTGTTTTATTTGGATGCATTCACTCTGGGATTTGTTTTGAAATTGATTGGCACTGACTATTTCCTAGTATCACAATAGGCTAAGGTTGAGTTTATTCTCTTGTTATTCAAATTACATACTTTTCTAAGAGGTTTATTAGATGAAAAGCTTGGGAAACCAAATAGGTTGGATCTTTCCAAACACACAAGAAAGAATGTTTTCCAGATGACACAAAATGTAATCATTGTTAGGGACTGATCTTGTGGATACAAAGGGGACATTGAAAGTACCAACAAGCCTTGTTGGGAGACCCTATATACCAGCTCTTGCAATGAATCAATCTAATTAAGTTTGTTTCAGCATACACAAAAATTTCTTTTGGACAAGACAGTGCGCTAGACGGAGCTTTAGATGGATATAAGGGAGAATAAGACCTGGTCTTTGCCTCCAGACACTAACAAATAAATGGGGAAATGTGAAGACATTTGAGAAATGTTCTCCAAAATGATGCTTTTGTTTGAAGAGAACAACTTTCTCCATAAAAAACTGATTATTTTTGGTCAGAGATATACAGAGCTACATTCTCCTTCAAGTTCTCATATTTATATTTTTCCTAACCTTTCTTGGATGTATTTATAATGTCTGTCGAATCCTCCTGATGGAATAACAAGTTCCAAGCATTTCTTTTGGATAAATGAGAACACTATACCTGTGACATATACCTTAAAGATATGTTGCTTTATTGGATAGAACACGCTTTTTGTTAATCTCCATACAACTTTCTCTAAGCTCCTGTGAGTGGGAGAAAGGAAGGGAGCCACCAGAGAAAGCCCATGGCCATCTTATTTCTCCTTCCTTATTCTGCAGATATTGGTAACACCCTCTCTCAATGTTCCCCACTGAAGAATCTTCTATCATTTCAATTCTCTCAACCCCCCTCTTTGGAATTCTTCAGTCTGTCCTTCATTTCTCCCTCGGTTACCCTCTTCTTCTTGTTTCTTTTGCTTTTTTTTCTCTCTTTGTTTTCTGAGTTGCCTTGTCCTGTTCATTATGTCTTTGCAAGGTAAGAGAATGAAAACAATGCAAATTACCCTAGCTGGGTTAGGCTATGCTTTTATTCAGGAGTTGGACAAAGTATCTGTATTAAAAAAAAAAAAAAAAAAAAAGCAATCATGCTGATGGTGTGGCTGGAATTTTAATGGTCTTTTTGGCCCTGGGTACACTTTGGGATGATGTCTTCAGGGAATAACCTATAGAGTCTCCACATTCTTTTCTTGTAACCAGTTACTTATGAGGATGCCAGTCAGGTTATGGAGCTAGTGGATGCCAAGTGTTTCTTTTTGTTGTTAGGCTTCCAGTATTCATGCAGAAATGCTTTTTTTTTTCTTATTTTCCATATACTTCCCACACCTGTTGGTTGCCTGATTAGGTGTGCAAATAAATTGTCCCAATGTTTCCTATGCATATGGATTCTCTCCAATCCCTCTAATAAGATTCCTGAATCCAAGGCTTATATCCTTCTTGTTGGAATCTCATTCTATTAGAGTTGAAGGCACGTCAGCATCTCATCTAGTAGTATCAATTATTTTTCTTTGTAGCTGGGTAAGCCTTTTTACAAACCAAATTTTATTTTTATTTTTAAGACTTATTTATTGATTTGAAAGAGAGGGAGAGAGAGTGTGTGTGTGTGTTGGGGGAGCAGGGGGAGGAACAGAGGGAGAAAGAGAATCCTCAAGCAGACTCCCGCAGAGGATGGACCCTGATCCACAGCTCCATGCCAGGACCCTGAGATCATGACCTGAGCCAAAATCAAGAGTTGGATGCTTAACTGACTGAGCTACCCAGGCACCCCCACAAGCCAGATTTTGAGTTTTAAATGAAAGATCATTGCATTAGTTCATGTTTTCATGTACCTGTATGTATTTGTGTGTGTGTGTGTGTGTGTATGTGTGTGTGTGTGTAAGAGAGAGACAGCCAGACAGATGAATAGATGGATAGATAGATAGACAGACTCAGCCTGCCACTTGGCTCAATAGTGACAAAAGCCAGAGTAATTATGAGAGGGGAAGAGATAACTCTGTTTTTCTTTACCTGGTTTTGGTTCCTTTGGACTTTCCACAATAATATACATTTGAGTGATTTAAGGATTTTTTTTTAAAGAGTAATTTTGGCTCTATGCAATTTTCTTTTATAAGCCAATCTTAAAATCTTATAAGTATAGATTCTCATACTGAATTAGGGACAAGGACTCATAGCCTATCCTCATTCCTGCCTCTTTCCTCTCCTTCCTAATACAGGTTAAAGGAGTATGGTTTGTAAGTCAGCGAACTAGACTCATTCCATTTTATATGTAAGAAAACCTGGAATTAGAGATAGCATTGACTTGCTCAAGACCACACAGCTGGTTAGTATGAACAAGAAATCAATTTTCAACCCCCTGAAACTCAAGGTATTGTTCTAGGAAGAGCATATTGTCTTTTACTTCCTTCTTTTGGTTTACAATCTCCTCTACCACTTTGTAAATATTTATTGTTCATGATCTGATACCACTTTAGTTCAAGCTGAGATCACACTTCCTATTGATCTGTTACTAAAGATCTCCCCTTCAACTCTATCCACTTGCTAGTGTCCAGAACATCACTCCCCACTGATACCTTTCCATTTTCTCATGCATTGAAGCTTGGATTGGTCTTTGCCAGCCACTTCTCTAGGCCCTGCTCATAATGTAAGCAATGGTTCTAGAACACCTTGTACATCAAGTCTATCTAGTGTCTTAGTGTCCATTAACTGTCATCTACCTACCACTGGATTTAGGGAGATATTTATAATAGACCTGGCCCTGTGTTAGGCACATTACAAAAATTTATATTAGTCAATAACTTCTGAGGTAGGTCCTATTTTCTATTTTCCAGCTGAGGAAGTAAGGCTCAGGGAGACCGCACAGCAAGTAGCAAAGCTGGAATTTGACTCTAGGTTTGTCTGACTCTAAAGCCTAAGCTTTAGACCTCCAGGCACTCCCAACTCTCAGTCATTTGGAGCCAAGACTTCCTTACACCATCCGCTCCCACATTTATTGTCTGAATAACCATAGTGATTAAGGGAATGGTGTGGGGTGGGCTCTTGCTTTATGAAGCAGCCTAAAATGATTTTAACTCTAGTTTATAAAGTAAAGACTGTGGATGGGCTTGTTCGTAGAATTTTGAAATACTAGGGCAAACAGGCAGTTTGGAAGCTTGAGGGAAGTTTAGGGCAAACAAGGAAATAATACTTCTCCTAGCACGTAATAAAGTTATGGAACTCATTACCCTGAGAGGCAGTACAGACAGGAAATGTAAATGGATTAAAAAAGAGTTTGGACAAATTTATGAATGACAGAGTCATAAAAGGCTTCTAACAGAAGCTGGAATATACGAGGTGTGACTATAAAGCAGTAAAAATCTTTTTTTTTTTTTTTTAACAAACACCAGAACTTGTATATCTAAATAAATATATTTTTCCTTCAAAGTAGTTGCCTTGGGAGCATACATGCTCATTCTAATATTGCTGGCTTGCTCAGATGTATTTGGAGCCCATGGGAATTTAGAGGTTTAAGTGAACCTGCCTCCCCTTTTACGGATGAGGAGACTGAACCCTAACGCCATTACATAACTTGCCAACAGTCACACAGAAGCAGTTCTAGGGTTAGAATCCTATTTGCCTGCTGCTTTATTACCCCACTCACTGTCACATGCTGTCTCCTGCTCTAGATTTCTTCAGAGTCTGTGACTAATTCTTTAGGATATCCTAATAGTGGTATATCTTGATCTTTTGTGAATGGGTTTCTGGGACAGCCAAAACCGATTAGATTTAAGGTTGTAAATGAAGATGTTTTTTCAAGCTGTATATTAATATTATTTGTTTAAACCTGAAGCTTTTAAATTTATTTTTTATTTTTTATATATTTTTAAGAAAGAGGCAGTAAAATCATGTTCTTTTGCTCCCTGTCAACTGACTTCCTGTTGGCCACTTTCTGGTACCCATAAGGAATGCACAACACACCTTCACTTTTAGATCACTTCATAGGCCAGATCTTTGAGCTGGGCTGTGGAGGCACCTTCTTTCCCACATGGGTAATGAAAGCATAGTCAAAGGAAGTTGTTCTCTCAAAGACAAAAGAAAATGAGCAAAGAAGTAGCCCCTCTCGGGACAAGAGGAGATGGCTTTGGAGCTCTCAGTACCCCTGGGAGGAAGGCAGCAGGTACCCCAGAGCTCCACTTCAAACAGATCAAAGACATTTTGAATAACGAAGGAGAGGAGAGACTTGAGAAGGCAGGGTTAAAAGCTGAGCATAGACCACCGTTGTTGCGAAGAAGAAAGAGAATTGCAAAAAAAAAAAAAACACACAAAAAAACAAAAACAAAAAAAAAAAAAAAAAGAAAGAAAGAGAATTGCAAAGCTCAGATAAAAAGAGGAGAGATGGTTGATCCCCCCAGAGGCAGCAAGAATGGGTACAGGAGATGGATCTCATCATGATCTGACCAAAGACAGAGGTCACTGGGAGCTCATTGGTTTGTGTTCATTCATGCTCTGCCAGTTGAATTCACTTTGATCGCCAAATATCCTTTTCATTTGGATTTATAAGAAAAGGGGGAGGAAGAGTGATGGAAGGAAGAGACAGGCAGAGAGAAACCCCAAAGTCCATGAAGCATGTTAGACCAGTTTTGCTAAGGCTTGGAAACGTTACTTCTCCAAATGGATTCACGGCCTTGAACCAAAGCTAACAAAGAAAAGACAAACATGTCACTGAAAGTAACATGTTGACATGTGTTGATGTCTTAGCCAAAATTTATAACATAACCCAGAAGGAACACTTGAGATGTCTGGCCATGCATTCAGGTTACTGGTGTGTTTCTGGGGAATTCTGGTAGGAGATATCCCAGAGAGGTCAAGGCCAGCCAGGAAAGCTGGTAGCAGTAGCTCGAGGTCCTATGACTAAGGCTGTTAAAAAAAAATTAACCTTTATTTTGTGATATTTGAAGCAGACATAGCAGAAAACCTGGTTAGGATAGAAATGGAAGAGAATGGTTGTTAGATCTGATGAAATCTTCAGAAGAGAATCTGTAAGAAGAGAAAAAAAATGTGTTTACATGCACACACATACACTCACATGCACATGCGTGCATGCTAAAAATGGTTACACAGGTGTCCACAGTGCATGTTTTCCCTGGGGCTTGGCCAACTCTGTAGGCATTGCAGGTAAGGATATGGTCATGCAGGTCATGTGGGTAGGTGTGCAGATACATACGTGGCCTACTGTGCGTGAGTGCACGTCTGTGTGCTTATGCACATATGGACACACACACACACTCTCTCTTATACAACAGAATTATTACTTATCCTTCTTCGGTAAGAAAGGGAGGGGAAGAAGTTGAGCCTTCGCTGTAGGTGTGAAGTTGCTAATGGTAGGTAACTGCTTATTTGCAAAACTTCTCCAATTCCACTTAATCTCCCCCTTGGCTCCCACCCAACCCCACAGAGCCTTGCAGATTTAGCAGAGATAAGAGGTTAAAAAAGGACCCTGGGATGCTATTTGGGAAAGGCCTTCATTTTGGAGAGTCCCAACTGGGTTCCTGGAATGAGGGGAGTTTACTTCCCCAGCTTTATAGATGGGTTGCTGGGGAGGGCGCCACCTGAAGCAGCACCATCATGTTGGGGCACAATTTGGGGTTTACTCTGCAGTGTGGGGAAGGTATAGATATGGCTGTGGAGTCCTTGCTGCCTTTACTTAAGAATTGACATTCTTCTGGCTTAAAAATATTTTTTGGTGTTTAATAGGTCTTCCTCCCCCAACCCCTCATTTCTGTCTTGCCAGTCAAGGGCTGGATAAGCACCTCATCTTTTTCCTGATCTTTGGCAGATGTAGCTCTGGATCCTTGGTGGTCACAGGCCACAGTGGACCCAAAGATGCTTTGAGTTCAAAGAGGGGACTTCTAGCCAGCGCATTTCCACCCATCTCCATGCCAACATCTGGCTACCGTGTCTTAGCCTGGGATCCAATAGACCTATTTTGAAAATTGGCAAATATTATTTCTTTAAAGAAAACCCATATTTTCAAATTACAGTGCATATTTCAAGTTAAAAAGTAAATCCTGACAGACACTAAGAAATGAGGTATAACTAGTGCTTACCAGACCCGAAGGGGCAGAGAAAACACTAGAATCATTGGGCCCATGAGAAACCTGAGGGCTAGAAGAAGAGACACCTACCATTCTGTTGAGTCAGTCTCCTGCATGGTCATCAAATGGGGCAATAACGAACTGTGAGAGGTTGTTGTCCTTTGATAAAATAAAATAAATTCCTTGCCACCCTTCCGGTCCCTGCATGTCTAAATGGAGAGAGTCCATTCCGGCTCATTGTGGCCCCTCTTCTTGAGTTCAGATGGACAGATCATTGCTTCACATGTTCAGGTTCTGCGTGAAAACTTCATCAGTAAATAACAGTAGGGATAAATAGGGCTTCTGTGGGAATCTCAGAGTCCCACAAGCCCTAGCGAGAACTTTGCAGCCTGAAAACACCCTCAAAGTCTGGTACAGGCTCTTCCTCGACACTCTCCTCTCTAGATCTTCCTGCTGCCCAATCTCCAGAGTTTCTCATACTCCCTCAATGGCTGACTGGGTCCACATTCTTTTAATAATCTGAAAAAAGATGGAAAATAGAAATTGATAGCATGGATCCATTTATCCGATCCTGCTGTTTTGTGAAAAAAGGCCACACCTCGCCTACTTGAAATCCATGTGGGTTTGACAAAAAGAGCATCTGTCAGAAAAGCTTCTTCTTGTAGCATCTCTTTGGACTTCATGCTCTTTTTACTTCCCAGGAAGCATTTTTACCCCTAGACATTCTTCAGACTAGTTTCACACAATAGGCTACTGAGACATGAACAGGGAAATGAAGGCACAACATGTTAAGGGACTTGTTCAAGCTGACACACAATCCAGGACACTTGGAGGACAGTGGAGTCCTGACCGGTGAGTGGATGACCTCTGGGCTGTGCTGCTAAACCTCAAGTCTTGTAGGAAATGTGAGGTAGCATGTGGGATGGAAAGTCAAGCACTCAAGCCAACCAACACATGGCTTTGGAGTCGTGGTTCTGCCACTGTCTTGCTTTGTAAATGTGGGCTACTTAATTTGATCTCTGGACCCCTATCTGCAAAGTGGGGAAAAATAGTGGATAATATAGCAATTTGACTTGGCATCTTGGTAAGCATGGCAGAAATTTTGGCATTTGTACCAGATTTTCTAACAGTAAAAGAAAAACATCAAAACGCTAGCTTTAAAAAATTATCAAATATTTGATAACAAAGACACCTCCTGCCTCCCACCCATCCCTGAGCCTCATCCTAGGGATGAGAGGGGGTTTGGGGATGGAATATGCTCAGGGAAGGAGGTAGAGGGTCAGAGATGGGCTGAGGGTTACAAATCAAATGCAACATTTAATTATATGACTTCTGGGCTTTATCCAAAGGGCTCTCTTTAAAATGCCCTTCCTTAGGGATGAATTCCATAGGTTTGGAGGAGGTTTAAATGAGACAATATCTGTAAAGAGCACAGCACATGGCAGGTAAAGCATTCGCATTAGCCCTCCTTCCCCACTCCCTTCTTCCACCCTACCTTCCTCCCTCTGTCCCTCTAGCTAGTTTCAGAGTCCATGCTCTTAACTCTAAGCTATACTGTCTCTTAAGTTTACCATCTCAAAAACTGAGCCCTAACACGGCACAGAGAAATTGACATTAATTTTCTTGGCCTCCACAGGGCATGCGGCCATTTTAGTCCATCAGTTAAAAGATTGAACCCTTCCATCACCTTTACACCCTCTTCTCAAGGACCCTTTATTCTCAAGGACCCTTTATGATTATCGACTCTCCCCAGTTGGGAGTCCCTAGTGAATCATTCATTTGTCCTCAGCTAGATGGAAAGAGGATGTAAGACACTGTCCAGGGTTCTAGGAAGACCCGGGAGGGAGCTGAGTTGATTTGAGAACCCACATCAGCCTTGTTCATCTGAACTACTCCTGAGGCTCAGAACCACACTGATTCAGATCCCACCCAGCACCTAGAAATAGGGTAGTGGGAGAAGTTCACATGCTGTGATCATTTCAGTATTTTAATTTTAAATTACCCAAGTGCTGCAGAGATTTTCTTTCTCCCCATAGCTGACTTTTTTTTTTTTTCAAACCCTCATCCCTGTTGGTGGAGAGATCTTTAAGAAAGATATCCAAAAGAGACTTTTTGGTGAACAAACTTATCAGTTACAGTGCCCATGGAGGCCAGCTTGGGCAAGAGTTTTGCTGGGTTTGTCTGATGATTCCAAGGCTCTACAGCCTCTCCAGCCATACAGAGGTCTTCGAGTTCTCCTTGTAGATGTGGGGCTGGGCTTGGGGCAGGCAGAGGGTTGGATGGTCCCAGAGTTTGGGGGCTGGGTTGCGGAAGAGCGAGGTGGCTGCATTTCACTCTGGCATAGACCATCATACAAATGTTTTTGTCTTATCAAGTAATTTTGATCACCTTTCTACACTCAGAAATGTATTTCTCCAACATCATTCCTTTTTTTTTTTAAGGATTTTTTGTATTTATTCATGAGAGACACAGAAAGAGAGGCAGAGACACAGGCAGAGGGAGAAGCAGGCCCCCTGTGGGGAGCCTGATGCGGGACTCCATCCCACGACCCCAGGATCATGACCTGAGCCGAAGGCAGATGCTCACCCACTGAGCCACTGGGGTGCCCCTCCAACATCCTTCTTAAGGCCTGTAGTGGATTCCACAGGACGAAGGCATTTTTTTT
This sequence comes from Vulpes vulpes, assembly GCF_048418805.1. Taxonomy (NCBI): domain Eukaryota; kingdom Metazoa; phylum Chordata; class Mammalia; order Carnivora; family Canidae; genus Vulpes; species Vulpes vulpes. The sequence continues at coordinate 142,894,716 of NC_132780.1, forward strand.
AACTTCTTAGTTTGCCTTTCTGGGTCACTTGCAGTGGAGTGCTCTGACCCTCCCTGCATAGGTTAGTGAGAAACATCCCCAGGAAGAAAGCAGAGGCTGCTGGCTGCTGTCAGGTGCCCCTGCCAGGGGTCCATGGTGCCCTGAGCCCCTGCTCCTCACAGTGGGGCGGGTTCCAGGCCTCGATGTTTGCAGGCGGGGTACATGCGGCATTTCAGCCAACACACACAATTATACCGTTCCTTAATTAGAACCCTCTCTTTCCACCAGAGAAAGCCTCAGCTGCTTGTCAACGAAAACATATTTGTACCGTGGCTTTAAAAACACACACACACATAAATGCCAATTATTCCCCATTCATAGACTCTGGCAAGACACCGGGGAAAGCTGTTTGCTTTCCCTTCGGCCAAATTAAGACTTGCCTTTCATGGCAACTTATTTGTGGGAGTAATTTTCCACCTCATTTAATTAGGCTAATTGATTCAGCAGTTCTGTCAAGGGGTAAAGCAGTGCTGGGTGCTTGGGGCAAATTACTCCCGTGCTCTTTGGACTCACTCTGAGCAATGACCTGATTAGCTTTCCTGTTTTCAAACCCAGGGCAGCCCAGACCCTGTGTGTCTGACTTTGCGGTGCACAGGTAAGTACATGTGGAGAGCCACTAATTTATTAAGTGCTTTGAAGAGAGCTAGGTGCTGAGCCTCGGCGGGTGATTCGATCCAAGGAACAATTAGCCCACTCAAGCATGAGACTGAGTTGTAATAACCGGATTCTGGGGAGCTAGTGAATTGAGCAGATTGCAGTGCCACTGAGTATTGTCATTCTCATCAACGGTTAGTTTATAATTTTTATAGGGACCATTCTGGAGGCCATGTTCTAGTACATCCAGTTCAGGAATTGTTATGAATGATTTTTAGGAAAAATAAATAAGGGGTAGGTGCTTAGATCTTGCTGAATTACAGATGAGTTTCTGCCCCCTTTCCAGGTTCTCCCTCTTTCCTCTTTTCTGATAAATGTGTGTTTTATGGAATGTTAGGTATAGAGAAATGGGCTATGCAATAAAAAGGGACCAGTTCCCTTTTTCAATGAACATTCTCAATGGAGAATGTTCATTGAGGCCATATATGGCCTGGCACTGTCCTTGACTCTTTACTTGGTTACAAAATGTCTATTCATTAAATAATAATCACTACGACCTGATGAGCTATATGCAAGTGGAATTCCCATATACAGATGAGAAACAGGCATGAAACGTTATGGGACAGGCCCAGGGATATACACTTGGAGAGCATGGAGGCAGGACTCAAATGCTATGCTCTTTGCAATCCCTCTAGGAAATATTTGTGGGTGCAGAAAAACAGTGACATGATCATAAGCAATGTTTTCTCCTTTTGCACTGATACATAAATATCTTCCTGTTAAATTAGTGAGGAGGATGAGACTGTGTTAAAGTTGGCCTAAAACAGGAGTTGGCAAAATTTTCTGTAAAGGGCCAGAGAGTAAATATTTTAGGCTTTGTGGATCACGTATGGTCTCTATTGCAACTGCTCAACTCGGCCTTTCTAGCCCAAAAGCAGCCATAGACAATATGTAAACAAGTGGGTGAGGCTGTGTTCCAATAAAACTTTATTTATAAAAACTGCTGCCTGGCCAGATTTGGCCCACAGGCCACAATTTGCCAAACTGTGGTCTAAAAAATAGTGTGGTATGGGCTTAAACCATCATGAAACATTCTGAAATCTTAAAAAGAAAACTTCTAACCCTTCTATTTTCTTTATGATTTCAAGGCATTCATGTCTTTATGCCCAGACTAACCAATTTCTTGAGCCTCATTCTTTCTCTCTGCTTTCTTCTTACAGGTGACAATTCAATGCACCGCATAAACACGGCCCTGATTTTGCCATTTTCTCAACCTGAAAGCAAGGGTGGTCAGGCCACCAGGGGCAATAGTGAATGGTAGATGAGAGGCAGAGCCCCTTTCCAATAAACAACCTGGGCTGTTTATTGGATTTCTGAGGCAATGAGGCCTTAGGGAAATTCTGGAGCCTGAGGTTGGCAGAGACACAGTGGGGTATACCCTCTTGTCACTGACCACTGCAAATGTGCCTTCATTCTGTACGCGATCAAGAACACCTCTGTAATAATTTTCCTATCCTCATTAAGTTTGAGTTTGCAAGGAGACTCTCTAAAGCCAAGTTAAATACTCTGAGGCTTTATGTCTGTGATTCAGGCAGCTGCCACCCAAGAGAAGGGAAATGCCTGGCATTAGAGCTTCTCCCACAGAACAAGATCTGGGGAGGGTTGTGCAGAGACTTTCTTCCCAGAGAAATCGACACAACACAAAGAATATTTTAATTAAAATAATAGAGACTGAAGAGGAAAAGAAGTTAAAGCAACTTGAACATTCATAAGTACAAAAATCAGCAAAAAAATACAGTTTCTATGGTAATTTAAAGGAATAAAAAATGTAGCTTCAAAATATGAAAGAAGGGTCAGGAGAGGAGGTAATACATTTTTCCTAATATATCTTTTCTATTTGTCTTGTCATACACATCATACCTTATTTTTTTGTAGAAAAGTATCAAATATAAATCCATTTTTTAAAAAAGATTTTATTTATTTATTCATGAGAGACACACAGAGAGAGGCAGAGAAGTAGGCAGAAGGAGAAGCAGGCTCCTCACAGGGAGCCATATGTGAACTCAATCCCTGGACTCAGAATCATGCCCTGAGCCAAAGGCAGATGCTCAACTGCTGAGGTAGGCATCCCAAATACAAACCCATTTAAGACAAAATAATAAATAATATATAAAATAATGGCTTCACCCTCTACAATAAAGAAGACAATTTTCCTTTCACAGTATTTTAAAATATTATTTAGGTCATTGTCTCTGGGGTCAGACGTGTTCTGGAATACAGATAGAGACCCATGGCCATATTTTTTTTTAAATTTTTTTTAATTTTATTTATTTATGATAGGCACACAGTGAGGGAGAGAGAAGCAGAGACATAGGCAGAGGGAGAAGCAGGCTCCATGCACCGGGAGCCCGACGTGGGATTCGATCCCGGGTCTCCAGGATCGCGCCCCGGGCCAAAGGCAGGCGCCAAACCGCTGCGCCACCCAGGGATCCCGAGACCCATGGCCATATTAACAGAGCTTGTGGAAAGTGGTACTCTGATATCAGATGGAGGAGGGCCAAGGTGTTCAGCCCAGCTTCGTACAGGTACCTCTGATGGTCTTAAAGATGTTGTTCTTAGAGATGGCTTCAGAAAGGTATATGAGAATATGGCTGCACATGCCTAAGAAAGGCCTAGATTGAAAGAGAAGTGGGAAGTCCCCCATAGGAGGGGTCGCTGGGAGTCAGTGGGCTTTTACAGACACCATGAGGCACCACATACATGGCATCCCTCAGAGATGATGTTCAGCAGTTGTTCTAGGTTCTTTCCTGGCTCTAGCCTTACTTCTGTCTTTGGGTATCTTCCTGTCTTTTCCTCTCTTACTTCCTCTCTTCTGTATCCCTTCTTCCTACCCCCTCCAACCATACTCCATTTCCCTGCTTCTGTTTTTATCCTGCAGCCAAGGGTGACCAATGACAAATAAGAGAGATTACAATTTCCGCCTAAGTTCCTGACAAAGAATTGCCAACATAAGCCTGTGGATCAGGGCTGAAGTTCTGGGTAGAAACTTGAGAATCACCAACGTTCCCAATGAAAGACTCTTTCATAAGAAAACATGCGGCTTTGGTGCAGGTACATTTTAAGCCAAATTATAGAAAGGGCACAGTCCCAAGCTTCAAAATTCTCAGTGCATTATGTAGGCAACTTGATTAACAGGACTATCAAATGTCTCTCAGAGAGAATGCTTTGAATGTTTTACCTTTTTTTTAAAAAAAAAAAGAAAGAAAAACACTTCCAAGTTGACATGTAAAAATTAACTACATTTTTCAACAAGATATTGGAGCTTGTTAAATTGTCATTCATTCCATGGGTATTCATTAGATATCTCCACATCTGACAGACACCATATTAGACTTTGAAATACAAAGATGTACAAGACACATTTCCTTCCCTCAAGGAGCCTCATGACTAATTCGTTTTGTGCTACATCATAAATGTGCCTGGTATGCTTGTCTAGCTCTTCTTCCTTCTTTGGGATTTTCTTCAGGTAGGGGTGAGTACACATCTTGGTTTGCTCAGGACAGTCCCGATTTGTGTGCACAGCCGGAATTCTTGCTAACTCTACCCTTTGCTCTCCAGAAAGCCTCAGTTTGGTTGATAGGATGATATAGTAATCCTAACCATAAGCCCTGATGAATGAGTAGGCCTAAGAAGACATGTTTTTATCTGGTGACTGGCTCTTCCATCCACATCTGGTTAAACCAGTAGTGAACATCTGTCTGAAGTAAAGCCAATCAGATTCCCTCTCTTGAAAATTTGCACTAAGACTCAGAGGTTGAGCCAGATGGAGTTGAGCAATGGAGCTGAGGTAAGGTAGAGTGGCCAGCCACCAGATCTATGACAACAACCCAGAGCCATATCTGCAACGTATCCTTGTGAGGGAAAAGGAATCAAGAGCTTTGGACAGAAGCCATGTAATGGGGAGTGAAATCCAAATTCCTTACCATTAATGGGTCAGACACCACAACTGGGCTTGGGAAGGAACATAGCTTCTACTACTCTCCATCCCTTCTCCCAGTAGGTGTCAGAGGGCAACCAGGTGTGGAATGAAACTGCCCAGTTCAGCAGGTGCCATGAGCCCTCCAAGGCATCCTCCTCCCTTTTTCATCCGAGGGGACTTCTGCTTTCTGAAGTCACAGGATGAGACCTCAAGAGAATCACTTGTAACTTTTCATGTAGACCCTTGAAAGTAAGTTCAGCAAGTAGAAGAAGTTGGAAATTTTATTCCCTGGTTGTGATACTGAGTCACCAGTTGTGAGAACCCAAACCAGGGCTACCAAAGAGGCAGAAAAATCCCTGGACAGAGATTGCATAGTGTGTCACCAGGCAGAGACAAGGGCTCCCTCTATAGTTCCTAAGAATTGTGGAAAATGGATCATGTACATGTCATAAACCCCAGATTTGGGGTTAGGAAGGACAAATGGGATTTAGAGCCATGGTCTTGACAGAGACCAAAGTTTTGGAGCATCAGAGAAGTGGGTGAATCCATTGTCTAGAAGATAAGTGAAACAGGTGGCCTAGTCTCCCAAGATTCCACATATGCCAAGGGGAGCACCTCTAAATTGAGCTCCTCATCCATAAGGCTGTTGGAATTGCTACCGTATCCTTCTGAGTTCACAGATACTGAGCCAAACCAGCAATTATGACCGAGCAAGGTGAAGTCTGGAGGAGCCTAAAAGCTCACTATAGGCAACCACTTAAGAAGATACATACCTTCCATCCCTCTGCTCTCTACCCCAACACAAGAATGGAGAAGAGGATGGAGGCATGTGTGGGAGCTGACTGTGTCTCATTCGCCAGCCCCAGCCAGACTCCCCTGTAGGCTACCCTGGAATCAGGAATGTGGAAAGAGAAGAATGTCCTCTTTGATACAGAGTTGAGGCTTGAAATTGGCAGCACTGACTCTCACAGACCTGAAGTGAGGCTGCTCTGATAATCAAGGTGATGGAAAGTTTGGCTACTGATCAGCAGGTGGCAGATATTCCATAAAGGAAACTATCTCATGTTTATCTTCTAATGACTTGAGATTCTTCATTAAACCAGTTTATGGAAATAACGTTAGAGCCTCCCTCAAACTCAGCAGTAGCTTTCCCTGGCATACCTGGTACCTTAGCATGCTCAGCGTCCACCAAGCAACTTCACTTTCCCTCCTACCTGATGTGACTATGGCTGCCAAAGTCCAAAGAAAATGAATCGAAGAAAGCTATGATGTGGGCAAATTGGATACACACCTTTTTTTAATATGTTGCGATGAATGCCCTTGAAAAGTATGTCATGGTTCATGGACTAAAATCTGTTAGACTCCAAGCCTAAGATGTAACACTAGATTTTATATAATGTCTTGAATTAAGCTGGTTCACTTAAGAATGGCATCAGAGGGGATCCCTGGGTGGCTCAGTGGTTTAGCGCCCGCCTTTGGCCCAGGGCGTGATCCTGGGGTCCTGGGATTGAGTCCCCCATCAGGCTCCCTTCATGGTGCCTGCTTCTTCCTCTGCCTATGTCTCTGCTTTCTCTCTCTCTCTCTCTCTCTCTCTCTCTCTCTCATAAATAAAATCTTAAAAAAGAATGGCATCAGAGTCAGGCCATTGAATATTGCAACAAATGTTGCCATAATTCACCCTCTATTAATCCTCTTTCTTGTCATAACAGTGAAAGGACACCAGAAGGATGTGTGGATGAGGACTTTAGGCATTTGGATTTGTGGAGGAGACACCCAGCACTGGGTGGGAGCCAGTGAGAGCCTTTACTTAGAACCTACTCTGGTGGGAACTCATGTTCCTAGAAGAGAATGCAGATAAGAAGATAGCTGCCTAATTATGACTTTCCAGGCCTTTCCAGACTTCCTGAAACTGACTTCCTTGATTGTAGTAAATCTCTTTCTACTTGATCCTGGAATGAAGTATACCAATAGTTGTGCCCACATAAAGGAGAATAATTATTGTAGCAATTCTCAGGACAGGACATGAGAGCAAACTCAGAAGTGGTTTTAGGGTATTTCTTTCTCCTGCTTTCATGAAGAATTTAGACACTCATTTATCTAGGACATGTATTCTTAACTGGGGAAATATTGCTTCCAAGGGGGGCAAAAACTGATTGTGGGTGGAATTAGATATTATAATCATTTATGGCCCTCCAAAGCTCAACCTTTCCCATCAATATAAACAGATACACAATATATCTATAGTATCCAAATTTTGTGTGGGCATGGAAACAATTAGGAAAAAAGTGTATAAAAAGCCTCCCTGGGGGAGATAGAATGAAAAAAAATTGAGAAACGCCAATCTAGGAAAGAAAAATAGAATATGGAGCCCTTTCCATCTAAAATGCTTCGCAACATTTTTCCACTCTCACTAGACATATATAAATTCCTCACCAGATGATTCAGATGAGAGAATTAAATTTATCAGTGGCTTTTGCTTCTAAACAGACATTTGCTTTGGATTATCTGGCCTCCCTAGGGTTCTTAGGCACAGGGAGAGCCCCCACACACCAGATTTTGCCGGTTTCTTCCAGGTAGCTTAAATATTATATGGACTTTAGGCTAAAGGAATCCTTTCCAAGCTTCATCTCTCTCAGATGCATTTTCCCAGCCTATGAGCAATGTTAGAAGTCTATGGGTATTTTTATAACTGTGCACTAGATTAATGTGACAAGATCTGGGATTTGTTGAAGACAATTTATTCCACACCACCAAAAATGTAAAATCAATTCCTAGAATACAACAAGGCAAAGTAAGCGGATATGAGTTTATGTGCATGAGGACTGCATTCCTACAATAGCTGGATGCATTCTCTCCTCATTCTTTGTATGTTTATGGGCAAAGTTAGCCAGAATTAATAAATTATATTGTTCTCCAAAGAAATGTCTGGCCAGGGGCACCTGGGTGGCTCAGTTGGTTAAACATCTGACTTAGGCTCTCATCATGGTCTCAGGGTTTTGGGATTGAGCCCCACTTTGGGCTCCCCACTCAGTGGGGAGTCTGCTTGTCCCTCTGCCACTCCCCCAACTCATGCTCTCTCTCTTTCTCTCAAATGAATAAATAAAATCTTTTTTAAAAAAAAAGAAGTTACAAAGAAAGAAAGAAAGAAAGAAAGAAAGAAAGAAAGAAAGAAAGAAAGAAAAAAAGAAAGAAATTACTGGCCAACTGAAGGCTAGTACCTCGCTGGGCCCCAAGGCAGCAAGCTTGGCACAATGCATATATCTCCTCACTCAGTCTGATGTATCCACAGTACTCTCTTCTTTGGCATGCTGGCTGCCCTGTGATACTTGCCAGCATCATGGCCTGTGATCTTTGCCTGGATTAGTGTCCTCTAAAGCCAGTCTTGTCAACCTCTCTAACAGGTAAGGAAGTGCAGTGGAGCTCAGAGAAAGAATGGTTTGGGTGAGACTCAAAGATACTACAAGTGATTTGCATTAATATTCTTATCATTTGTATCTTCCAGGGATACAAAGCTGTTTCAATAGTCAGAAAATAATCATTGTAATTCATTATATTAACCAGTCTAAAGAAAAAAACACATGACCATATCAATTGATTCAGAAAAAGCATTTAACAAAATTCAACACCTATTCATGATAAAATGCTCAGAAAAATAGGAACTTATCCAAATTAATAAAGAGCATCTTCAAAAACCCTGCGGTTAATATTATACTTAATAATAAAAGACTGACTGCTTTCCCCCAATAGTGGGAACAAGGCAAGAATGCCCTTTCTTACCCCTCTTATTCAACTGATGCTAGAAGTACTAGCCACTGTAATAAGGGAAGAAAATGAAATTAAAGTCATGCAGATTAGAAGAGAAGTAATAAAACTGTCCTTATTTTCCCATGACATGATTGTTCATGTAGAGAATGCTCAGGAATCTAAAAACAAATCCTTCTAGAATTAATAATTTATTTCAATAAGGTTGCAGGATACATCAACTTACAAAAATCAATATTTCTATTTATCAGCAATGATTAAATGGACATCAAAACAAAAAATACAATACAATTTATAAACACTCACTTTAAATGAAATACTTTGCTGTAAACCTAACAAAACATGTCCAGGATTTGAATACTAAAAAATACAGAATACTAATTAAAGAAATCAAAGTTGATCTAAATAAGTGGAGAAACATACCATGTTTGTGTGTTAAAAGACAGCCAAGTAAACGTGATTCTTCCCAAATTGATACTTAAGTTTAACTTAATCCCTATTAAATCCTAGGACAGTTTTTTAAAGGTATAGATAAAATTAGTCTGTAATTTATCTGAAATCATTTCTTGACCTTCTGGTCAAGATCAAGTGTAAAATTTATTGAGAAAGACAAAGGAGCTAGAATAGCTAAAACAATTTTAAAAAAATAAACAAGGAGGAATCAGTCTTTTTGATGTAAAGACTTATCTTATTGCACAATAACCGAGACTGTGTAGTATCGGTGGAATGATAAGCACATACATCAATGGTAGATAAGAGGAAACCCATAGATAGACCCACACAAATATATGATTTTGGACAAAGGTGCAAAGGCAATTCAATGGAATAAGGGTAGATTTTTTAACAAATGGTGCAAGAATAATTGGACATCTGTAGCCCTGCCAAATAAAAGAAACTTGACCTAAACCTCATACTTTATTTTTTAAAATCTCAAATGGAAAATGGACTTAAATGTAAAAAATAAAATTATAAAACTTTTCGAAAATTAAATCTAGAAGTAAACCATCAGGATCTAGGACTAGGGAAAGAGTTTTTAGACATGACACTAAAGGCATGACTCATAAAAGGAAAAATGATAAATTGAACTTTATTTTTTTTATTTTTTTTAATTTATTTTATGATAGTTACAGAGAGAGAGAGAGAGAGGCAGAGACACAGGCAGAGGGAGAAGCAGGCTCCATGCACCGGGAGCCCGACGTGGGATTCGATCCAGGGTCTCCCGGATCGCGCCCTGGGCCAAAGGCAGGCGCCAAACTGCTGCACCACCCAGGGATCCCCGATAAATTGAACTTTATTAAATTCAAAACTTGCACTCAACAAAAGACCCTATTAAATGGATAAAAAGAGAAACTACAGACAAGGAAAAATATTTGCAAACTTTGTATGTGACAAAGGCTTAGTATCTGGAATATATAAAGAACTCCCAAAACTCAACAGTGAAAAAAATCCAATTAAAACACATACAAAAAACATGAAGAGACATCTCACCAATGAAGATATACAAATGGCAGATAAATACATGAAAAGTTGTTCAACAATCATTAGCCATGAGGGAAATGTGAATTAAGAGAACAAGATATTCCTAAATGTGTATCAGAATGGCTAAAGAAAAAACTGTGACAACACCAAGTGCTAGAGAGGATGTGGAGAATCTAGATCACTTTTCCATTGCAGGTGGGAATGTAAAATGGTGCAGCCATGAGTTTGGCCATTTCTTTAAAAACTAAACATGTGACTTCTATACCATCCATTAGTTACACACTTGGGAACTTACCCCAGAGAAAGAAAAACTTATGGTCACACAAAAAAACTGTCCATGAATGTTTATAGGAACTTTATTCAAAATAGCCCCAAACTGAAAATAACCCTTATATCCTTCAATGAGTGAATAAATTGTGGTTTATACTTATACCATGGAACTTATTCATCAATAAAGAGCAACAAATTGTTGATGCATGCAGCAACCTGGATGAATCTCTAATGAATTATGTCTAGTGAAAAGATCCAATGCAAAAAGGCTATGTACTGTGTAATTTCATTTGTACAACATTCCTGCAATGTCCATCAGTGGTTGCTAGGGGTTAAGGAGGAGTTACAGGTGAGAAGAAAGTGGATGTAGCCATGAAAGGGAACATGAGGGATCCTGTGGTCTTGAAAACGTATCAGTATCAATATACTAGTTGTGATATTGGACTATAGTTTTGCAAATTGTTACCACAGGAGGAAACTGGGTAAAAGGCACAAGGACTCTCTCTGTATTATTTCTTACAACTGCCTGTGAACCTACAATTACCTCAAAATATGATGTTTAATTAAAAAGAGGAGTTCTGGGATGCCTGGGTGGTTCGGTTGGTTGAGTGCCTGACTCTTAACTTTGGCTGAGATTATGACCTTGGGGTCTTAAGATTGAACCCCACATGGGGTTCCACCCTCATCAGGGAGTCTGCTTAAATATTCTCTCTCTCCCTCTCCTTCTGCACCTCACCCACCTCCCACTCACATGTACTCTCTCTATTTCAAAATAAAGAAGGAGTTATATGGTGAAAAGTAAATGTTCCATCTATCATTGTCTCCTGATCATCATCCAAACTCTTTCCAAGGGCAATTTTCCCATTTATCTGTTTAGAACATTCTATAAAGATACAAGATCAGGCAAGAATACATATATATAATATTTAATACGATAAGTAATATTAATATATAATATAATATATGTTATATACAGTATTTCACCATAGTTTTAACCTTTTTTTTTTTTTTTTTTATGATAGTCACAGAGAGAGAGAGAGAGGCAGAGACACAGGCGGAGGGAGAAGCAGGCTCCATGCACCGGGAGCCCGACGTGGGACTCGATCCCGGGTCTCCAGGATCGCGCCCTGGGCCAAAGGCAGGCGCCAAACTGCTGCGCCACCCAGGGATCCCAGTTTTAACCTTTATTATGAGTTAAATATCTTTTCATAGAAGGGTGATTGTAGTCCTTATCCTGGGAACTGTTATTACCTTTAGCCTGTTTTTCTCTTTGAGTCAGTCTTTTTTTTTTCTCCAGTAGCAATTTTTAGGGAGTTTATTATATTGAGGGAATTAGCTTTTCATGACATGAATGGCAATTATGGATTTTTTTCAGTTTATCTTTAATTATTTGACTTTTGTGGGACTATTTTAAAATTTTAAAATTTTAATTTGTCAAATTCATTAATCTTCCTTTGTGTGGCTTATACATTTTATGCCCCACTTAAAATGGCCATTCTTCCTCGAAAATTATTTTGTAAATTTGCCACCTTTCTTTGAATTGTTTTGTGATTTTATTTTTTATCAGGGACCCAGGTTCCTTCTGCCCTCCTCTAGCAGCACCTTTATCATGTGAGCATTGGTCTTTTGGGTCACAGCATGGGTGTGAGCTTTAAGGCATATCAAGTTCACATTCTGAGAAGCAGGCAGGGGGAAAAGGAAAAGAAACAAATGAACAGAAAAGTCAGGCTAGTGAGTCTGTTCCTTAGAAAAAGCTACCCAGGAAGTTCCAGGGACCAACTTCTGCTTACTCTCATTGGCCAGAACTGAGTCAGATGGCCACTCCTAGTTTCACGGGAGTCTGGTGACAAGAATTTAGCTGGGTTCCTTGAGATCCTCCTCCCCAAGAGTTGGGGTTCTGGGGCACCTAGATGGCTCAGTGACTCAGTCATTTAAGCATATACCTTCGGCTCAGGTCATGATACCAGGGTCTTGGGATTGAGCCCCACATGGAGCACCCTACTCAGCGGAAGGCCTGCTTCTCCCTCTCCCTCTGCCTGCTGTTCTCCTTGCTTGTGCTCTCTCTCTGTGTGTCAAATAAAGTCTTTTTAAAAAAAGATCTGGGGTTTTGTTAGTAAAAAAGAAGGTAACAGCAATATTAGGCAGGAAGCCATCAGAGCTGCCCCCAGCCTCCTTGCATGACACACAGGTGCATTTCCTCTCTCTTGTCTCCACATGTGTGTGTTTGCACTGCTTGCCTGACTTCTAGCACCTACTGGAACCAACAAGTAGTCTGATGCCAGTCTGTCTTCATTTCCTTTATAAAAACTATCTTTTCTTCCAGAAGCTTTAAAGCTTTTCTCTTTATTTTTTAAAGTTCTGAAATCTCCCCTACCCCTAATTGGGATCCTTTTGGACATTCTTTTGAGACTTCATGGGCCCCTTCCAATCTGGAGATTCCTATAATTCTTCAGCCCAGGGGAAGTTCATCACTCCCTTTTTTTTAAAAAAAAAAAATTGTTTTCTCCTCTCCTTTGTCCCTGTTTTCTCCTAAAATTCTTATTCAACATATACTTGATCTCACAGATTTTTTTTCTATGTCCCCTAACTCACCTATCACATTTTGCATCCCTTTATCTTGTTGCCTTACATTATGAACTATTTATAGGTTGCTTCTATTTTTTTTTTTTTTTTTTTTTTTTTTTTTTTACTGGGAGCCCGATGTGGGATTCGATCCCGGGTCTCCAGGATCGCGCCCTGGGCCAAAGGCAGGCGCCAAACCGCTGCGTCACCCAGGGATCCCTATAGGTTGCTTCTAGATCAATTTATAGATGTTCACAGATCAGTCATAAATTCCAGACATCTACTTTAGTCTTTAGTCTTCTTTATTCTATTGTTGATATGATGGTTTTATTTTTTTAATTATCATTTTTTAATTTCCTGGAATTCTTTCCTGTCCTTTAAATGTTCCTTTTTATAAAAGATTTTATTTATTTTAGAGACAGAGAGAAAGAGAAAGTGAACAGGAGGGAGAGGGAGAGAGAATCTGAAGCAGACTCCATGCTCAGCACAGAACCCAACCTGGGGCTTGATCCTAAGACCATGATATCATCACTTGAGCCCAAACCAAGAGTCTGACACCTAACCTACTGAGCTACCCAGGTGCCCCTAAATACTTCTTTCTTGCAGTAGCCTGCTCTTGGCTTCTGAATGCATTATCTTCTTCAAACTCTGCAAATACTAATTATACTTCTTAAAAATGTCACTTCCATTCTCTGAATTATGGCTGCTCTCTCTTTTCACTCGATTCTTCTCTTTTATGGAATCAGCTTTTCTTCAGTGTTGGATGATCCTTGCTTATAGAGTTCCTCTGCTTTTGTTCAGAACTGTGTGCCTAATGGGTCTCTTCCATGAAGAGGACAGACCACCTGCTTTGTTTATGTGGACAGAGCATGGGCTTCCCCACAGAGGAAGAAGTAGGCTGGAGAACCCAGAGGGGCAAAATAAAGGGGGCTTTGGTTTAGGGATATTGCCTTTCAGTATATTTTACTCCTGAATGGAGTTGCTTTTTTGTTTCTCTAAGAATCTAATGTGGGTGATGGCTACAGTTACCAGATGATTTATTTTAATATGGCCTCATACTCAAATCCACACCTGGATCCTTCCCAGCAGAATGCCTATTGTCTTCAAGGGATCAACTCTCAGGTTTTATTCTGGGGGCAAAAGTTGCCACCAGACCTAAGGCATTGTAGGAGGGGGTGAGATCTCATTGCCTCAAGTGTTCAGAATACAGTTTAAAAATAATAAATACCCTGATGATGACTAAAAGTTCCTAAACAGAATCTGAGAGCCTAGTAAAATGACTGATGCTTATAATTAGAACCATCATGATTCATTGCTTACAGTTTACATTATGTTGAGAATTTTTTGTTTAAGAAGTTAGAATAGTGTGTATTTTCTTTAAGAAAATTTTGTGATCTCAGTTAAAATATATAACTTTGAAGGGGTGAGCTTTATTTATTTGGGAAATGTACTAACAATAATGTAAGATAAATAAGGCATTAATCTGACTACAGATGTGTGTGTTTGAATGTGTGTGTGTGTGTGTGCGTGTGTGTACATGAAAGAACTATAGTTAACTGGGCTTCACTTAGCTTGTTCAATAGTCAAGCCTATTTTTCAATTACCTGTTAGGTGCTCAGCTCTGAGCTAAGTGCTGTGAGTAATTTCTAAGAAAGAGGAAAGGGGAACAGAGGCCCCAAGCCATATGCTTTTCATAATCTGGTAGCACATTCATTATTCAGAGTTATGTTTACATTTCTATTAGGAACTTCTTAACTTGAATAAGATTCTTTGTCTTAATGAGATATTTGAGACATGTACATACACTTGAGAAATAAATGTATAATTTGTTTTAAACTAAGGAATCATCACTATTCCAAATATATGATTCTAACTATCACTAGAAATGTACAAAAAAAAAAAAAACTAAAAAAAAAAAAAAAGAAATGTATGCATGACCCTAATTAATTAAATGTCCAATTACTGGCCCCTTGTTTAACACCATTATCCTAAATAAAACTTCTGTAACATAGAAACATATGTATAGCATAAATTACTATATGTCTTCATTGTGAATGGGATTTTGTGTGTGTGTGTGTGTGTGTGTGTCTATGTGTATATGTTTGTATATATGTGTGTGAGTGCATAAGTATGTACATATATTTTTTTACAAAGAGGCTCGATGTAATGTCCTGATTAGGTGAATCATATGACCCTAAGGAATACGTAGATTTATAAAAATTCATGAGGATTTATTCATAGATTTTATGATTTAAGCTTTTGTCCCATCTTAAGAACTGATATTTCCCCTAATACTTTTATCACTAATTTTACTTTCATTTATTTTGCCCAATTGATATTTATTAATAATATTGAAAACCAAAAATAATTATTAATATTATTGAAGAGAAAATGTTTATGTCCCATAAAAATGTGATTTTAAAAGTTTATAACCTTTGGCTTCTAAAGCAACTAACAAACTCTTATAAACTGACACTAATTGGAGCGTGTCATCTGTCCCTATAAAGACATCAGCAATGAAGGATTCAAAAAAGATTTCTGCCTTCATCTTTGAAAGCTGGTGAGGTATAGAAAATATCAATGAGTGTTAGACATTTTTACACAGGTAGAGGTGATAGGTAGAGATGTCTCAAGAGAGAGACAGGCACAGGAGCCAGAAGCAGCAGAGCCATTTCCACCCCGAGGCCTAGAGAAGGGGAGGAGAGAAGTGAGGAAAGGTTATCAGAGCCAGAAAGGAGATCTCTTGCTTGGGTTTATACAGGCATCAGTCTCTGGCATCAGAGAGCAGGGTGAGATAGACACAGAGGGACAGACCAGACCACCAACACATTAGAAGTTATGTGTGTGTGTGTGTGTGTGTACAAGGGGATGTGTATAGGTGGGGAAGAGGCATACACACTTATAAACCTATCAGAGATGATCTTCCAAGACTGAGGCTTAGTTTGGTACAAAATGCAAAGCAGGTAAACAAAGGGAACTCTGTTGGGTCAATAAAGATCTCAAGGATTGTAAATGTCTTACAGATAAGGAATACAATGCAGGAATCTTCAAAACTTAGAGGTGGACAGGACCTTACAAATCTTCCAGTTCTTCTCTTTTCCAGGTGGTGATGAGGTCCAGAATGATGAATTGGTATTTGTGGGTCTGTGCTAAGTAGAGGCCATCCTAGAGTAGGACCTAGGCCTCCCGGCTCCCTAACTTTCCTTCTTTCCATCCCATATAGCTACCATTCTTCTCTAAATTCTGTTGCCTGTCCAATGCAGAGGATTCCATGAAATGTAGATAGTTGTATCTATCTACATAGATATATAGATATTAAAATACACCCAGTCTGTGTGCTCCTGCTTTCCCGGGGCAGCCTCTGGCTTATTCTCTACCAATTTTGAACTAGGTTAGGGTGTTTTGTATGTAGCCCTACCAAGTCGATCCAGAGCATCACTGAGAATGCAGATTTTACTGGAAAATAGAGAGGAGGCAATAAAAATCCTCATTCAACCTCTATGATCTGCCCCAAAGTTACTATTAAGCTCTATATTCCTCCTTTTCTCCTGACCCTCCCAGATCTACTTCTGTTTCCCTTTCTTTCACCTCTTCCCCCCATCTCTCTCTCTCTCTTTCTCTCTCTCTTAGCCTCAATCTCCCTCTCACACACACATCTGCCCACACACCTGCCCCAACTCACTTTTTCAGTATTTTTCAAACTGTGGGTTGGTTATAAACCAAGAGTGGGTTGTGAAATCAATTTAGTGGGTGAGACCTAATATTTTTTTTGAAATGAAATAAAAATTTTAAAAAGTGAAATAAAAAGTGTGTGTGGTGGAGGAATTGTAGTGTACAGTGCATTTCCTATTATGAGTCGGAGTGAGAAAAGTTTAGAAAATGTTGTCCTTCATCATGTTGCCCATGTTGTACGTGAAAGTCCATTATTCTGAGAATGATAGCATGGGGCTCAGTTTACTAAAGATCCTCTAGTTTCTAGGATTCACTCTCTATAGGAGACCTGGGGGAGGCAGAAATGACAAATAACAAATAATATTTTCCCGTCACATAGGTAATGAGCCTATCAGTTAGTGAGCAGCAACTGAATTTTTGGGGTTGTTGTTGAGAGGGATGTGGAGAGGTTTTCTATCCCTGGAGTAAGGGGTGAGATTGAAGAGCTGTCCTTCAGGATGAGTATATAGGGAGAAGGTGGTCAAGGCAGGTCAGAGTGAGAGGGGGCACCTGAGGAGCATCCCAGAAGGAGGACCAAGCCACGCAGCTGGAAACCTCTTGGATATGGAATAAGAGCTCAGATTGTTGTTCAATTCAGGGAATGGCCACCCCCATCAGGCTGGAGGTTCCATGGATATCCAGGAGTAAAACTTGGGTTACATGATCTTTGCCTTCTTCACATTTTTAATGCATATTGACCTCTGGTTCAGACTCTTTCACTTCAGAAAAAAGATTCTATGATGACAGGAGAAGGCAGAGAAGATGGTTGTAAATGTGGAGGAATCCATCCAAAGCCTGAGGCATTGACATGGTAAGTAAGGAGTTGGCTGGGGTCCCTCAGGAAGGCATTCTTTGTGTCACCTATATGTGTTTTCAGGCCTTTTAAATAACAGAGTTGTGCTTTCTTTTTTTAAGATTTTATTTATTTATTCATGAGAGATACAGAGAGAGAGAGCCAGAGACACAGGCAGAGGGAGAAGCAGGCTCCCTGCAGGGAGCCTGACATGGGACTCGATCCCAGGACCCTGGGATCATGACCTGAGCCAAAGACAGATGCTCAACCACTGAGCCACCCAGGTGCCCCCCAAGTTCTGCTTCCTTAATGTCCAAATTGTTAAAGCATGAGTCCATGCCTGTATATTTGTTGGACACAAACCACCTCCAAACATCCCTCAGTTGCTTCTGAGAGTCTGGCAGTTGGCTGCACTCTGAACAAACCCTCAAGTTTTATCTTTTCATCTTTCTTCTGGCTCAGTGCAGAACACTCTGAGATGGCCTTTCTGCTATCTCATCTGGGTATCTGCTGTTGACGACCCAACTGCACCAACAGGATGGGGCGCTGCTCACCTCAAGTTCACGGGAACGTGGAACTGTGTTCTTGGTCTTTACTAGCATTACTAAAAACCCAGATGTACCTTCTTGAACCTGTAAGGCTTCATAGCTGCTGCCCTGCATCCTGGCTGCCTAGAAATGAGCCACCTCTCTACATGGTCATTGCCACTAGCTCCTTCCATTGTCTCAGGGACAGCTGACTTCCACCACTGGAATGAATCCGGTGTATCTGTGTCTTAGCATCTGGGGCCAGTGAATGCCTAGCTTCCAAAAGAAACAAGAAAACCTTACTTCCAGTCCAAAGTCAATCCCTCATGTCTTCCACAATTCTAACTTCTTTCCAGTAAGAGTGTCAGTTCCTTGGGAAGATTCCACTTATACACACCAAAATGGATAATAACAAAATAGTCCTATATTGGTGCATTTCACGAAGTCTCAGTTATCCTGTCTTATCCATTGTCACCTTAAGGAAACTTTCTAGAGATGGTAATTCCTTACTCACTGAATGGTTGAAGTTACCTGCAAAATGACTTTACTAGGAACCATTTCCTCTGCATTCCTCCTCATTCCATTCCCCTTTGTACCCTTCCAATGTCTTCTTTTACTTTGCAAACTATGAATATCGTTCCTCTTCTCTATTCTACTTGGTCCACAGGCCCACTGAGTCTTGTTGATATAGACTAATTCAACACATATATTTTTGGCCATTTATTGTGTCCCAGTTACTGCTGCCAGACTACACAGTTTGCTCCTTCAGCAGAGAGAATTCGTAAACTCATCTCTCCATTGTACCCTGCATTCAATGGCCCATGTCTGGAAGCTGCCCAAAGGGAAACAAACATGGAAGAAGATCAGAGTCTCTATGCCTGTGAGGGCTGCTAAAGATTTGCCTTCATTCCAAATGGCAGGAATAAAATCCATCTGGGCAGAGCGTCTTAGGAAGCTACAATAAGCCAGAAGTAGTATATTCATGTAGATTTTATGGGATTCCAAAGTGAAACCATGAATGAGTGTTTATTTTTAATCCCCCTCACAGGGGTCATTTTAATTAAAGTCTTAAGTTAAAGGGAGTTGGTGAGTTTATCAGCCTAACATCTGACCTAATGTATCTTCTGTTTCTTTGCAGGGCCATGAAATTCTTCATGCTCTGGGAGTTTTGTTTTCCTGTACCCTTTGACATAGAGCTTTCATTGAGAAGGGGAAAATGAAGAAAGAAGTGGTGGCTCCAAGTACCATGAGTAGCCCCACCCTAGGGGGAGCAGCTCATGAACAGGGGAAGTGCCCTGCGTGAGTCAAGGAGCTGCCATTTTGCTGGCAAGAGGCTTACTGTAAAGCACGGAGGTAAAGGGAATTTCAAGGGAGGGAGAATGAATTGCCGGAAAGCTGTCCTTTCCAAGAGCATCCTCTTTGCTAGTTTGCCTTGTTTAAAATTCAATCCTGGATCAGCGACTGCCCAGCCCAAGGCTTTCCCACCCTGTCCATCAGTGAAGAGAGAGTTGAAAAATCACCTAGGGGAGAAAGGTTGTTAGGAATAATGAGAAGGCATTGGGACAAGTTTGGTCCAAACTTCACGATTTCTTAGTTTCATGCCGAATTCAAACCTTTTGGGGCTCAGTTCTTTTTTCTCTTGGCAAACCACAACATCCTTTTTCTAAGAAAGGAGCTTTAAGAAAGACTTCTTGGCCATCAAATAGCTGTTAGAAAACAACATTTTGATGAGTTAAGTGTAAATGAATCAGAAACATGTGGATTAGATTTACCTCAAAGTCCATGTGGGTTTGCAGGGAAAGGAGGAAAAAGCTTAGGCAGAGTCACACTTGGTGTTTTGCTGGAGCTTATATGAGTGAAAAATAGGTTTGAGGGGTCATCAGCTGCCAACACTAGGAGGCTGTGGTTGGTCCCATGTGTACTGTTGTCATTGTTGCTAATATTATTATTGATTGTGTAAATGGGCATTTATTTTGCAGTGTTTCATTTTCTTTTGTATGCTTGCTGCTCAGACCCTGACTATGAAGTGAACTGCCCAGCATGCAGAAGGGTCATTGGCGAGGCTGGGCTTGGGACACAGAGCTCATCCTTGCTTTATCACTGGATGCTGTTTTATCCCTCCAAACATACGAGAAGAGACTGTATAAAGGAAGTCCTTACAGTGTTTAACACGGGATTTGTTTAGATATTATGGGAGGCTTTACAAGGTGAAAACTACCTACTTTCCAAGGCTCAAGCAGCCTAGTGGCTTCCCAAAGTAGTACGGAAGTAGAAGGAAATTTCCAGGGAGAAGATGTACGTTGATGGAAAGATTAAGTAATGCAGAAATGGTTATACTAAATGGTCTTTAATATTCCTTCCATTCTCCCTTATCCATTCAGCACCAAATCTTTAAATCTTCCTGCATCTATACTCTGAGTCCTTTCCCTCTTTCTTTTTTTTTTTTAAAGATTTTATTTATTTATTCATGAGAGACAGAGAGAGAGAGAGAGAGAGAGGCAGAGACACAGGCAGAGGGAGAAGCAGGCTCCATGCAGGGAGCCTGACGTGGGACTCGATCCCGGGTCTCCAAGGATCATACCCTGAGCGGAAGGTGGCGCTAAGCCACTGAGCCACCTGGACTGCCCCCTTTTTTCTCTTTCAATGGGGAAAGTGTTCTTCACTCTATCAAAGGCCAATTAAACCCTCTACTTATGCTCTAGGCCTGCATTATCCAATATGGTAGCAAGTTGACTACTGAGTGTTTGAAATGCATCTAGTCTGGATTGAAATGTGCTCTAAGTATAAAATACTTAGTATAAAAAAGGAATGTAAAATATCTTATTAATAATTGCATGTTGAAATGATATTTTGAATATGTTGTAGGAAATGAAATACATTATTGAAATTAATTTTACTTCTTTCCCTTTTACTCTTTCTAACGTGGCTACCAGGAAATTGAAAATTACATATGAAGCTTCCATTATGCCATAGACTCAACAGTCCCCAAGGACTTAGGGACATCACTCTTCTAAAAATCTCATTTCTCAGGCACCTGAAGAAATGGCTCAGTGGTTGAGCATCTGCCTTTAGATCAGGTCATGATCCCAGGGTCCTGGGATTGAGTTCCGTATTAGACTCCCTGCGGTGAATCTGCCTCTCCCTCTGCCTATATCTCTGCCTCTCTCTCTTTGTCTCTCATGAATAAATAAATAAAATCTTCAAATAAGTTTCTCTCTTATATTTTCTCTCCTATATTTTCAACTTTTTCCCCTTGTCTAGATCCTTCTGTTAGCTTCCCACTTGTATAAATGGCTCTCCTTTGATACTAAAACCCTCCTTTGATACTACCACCCTGTCTCATTTACCTTCATAGTCAATCTGCTTCTTCTTCTTCTTCTTCTTCTTCTTCTTCTTCTTCTTCTTCTAGATTATTTTTATGTGTTTGGCAGAGAGAGAGAGAGAGAGAGAGAGGGAGAGAAAGCACACAAGCAGGGGGAGTGGCAGGCAGAGGGAGAGGGAGAAGCAAGCTCCCTGCTGAGCAGGGAGCCCAATACAGGATTTGATCTTAGAACCCTGGGATCATGACCTGACTGAAGACAGATGCTTAACTAGTCAGTTAAGCAGCCACCCAGGCACCCTCACAGTCGAGCTTCTTAAAAGCATGGTCTATATGATCTGCCTGCACTTCCTCATCAACCAACCTTAATCTGTCTTCTCTCACCACCAGCCCAAATTTGCTATTGCTAAAGCCACAAATGGCCTCCACAATGCAAAATTCAAAGGGCACATCTTTCCTGATCATCTCTGCAATGTTTGACATAATTGGTTATTCCTTGATCCTCAGGACTCTCTTTCTTGCCTTTTCCTAGATGCCTGCATTCCCTATTCTCTCTGGCCATTCCCATTTGCTCAGTCCCTTTTGTTGTACTTAGATCTTTCATACTGTCTCCAAATGCTAGAGTGCCTCAGGCTTTTATCTGTCCTTTTCACATTGTATATTCTTTCCCTAGACAACTTGCTCCATTTTCATGATTTTAAATACTACTCATGCTGACCTCCTCCAGTCTCAAGGCTTCTACTGCAGCTCTGGAAATACCCTGACCTCTCTTCTGCACTCCAACCACACATCTGGGGCCTATCCGATTCTTTATTTAGGCGTCTCTCAGGCATCTCAAACTTATCACGTGCAAAAAAGAACTTAAAGGCATCCCTTCCAACTTTTGTTCTTGGGCAGTCTTTTCCACCTCAGTAAGACATTACTACTCATTTAAGTTCCCATGTCAGAAATGTGGGAGCTATCTTCAATCCCTACTGCCTCCTCCACATACAAATATCATCAAGTATTCTCAATTATACCTCAGAGAATATTTCTCAAACCCATCAGCATCTCTCCATATGCCTGGTCCAAGGGGCACAGCCTTTCTCCTAGATTATCACAATTGTCTCCGAGCTGGTTTCAGCAGGTAGTGTTAGAGCCAGAGCTTGAACCTAAGGCCATACTGTTGTTCCATAACACTCATACTCCTTCCTTCTACTCTCATCCTTTATCTTTTTCCTACTGTTGGGAAGTGGGGGAGCTAGAGTTCAAAGTCTCTGGATTTTTAGATTGGAAGAGCAAAGAAGGCCTCTTTGCAGAAATGATATTTAAGCTACCACCAGAATGATGAGAAGGAACCAGCCATAGGGAGATCAGAAGAAAGAGCGTTCTAGGCACAGAAAAGAGCAAGTGCAAAGGCCCTGAGGTGGGAATGTGCTTGGTGTATTTGAGGAACAGAGAGCAGGCCAAGAAACTTGGAGTAGGTGGAGAGAAGAGTGTGAGCCTGCCTTGAGGGTCAGTGGCTACTGTGTGACAAGTGGAAGGAAAGGGAGCCAGGTGGAAGCCTCAACAAGTGTTGAGAGCCTCTTTGCTAAGTCAGTGGCTTAAGCTAAGTTCTGCGAATAGAGATGAAGAGAATTGGATTTATTTGAGATGTGCTTTGGAGGCAGAACCAACAGGACTAGCCAGTGGTTGAAAGCAAGAGAAAAGCAGGACTCCTTTTCTGAGATGGTGACTACTCAAGAATTTGGATGAGTGTGGGCTTCATAGAATCTAGGAGGAAACTGTTTCGAGAAGGTGGGAGCAATCCCCTGTTATCAGATGCCACTACAAAGGTGACAAAGATGAACTCACAAGGGTCTGTTAAATCTGACTCGATGGAAGGTTGATGATAACTGACAAGAAACATTTGAGTAGAGATGGAGGAGGATGCTCTTAAATCCTTTTAAGAAATTTGTGTTTAAGGAATAGCCAAGAAATGGTGGCCAAGAAGACACTTTTTGCAGATGAGAGATGGTAAAGCCTGTTTGCTCGCTGGTAGGAATGGTCCAGAGGAGACAGATAAACAAGGCGGGAGAGTAAGACCCCTGTCTGACCTCCTCTAAAACCAGTGCTTTTAACACCTATTAACAGAGTGACAGTCCCCATGGTCATCGCCTTCTTGAGATCAGTTTGGAGGGCCTGCATTGACTGCTTCTGGTCAGATGAGCCTCTTTGTGTCTCTCCTCGCCTGGACATCCGGGTGCCCGCTGGTGACAAGTATCGGCCAGAGACACCGAAGACTGAGCGAGGACGCTTTGGTCTGAGAGAGCCTATTCCGGGAAGGGGCTGAGAACCTGCAACTTTCCCTTTGAACACAGTATAAATGCTACTGTAGACCTCAGAGGTTAATTCATTACAACAAAGCAATTAAATTTAGGGGCTGTTTGGAAGATAAAAAGCAGCGAGTAATAACCAGTTTGGAAAACTCAGCCGTGATGGATTTCTATAATTTCCTGCAACTTCACAGAGCCACAACTGGTGACCCGAGGCGGGACGGTGTGACTGCCCGGTGGTGTCAGAAACGCGAGGGGGAGATTATTTTTATTAAACAAGTTACTTCTGAAGCGTTGGCCTCTCTGGCTTCCCCTTTCTCTCTCAAGAAGGTCATTTGCCAGCTGGTAATGCCTTTAACCCTTCAACATACAGTCAGCCTTGTTTAGTCGGGAGGATCATTTTACAAAGGGAAGTGATCTAAACTGCTTCTCCTCCTAGCTAGTATTGTCGGTTTGGGATTTGGACTGCCTCCCCTCTGTTGGTAACGCACCTACGTTGATTTGACCGCTTTGCTTGCCCACCCGCCTCTGGCGGATTTTGTATAAATTATTGAGAAATAAGACCCTTGGCTTGTCCTCTTCTTCGTTACAGGGCTTCATCCATGAGAGAGAAGAACACAGTGCTCTCCTGGCAGGGCTGGAGCTGGGATAAGAATCCGAGATTTGAATTATTTTTTGGCTCCGTTCTCTGCACCTCTTTCTATCTTACTAAGCATGTAGCCGGCCTGAGCTGTTCGTTCCACAGACGTTTCTGGGCACCCACTTTGCGCATGACACCGTGCTGGGCCCCACGGCGCAGATCAAGGTATAATCACATGGCCTCTGCCCTCTGGGAACCTGTCCCTGCTCTGTTTCGGGAGGGGGGGGGAGTACAATGAGGTTGCTGACACAGTTGTTTTAGGAGATTGTTTTCTCGGAGCCAAATTGCCCTGTCTCATTAATGACAGGCTCAATTTCCATCAGGTTCCTTGCTGGGTCTTGCAGGACGTCCAAGAGGGAGCTTCCTTCCAGCGCAAATTGTAATTCTCTGCAGATATGTGTTGGCATCCACTGCTCAGGAACATAATGGAGTTAATTTTAAGAAAAAGCAAACACAAATATTACAGCGATCAGGAGAGCGGCCACAACCGTCTGAGCCATTCCTTCCTTCAATGGAGGAATTAGCTCGTTAAGTAATTTGCACTGCCTCTGTTTCCACGAAGGATTTAAGGAGACGATTTGTCCGGTTCAGAGGAATAACGGTTTCAGGTTTGCAGTCAGGAGACTGAGTTCGAGCCCCAGTTCTGATTATTTGCCCCCCTTTTAGCCTGTGGGGCCCAGATGTCATTAAATCATTTGTTCTACCGACTTCTCAGGGCTGGTGGGAGGACGAAATGAGATAGTAATACACATGAAAGGACTTTGTTAAGGAATAAAGCGCTATGCACATGTTAGTTATTATTTCAGAAACCAAAGTTAAGAAGAGATAAAAATCTTAATCGGGCAGGAATTTTTCTACAGAGCTAGTTGGCAGGTCTTCTCTTTCTCATTTCTTCTCTGTTTGCATCTCAGAGAATTAGCAACCAGATAGGAAGGAAATGCCATTATTAGAATATAGGCTGTCTGGGTGGCAGGGAGGTTTTAGCTGAGGCATTTTTAGCGGTGTGGTTTCCAGGACTCTGATTTGCATACCTGCAACTGTCTAGCCCGCTGGTGACAAAAATATCCCCAAGTGACATATATTATGTGTCTGTTTGCCAGAGTAGCTTTGATTTTTACCTTGAAGCTCATTCTTTTGGGTGGAGCCATTGACTCCAAAGAGATGGTTCAGAATAGCGCTCAGTCCAAAGGTCTATAGAGAGTGTCTGGAGGACCACACTTGGCCTTTGCCACCACCAGCTACGTTATCCTCCCTGAGACGCATCAGCCTGCATCTGATAGGACCTGGCAAATGGCTCCTTAGGCTGTATTTTGTATTTTGTGAAATCCATATTAGATGTATCTTATTTGAAAATTAAAATATGTATATGTGCGCCCACACATATACACATCCATTTATCTATTGTTCCTTTTTAATCTCTGATCTCTTTTTTGTTTGTTTGTTTATTCACCAATTGGTGTTGACCAATTGTTTGCTCACCAATTGGTTGTTCATCAATGTTTTGTAAAAATGTGTTTCCCAAAGAGCGGCAACCATAAAGGTTCACTTTTATGAGAATAACTTGGGGCGTTAATTGAAAATGCCGGTACCCATCTTTGAGACATAACAAATAAGACTATCTGAAGGCAGGACCTCAGAATCTGCATCTTCAACAGGCTTCCCTGGAACATATCAACCACACTCAAGTTCGAACCTTTTCTTTAAATATTGTCCACATGGGTTTGGTAGTTTTACCACCATTTCTCTTGGGTTAAAAGTTCCTGGACTAGCACTCTTGATTTCATTTACAGCAGCTGGATCAACTCTTATTAGCTCTACATTCATCTTCAGCTTTGGTAGAGCCTTAACCAATTTTGATTTTATTCTTCTTGGCCTAAAGATCATTCTTCTTTCCAGACAGAACAAAACCAAAGCAGGAGTCAGGAAGCTCGGCTTTCATTATACCATCCTTCAAATATCCAGCATTGAAACCAGCCACTAGACCTCTCTGTGTAGTTAGTCCATGCCTGCCACCAAAAGGTCTCTTGTGACTCTTGGATTGTCCCTTGCGTCACTCACCATGGATCAGGGTGACTATTCGGGTTTATTCAGAAGTCTCCCAGATTCAGCACTCAAAGTTCCATGTCCTGGGAAGCCAGAACAGCTAGTTACCGTATCAGGACACTGACCTCCCTGACTCTCTTCTTCCAGCTTGGTCTAACTTGTACATTTCATGTCATACAGAGGTTTGATTTGCTGTTCATCTTTGTCTCTATCTCTTGAATACACTTCTGAGAGTATCCTCTGCAAGAATACTGGTTTATTTCAATTGCATTGCTTTTATTTTTGAAAACATAGTCGCTTGACTACTGTCCAGTGAAGGGATGTTTGGGCTTCCATGTAAACCTCTTGCGTGTGGAATCAGAGCTGCCCCAGGAACTGGCTGTGCTTTAGCCTCCTGCCTTTTTGCATAGAATGGCACATCAACTGGCTTGCCTTCCTTATCTATTAAGTAGGGTCATCCTCTCAGTGATCTTTTGTGTCATCCTTTTGGTCAAAGATAGAATCCGTATGGTTTAAGATTCATCTGAAAATAAGAACCCAAGTGTCAAGCCAACTAGTAACTAAAGTGGAGTTTAACAAGCCACCAAGTGCTCACAAGGATACTCAAATATCTCTAAGGTGATCCCATGCCTTCTGTTAATACCCCCTCCCTGTACTGCTTACTTTACCCTCTGATGTGGGTGGTTCTAATGTTATTTTGGGAGGGGGCTGAAACCACAAGAAGACTGTGTTGTATGGAGTTAAAAGAGGGGATTTCTTGAGATCTGAATTAGTCATAGTCAGATTGCAGACATTTGCAACAGACTTAAGACAGTACACTGTTTCCCCTGTGATTCCTTGTCTTCAAATGGATAATAAAATTCTCAAACATTATATCATGCCAGACCAACTTTTAATTTTCTTTAGTTACACTAGGCCCCCTCACTATTAAAAAGAGGTACATGAATCAGTACCCTGTACTGATTTATTCGTTTTATTTTATATTTGAAAATAAATAACCCCCTCCAAATAAACCATTTGGCCTCCTTGAGGCATTTCCCTCTTTTCTTCCACTTGAGATCAATAGAGAATTTTCCATCACAGTAATAACTGCCTCCCCATTTCTTTTTAAGATCTTCCCACCCCCATGAGATAGGTTTCCTGCCCGACCCACAAGGCCATGAAATAATACCTTCAAGTTCTAGTGTTGGCCAGACACTCTGCTCTTGGCATGTCCCATCATCTACATCTGGGTGGCATCCTCCACACGCTGCAGCTGACCACAACCTCCCCCACCCTTCCTCCTGCCTGGTCCTCTCACACACATGTTCTCCAGTAATCTTTCAGCAGCAGGCTTCTGAATTCTAAGAGAGCTATCTCCTTGACTTATGTTACGCAGCCCCCTTTTCTACAAAAGAATCCTCTTCTTTTGAATTCCAGTTTGAAGACTCATTCCACTGAGACTTGGGGACACCTGAGACAGAAGAGTCCCTATCATCTAACTTCTGTTCCTTTCTGCATCAAACAAAAGTCCATCTCAGTTTGTAAGTGCAGTCTCCCCTTTCTCTTCCAGCTACAAGGACACCTTTAAATTCCACCTGGAAATGTTTAAGAAAACTAAGAACACTAAAAGCCTTCCACAGTGATTAGAATAAATCCTCGGATTAACCTATCAGGGTGGAACCAAAGAGAGAAAGGCGCTGCTTTTCAAAGTTATAGTCATGCTACTTCCTAGAAGGAAGACAGACCTTCTATTAGGAATGGAGCTGCTCTTTTTTTTTTTTTTTCAAGAAAACATTTTAATGAGGCTTTGATTACACACCATGTTTTATTTATATTAATGCATTTGAATTAAAGACAGACATAAAATAACTTTACATAGTTTTTATGAAAATTTCAGTGTCCTTTGGATTAGCCCAAGGGCTCGCCATTGGGGAAAGGGAGGAGGTGGCAAGCAGAAGCTTGGCAAAGAAATGTAGTAAGAGAGGAACTCTGATTTGTGAACAAGAAGGCATGTCATGGCCATTCAAGCCCTCTTGAAGGGCTTAGACAATCAACTTCATTAATACTGGTATCTACTATCCAATTATATTCAACAATATCCAGCTTTAATGGTATCCTGTCTTCTGTTGTAATCCTCGTATGTTAGCTCCAAACTGTCAAAGTCTGTTCCACACAAGACAAGTGTTGGGTTTGTTTTGGGTAACAGAAGGAGGCTGATCTACACTTGGGAACAGCGGTGTAGATAAGAACACAGATTGAAATCAGAGATGATTAGGGGAAAACTGGGAACAGGGGTTTAGGGCCGATGGGTATAGGAAAGTTCCAATAACTTGTAAATACCTTATAGAAATCCTGAGAAATACTTGAAAGTTGCTGAATTCCCCACAGTGATAGAGGCCTGGATTATTTTATGTGAATATTAGACAGGAGTTGGTAGAAGGTTGTAGACCTTGGATCACTTGGGTTGTATTATTTATGAGAAATCTTCTTTCTTGAAAGCAGACAATCTAAAATCTTCAGGGAAGACAGCAAAGACTCTCATAAGCACTATTGCTTGGACTCCAATCGACTGAATATTTAATTTGCATAATAATTTTCTCATGTTTTGCTACTTTCCTCTGACATAATCAGAGATACATAATAATGTTCATGATTCATGGACAACTCCACTTTTGAACATACATCAAGTGCTTGTACTGTCATGGCTGCAAGGCAATCTCAACCTTCAAAGACAGGGCAGCCGAAGAGGGGAGCATGTCAGGATGTGTGAAACCACTTCGAGGACTGGCCCTCAAGGAGGATGGCTGAATGTCTCATGATGTCCCTGCCCGAACTTGAGTTGAATGCCTTTGATGAAAATATCCAAGGGTGCCAATATGGTGGGTGGGGCTCAGGGGCAAGAGTATTTGGAAAGGGCAAGATTTTTGTCCGGAGGGTGGGTGGCTTGTGCATCCAAGAACTCCAGTCTGTCAGAAGCAGAACCTCAGCCAGTAGGGAAGAAGATGATGAGTGGTCCCCTGAACCTAAGGAAAGAGGCCTGGCTAGAACTACATGTCCATTGAAATGAATTTGTCCAAGATCATGAAACTCTAGTACTTGACCTGCTGCTTATTATTGTCTCAAGATCCTGAGGTAGAGTGGCAAAGGGAACTAAGGGAACTATTTCTAACTAAGACTTTGACCCCATATTCTTATCTGGTATCATCCCTGAGGCACTGGGTTAGAACAAATATAAACAGTAACGACCTCATTTTCGTCCCCCAATCCAAGATCTAAAGTCAGGTCTCTTAGGCCTCTTACCCATGGACCTATCTATGGTTTTACTCTCACCACTCTGATAATGAGGATAATGAGGATGCACACAAAAAGGATTCACACAAAAAGAAGAACCCGGGAGAAAGAGAACACTGGCCATGTTCACACCGTTGGCATCTCCTCCCAGCTGTAGCTTAATTGCCTGGGTCTGAGATCTAACTTTGTCCTGAGACCCCATGACTTCAGAACTCTTTCTGTTGGAAGTGGCAGAGAGATGAGAAGATCGGAGAAGCCATCTGAAGAAGAGAGGAAGCACTGAGTTACTCCTAGAAGTCACAGGGTATCACTAATGCTATGTGAGAGCAGAGACTCATGTGAGTAGGCTGTGGTTCAGAATAGGGCATTCGTCCCCTTGGAATTAACAGGATGTGGAGGACTAATGGCTGAGAGAATGCGGCTAATGTTAAAGGCTTGTGAGGGGGACCCAGAAATCTCACCTCATTCGTACAAGCCATCAGTTTACACGACTGATTCCAAACAAATTCTAAACATGCCTATTGGTTGGTATGGGGCTTCTAATTTATTGCCTGGCTTGATTAGGGCTGAGTTGGGGTCAGAACGGGTTTGGGGCTGTCATGGAAAATGTTTGGGTCTTACAGAATGTGAGGCTGGGGCAAGAAGGAGAGATAAGTAGTCCCCGTAAGATGCTGTGATCTCAGTCTTTCCCAGGAGGAAGATTGACATTAGTTCTCTTCAGCTTTCCTGCTCAGGCAGGATTGGAAAAATAAACACTGATCTGTAGCTATTTTGCAATGACATCTCTGATATACCTGGGAGGGGATCCTGTTCTCATACAACAGCAAGAAACTCTCAGCTGAACTGCTCACTGCAGACCCAGCCATGCCTTTGGCTAGCTGTCACCCAGTTACTCTGATACATTATCTGAACATGTTGGTTTCTTGGCTATATTCATTGCATTTAATACATTTACAATATGTAACAATCCATTTGACACTGACTTTAATAATTAGGAGGGATGTCAAGACCAATGGAAAGGATGCCACACCAAATCAGAATGGACACCACCGCCAATCAAAGCGGAAGCTGACCGTAGCAATTGATGTGCCACAACAGTGCAGACCAGCTGAGAAGAAGCCCAGTTCTGATGAGTGCTTGGAATAATTAATTCCAATAGGAGCCTTCCACTAGTGAGAATTTCAGGAAGTATGATGGGCTTGTTGAGTTTGTGGTTCTTTAAATCCTTGCAAGAGCTGCCTTGAGGCAAAGCTGGTCTTCTTAGCACATTGCATGGCATATGCAGTAAAACATCTTCATGAGGGTAAGGCGGCAGCCAGAGCTTGGCCACTAGCCACCACTCTTCTGCTGAGAACCTTAAAGTAAATGTGTGTGGGGGGTGGAGGCAAAAAGATACATGCCAAGATTTAGTTTGAATTCCCTCGAGATAGTTTGGAGGCCGATATGCACACTCACGCACATGTGCCGATGCTCACATGTGTGCGCTCACACAGCACTCCGTGCCGGTTAGTGCTATAGGGGTTCAAGGGAGCTGGGCCCAGGCAGAGGCAGCAGCTGGCAAAGGCATTGTTCATTGTACTGTGAGTGACATGAAATCCACCGTTTGACAGCCAGCCCACATAGCTGTGGTGATGTGAAAGGCTCACTTTAGATCACGCATTCCATTGCTCTGCATGGATTAATATGGCTTTGAAAGGGCTTTTCTTTCTTTCTTTCAAATTTAATATGAGAGTATATGAGGAAGAA
This sequence comes from Vulpes vulpes, assembly GCF_048418805.1. Classification (NCBI taxonomy): domain Eukaryota; kingdom Metazoa; phylum Chordata; class Mammalia; order Carnivora; family Canidae; genus Vulpes; species Vulpes vulpes. Next base: position 142,925,747 of record NC_132780.1, read on the forward strand.
CATGGTAGCAATTAGCTGCTGCCATGAATTTTATGAGCAGTTTGCTAGAAACCACATTAATGACTCCATGGGTAGTGCTGAGATCAGTTTTGCTATGTTATTTTTTCTCTCTCCCCTACCCCTCTTTCCCTCTTAAAAAGGCCAGTTCCAAGCTCCAGGATGGTATCAAGTGGGTGGCCCCAGTGGCCAAGATTCTCTTTTTCAAGACAGGTAGCGCATCTCTGCCTTGGATCCTACACAGAGCCTGCTAGGTGGTTCCAGCCTTGTTTTGGGGCCTGGAACAGCTGTACTGATAGGAAATAGTCTGGCCTTGGTTCTGACAGGTCTCCAGAAAGACATCCCTGTAAGAGGTGTCCACAGTGAGGTTGCTACCAAAGAGAAATTTAAAGATCCTCAATTTTAACAAAGGGAACTAGACTAAAATGTGGGCAACAGCTACGGGGGAAAAAAAGGCAAGTGAATAGTCTTTATAAATTCTCAGGAGGCATGGATGGAGACGGTTTAAAGATATTGTTACATGAAGCCAAGGGAAAGATTTGGTATTGGATAAAGGGACTAGATGTAAGAAGCCAACCTCCCTGCACAGCTTCTTGGGCATGTGTGATGGAGCCAACTGAAGTCTGTGTTCAAAAGCGACTTTGAGTTTTAGATCTGGAATCTTCAAAGAAACAAAAATAAATTTGTTACCAAGTCACAGACCTTGATCACCTCTTGAGAGGAGGACCTGTAAGCACAAAACAAGTTAGGTACCGTCCCAGGCACAAGAGGCAATCAGCTGGCAGGAGAGGTAAACAAAACAAGACTAAAAAAAAAAAAAAAAAGCCAAAAAATACCTCGGTCTGCTTGAGGAAAAATAGATACGAGGGTGGTGAAAATACAGCTCTTATTTCTGATGCTTTTCTAGGACATGAAACATTAGCAACAGAGAACTCTGGAAGAAGGAGAGATGAGCTGGTAAACTGAGGCTCCTTCTGTGTTAAGAAGACAGGCCACCTGGGGAGGAGAGAGGTAGTGATAGCTGCCTCCTGAGAACAAGCACCTGCATCTCCCTCTCTGTGAGCCTAACTGAAAGTTGTGGCTTCATGTCCAGGAAAATTTCAGGCCTTTGACTCAAGCAGAGATTCAGGTTGACCATAAATGAAGGGCCTAAGATGAATGATAAAATGTTACCTCGGTAGCACAATTTCCCCCCTAAGATATACAAAATGACCATGGTCTGTTAATGTTGCTTAATTTCAAATGCTTTCATGAAATGCCATCTTTCTGACTGATGAGTAGAAAAATCACGATAAGAAATCTATAGGAGCTTGAATCTTTAGTGCGAGGCACATCTGATTCTTAGCAGTTTGTTTGGATGGTGGAAACGATACCACCAAATATTGTTTGGTAGAAACAATTCAGTGGCCTGTTTCCTGACATTTCCTGATGAAAAAACACCGTATTTTAAGTTCAGACGTAAATATTTCAATAATAGAGAACTAGACTGTTAGTCAACTTGGCTCACTGAAAACATTCCCCATTTGAAGGTTTTTTGTTTTTTGATTTTTTGATCTGGGTTTAGCTTTTTTAGAGTGGGCCATCTTAGAAAACTTTTGATGCCTCAGCTAAATATTGTCAGATTTGAAAAACACTCTGTAACACACACATGTGTGAGAGTTAGAAGAGCACTGCTGGTTGAAAATGGAGCCTGTGTGATGGAAATGTAAATGCAATTTAAAATGTGATCAGTGACGACATGACCCTCTGCCTCCTCTCAAATGAGCGAAATCAAACACCAGGTCAGCGTTAACAGAAAAAATAACCGGCCCTGGGTGCATGAGCTCTCATTTCATTGTTTTTTAAACCGTGCATGTATGTTATACAAACTCTTCTTGATGCCTTTCACAGCAACAAAAAAGTGTCACAAATTAATTTGGAACTCTGAGCTAAATTGCCCTCCTACACACACACACACACACACACACACACACTCTTAGTATCAGTCAAATCCTCATACAATTTCTAGTTTGGGCCTTGACCATCTGAGTGACACGATGAGTCGTGAAATTAAGCACTGGAAATCGGCAGGGATGGGGGAAGGCTGAGGCCATTGGTGGCATCACTTAACCCGGCGAAGACGAGGACCGGTTGGTTTAATAACGGTCTCCCAATTTATGGAGGGTTATAAGGCAGAAGATGGTGTCCTGCTGTTTCTCATTTCTAGTGAAGACAGAAAAAAACAAAAACAAAAACAAAAAAACCCAGAGGCTGGGATTGCATCAGGGGAGAGAAGAAGCAGGACCTGGTGGAAGGGTTAGGAGACACTGGAATGAACCACCAAGGAAGATTCTAAAATCCCCATCTTTGGAATTCTGCAACTACTGATGTGTGTGGACCAGCTCGGTGGAAGGGGTCAGTTATCTGGCTGCTAGCAGCAGAGGGTGTCCTCGGGCCAAGTCCCCTGGTCCGTGGCTCCCAGTGGCGTGAGCGGCCTGCGGCCAAGAGCCCAGTGCAAGGAGCCAGGAGCCTGGGCCTCGTGGCCAAGCCGCTTGTCTGCGTGCTCGGGTAAGCTGACACTTCACGTTCCTTTCCACTCAAATGGCTCCAGAGTTGTTTAGGATCCTTCTGACTGCCAACTGCCACCTTGAAATAGGGCGAGTATTTGAAACCAATCCTCCAGGACATGTAGGCCGGGGGAGCATCTGCAGCCCTGGGGATACGTGGTCACCGGGCACCTCATGGAGGTGATGGAAAATATTAAGCACAGGGGGAAGCCCCTCGGAAAAGAGATGTGGGAAGCAGGAAGATCTGGGTATTAGACTTATCTCCCCTCTTTCTCTTTTTAAAACATTTTTTGACACAGAAGCTAGATTTTCTTAATGACCAGATTTCTCTCTCTCCCTCCCCTCCTCCCTTCCTCTCTCTCACTCTCATTTTTCCTCCTCCTCCTCTCTCTCTCTCTTTCAAGCTTTCTTTACTTAAAAAAAAAATATTTAAAGTATGACAATTAGGTCTCATGGATGCTGAGAGGCAAACCCAGAGAATTTGAAGAAGGCAATTTGATTTTTTTGTCGTTGTTAAAAAAAATAAAAGCCTAGAGCTTTGCTTCACTTAGAAAGGATACTCTTACTTGTGTCTGTTTTAAATATATTTTTTAAGGTGATGAAACATCCTAGGGAACAGAGCTGTATGTGAAGAGATTTGTGTGGAAAGGAGGATTTTAAAAACTCTTTTTTTTTTTTTCATCTTCTCAAAGCAGCCCAACCTCATACTTCAAAGAGCTGAGCAGAACTTCTACCTAAGGGAGGCCTCGCCTCCCCCAGCGGGCTCGGTTTCCATACCATGGTTTTTCTGGAAATGTCCTCTTTCCATACGCTACCTCTGAGTCACGCCTCATTGAGAGTGATGATTATGATCTACTCTGGACGTTCAGATGCTGCTGAGAATCGGGAGGATATTTTCAGCCCTGGAATTTGGGCTCTGCCACATGTTTGGATTAACAACCAGTTAAACCTTGCAAAGGCAATATTTTTCTATGCAGTTAGTTTTTATACCAAACAAGGTTTGTAGTAATTGGATGCCCTACTTGAGCAAAACTGTTTACCAGAAAATAAATCACTCCTGGCATTAAGAAAACACAAGGCCAGGGATTCGCCAGCACAGCATCATCCCGTTCATTTCTCATAAACCTAGCCCCAAACATGTGCATTCTCATCTATGATGACTTATGCTTTGAATTGTGGTCTCTTTATTTCCATGCCCATTATAATGCTTACCTAAACATTTCCCTCTGTTTAGCTGCAGTGCTTCTGGTAATGACTTCTATTTGGCTGCTGGGAAGCATTTGCCAGCTTTTAGCAAGCCCTATGGAAGAGAGAGAGAGGGAGATTGAAAGAGGGAAGGCAGGGAAGTAGGGAAGGCAGAAGAAAAGAGGCATATTTTTTTCCTAATTGGCCACAGAATTACGGGGAACTAAAACTTGAAGCAACGTCAGGACCATCTCAGTTAGCTCTGTAATTTGTGGATGGACAGTGCGGGAGCGTGCTGACCTTAGGTACCATAGGATGCAGCAAGGTAGGATGCGGACTCAGGTCTTCTGATTGCTGTTGACCTTTGCCCTGCCCTGATGTTCCTTCTGTCCTCCAGTAGTCTTCTTTTTCTCTGGACATCTCGGATGCCTAAAGATAAGGTTACAAAAGCAGGATGATAGGCCAGGTTCTCTTGGGAAGAGAGTGGAAGCAGGCTAAAGTTAGAGGGTTTCCATCATGGCAGCCAAGAGAGTCAGCGAGTTCCAGGGAGCAGGACCACATGCTGCTGATACGTAGCTGTGCCTCCTACGAATGGTCCTGCCAAATTGCTGGCAGTCATTGAACACCAGTCAAAGCTGTGTTAGAAGAAGCTAGTAGGAATGCAAATGTCAGGACAAGACAGGAAAATGATCAAAACATATGAGGTTTTCAGACTTTGAGAAATTTGTTGAAATTCCTATAGAAAATGGAAGAACAGCCTCCCCTTGAGTAATGATTTATTTATTCTACTGACCTCAATCAGAACTGGTAGCTCTAATCATTTGAAATGAATCTAATTGGCTTTCCACCAAGAGGACGATCCGATCCAAGTCAATTATGCTCCTAAACCATAAGTGCTCTAAAAGGGGAAAAGGACCCCAAAAGTAATCCAAAAGATTTAGAATCTTTGTTGTAGTTCGACTTTGGCACGTTGGAATATTTTGGGAGCATTTGCCTGCTAATGTGTATTTTTGACAATAGGGGCAAACTCGTGGTTTTTGTGAATCCAAAAATGAGTTGTTGAGCATGAGAAGACTTAGTCATTAATGAAGTAAACACATTTTTTTCTTCCAACTAGACTTTTTCCTTCACTTTAACTGGGTACTGTCATTTGCAGAGAGACTGGGGTCATGAACGTAGCTTCGAGGGAATTCCCCGGCTTGCTTATTTCAGTGATAGTCGTTCACATGGAACCACACTGCACTTGGATTCTAGTGTTGAAACCACTTCTTTAGGCAGTATTTGCATAGGCTCAAAAAATCTTGAGAGCTGGGACAAAATTATTGAACCAGCCACATTATCTAACGTTTTTCTTTGCAAATACTCAGTAATAAATACACGGAGGAATGAATGAAGGTCAGAATGAATCATTTGACCATAAAATAGACAGATATTCCCACTCAATCATTCAGCAGTGACTGTTGGGTCTCTGCTGTGTGCACTGCAGTGTGAAAGGCACAGCGTGAGACACGCAGACGTGGTAACTATAGCAGATGGCTCCTGCCCTCAAGTAGCTTACACTCTGCATGGGGCAGAGCTGCAATCTGCAGCCTTTTCCTCTCGGTGACATCATGGATCAAGTGAGCTGTGGGATGACCGTCCTCTCCAAGGGTCCCCAACTACCGTAGAGGCCATAGTTCCCACCTTTTCTCCCTGTAAGCCTTAACTTCCCCTCCTCTCTCTCTCTTCCACCTACTTCCTATATCAAAGCACACAGCAGAAGGACCAGTGCTGATGGTGTGACACTCCATCTACTTGATTGTTTCTGAATATTATTAAGGGGAAACCATATGAAATTGTAGGTATTATAGGTCAGAATGGCCGGCTATCAACAATTTAATATAGTGCAATCAAAATTTGGCATATTTGTATAAAGTGGATAATCCATAAGGTCTTGGGAGCTCAGATTTTAGATTTTTAGATTTTTCTGAAAAGTCCTTCCTCTAGGACTCCCTCTCAGCCAGACAGGCCCAGTGTCAGAGTTTGATAGTTTGGGGTTGGCTGTGCTTCTGGGAGGTGAGAGTTGATGAGGTTTTGTTAAATCCAGCTGAGGTACCTGAAATGGAGGGATACTTTTGGTGTAAAAAGTACTTCAAAAACACCCTTTGTTTGCCAAACAATCTGATTTGGATAAATACAGTGTAAAAATTTCAAAGTCAATACAACTATATGAAAATATCTAATAGCTCAACATAATGTGCGTTAGTAAGGCCCTGTTTTTACTGTGATCTCTCCTGTTTAAACTCATGTTCCCTCCTGCTGACTTTAAACCCTACTGACCAATTTCATTTGGACTGAAAAACATTCAGTTAAAAAAAAGTACTTAGGTAGTAGATAACCATGATATTAAGCCTCCAAAATGAAGAGGAAGAAGAAGAAGAGCAGGAGGGGGTGGGAGAGAAAGGAAGGGAAGAGGAAGTAAAGAGGAAGGGGAAGTAAAGAGGAAGTAAATGTCTACCACCACAATATAAAACTGCTTTTATTATTTCAGTGAAGATGCTTCTGGACTTTTTTTTTTTCCCAAATAGGTAATACTTTGAAATACAAATATTCTTGGGAAGTTGAGGGGAAACTATTAATCACTCATAATTTACTGGGAGCTACTTTAAATCAAATGTTTTCAGAACCGGAAGTGACTTCAGAAGTATTTTAAACCAGTTCTCAACGAGGGGTGCTTTTACCCCCGGAGACATCTAGTAATGTCTGGAGACATGTTTGGTTGTCACAGCTTATGGGTGCTCCTGGAATCCAGTGGGTAGAGGCCAGGGATTCTGCTTAACATCCCACAGTGTGTAGGACCATCCCCTCCATAATGAATAATTGGCCCCAAATCTCAATAGTATGATTTGGTGAGAAAACTCACCAAATACCCTCACTTTTGGAGTCAGATGCCCAAAGCTTGAAGATGGTTGACAAAGTCACTCAGCCAACTGGTGGCAGGAAAGGGTGCTCTCTGCTTCCTATCCAGGAGCACTGGACAAGAGTCTTTTCACTGCACTGGAATGAAAGACTTTTCTCCCGATACCTTGTTGAAACCAGTAGTGTGACTTGAGAAAATACAAATTTTGATAGCTAACAGGGGATTCAGGGAAACAGGAGGGGATCATTCTCAAACAGAGCTCTGGGAAGAAAGGCAGATACAAGTAGTAGGCGGCAAGAGTCTGCAAGAAGGAGAAATGAAATAGCCAGAAAGCTTCGTGGTGGTGATGGAAACCAATCCTAGAGGAGGCGCAAAAGGCGCAGTGGGGATATACCTCCCCAAATGTTGCTTGCTTAGCAATTTAGTATGAATATTTTTAGGATGACTAAGTTGTCCCAATTTGCCTGGGACTGATTTTAAGATGGAAAGTCCTAAGTTCTGGGAACCCTCTCAGTTCTGGGCAAACCAGGTACGTTGGTCACTCTAGTTCCCATTCCTTTACGTGAACAGACTTGATAACAAGTTTTCCTGCCAAACTGCATAGTAGTTTGGTGAATTGGATGAATTTGGTGAAGAACACATGAGACCTCTTCCACACATTTTTGCAGCTTCCAGTGAATATATGATTATTTCAAAAAATGTTTTAAATAGTTTATTGAATATGATCTGAATGAATAATAATCTACTCTCAACTGAGACACCAGGGCTCTTTTACAGGGCCCGATGGGACACCCAGAGGAGAAAGTCATAGGATGTCATGCCCACTGTGGGCAACAACTTCATAGGTACTGAGGCTGTCATCTGGTCATGTACAAATGGTGTACATTTAGGCATGGTCAGAGGGTTACTTAATCCTGAAGTAGTCCAGATATTCTTGTGCTGGTAAATAGTGCAGTTTGGGCTATAAGCAAAGTGAGATGGTTTATATAAGAAAAAAAATCATAGGAGAAACTTCCATTGAGACAGTTGTTCATTCATCTAGTCACTTATTCCAGTACCAAACACTCTGCTAAGTGATGAAGAATAAGAGTTGGGTGGGAACACTTCTTGTCCCTTGAAAGGTTTTTAGTTTAGGGCTGAAAGAGAGGTGCTGAGCAAAAATGCCCCCATTCTAACTTGAACAATGTAAAATATACTTCTTTCATAAAAGGGAAAAGGGAATACTCATTGAATACCTTCTATATTCATGTTATTGTGTTCAAGTTAGATAGCTCAGTTTCTCCTGGCAGATGAAACTAGACCTTACAGAGAAACCTGGGATTTTTAGTGTTTGGACATCTGTAAAAGAATGTTTTAATGTAATGGAATTTCCATTTTTTTAAGGGGAACATCCAAAAGTTCCTCTTATGGGCCTGGGAGCCTGAGCCTTGGATGGAAGTGTTTGACCAGAAGACTTCTCAATTCATTCCAAATTTCTTATCTTTTTGGGTTAAATCATGGGCAAATTTTATCTAATTTTTTACTGGGGATCAAGGGCATATGACTCTTCCATATGGCCAGGGAAGGCCAACCCCTATTCTACAGGGTTTCATGTAAGCCTTATTCCTTACTCTTAAAACTATCCTCAGCTATTTTCCTGAGGCCTGTGATCAGTTTCTCAGGGTTACAGGGCCTTCATCTTACTGTTACAGGTCATTCTTCCTGAGACCAGAAACTCTTGAAATGAATTCTCTTTAAGCTGCAAATGAATGCTGCTATATATTTTGCCAAAAGCAGAAGAAAAGTACAGCAGACACTGGGTTATAGCAAGTGGGTCAGGAGAGAAAGGAAACAGATGGGAATGGGAGAAGGAGGAAGGAAAGCATAAATGTGCCAAAGCAGAAACTAGAAGTCATGGAGGAAAACCTTGGCTTCTTCTTTTCATTGAGAATTTTTCATGGTCAGGAAGTCAATACTGCCATCTTGTTTTTAGGTGCTTCCCTCTTTGTCTTTAGTCTTTAGCACAAAACTGGGGGAAGCTTAAAACAAAAACAAAGAACAACCTACCCCCAAGCCCCACTTCCAGAGATTCTGATACAATGGGTCCTGGACAGGACTCAAGCATCTATATATCCCTGAAGCCTCCAGCCCCCAGCCCCCAGAAGAGAGCCGTATTGAGAACCACTGTTTAGCATCGACCTCTAAGTTTTACAGGTGGAGAAATCAAGTCCCAGAGACGTTAGATAACTGACAGATGTTCACACGGTTGGACACAGAGGTGCATCCAGCCCTCAAGTCTCCTTCCTGCTCCCCATGTAATAGCTTCCCAATACTGCATTTCAAATGCCTCACAAATGAAGTATAAGACCAGGCATGCTATAGATGGTAGAGAAGTGTCACTTCTTTCCCTCATGGACTTCTTTAAAAAAAATACCTAACATGGTACCTGGCACAAAGCAGCACTTAATAAATATTTGCTGAGTGAAGGAACATGGCACATGTTTAGTTTTCTCCCCCACGCCCACCAGAAGCAGTACAATAACATGTTCTCAGGCACTAAAGTGAAATGGAATGTCTTTCACATTCAGTCCCTTTCTTCGGGCGCGCGTACCTTTTGGTGACTCAGTCTATGAGCCTGTGATTGAGTGGATCATAGAATTCAAGGGGATTTCCATTAAAGTAATGAAGTAGCAGTTGGCTTTTCAGCTTCGAATTCTTTCCCTTGTTAAAGAAAGTGAAACATTATCTTGAGTAGGGTCGGCTATTTAAATCCTGCTGAATGGATTTTCAATAGAAGTGATTGAAAAAAAACATTTTTAATTTTTTGGAGGAATTTGTTCCATTCTGTCTTGTGTTTCATTATAAACAGTTTTTTTCAGCAGAAATTATTCTTCATGCCATAAATGTGTGGTGAATGCCTCCCAACCATATTTCCACACAGACCGCAAGTCTTTGCCAATTTTTTTATATGTAGAGCCCCCACTGATGATGGCTCAGAACTGAAACCCGATCTAATGCTACTAAACTCCTGGATTGAGAAGGGTCTTAAAATCAACTTTAGTGGTTTAGACAGAAATTAACCCAGAGCCTCTGGTTTCTCTCTTTTACTAGGATTGTTGATGATGCAAGACAAAGCCTACTTCATGTTGGATGGTAAGCCTTTGAGGGCAGGGATCAATTCTGTTTTCCTCACTTTGATATTCTTCACACACAGTCAGTACTCTAAACCATGCATTCTCAATGCAGGTGACAGTGCCCCCCAGGGGTGAACTGACTCTTGGGGGAGGGGCATGAGAAAAACCTGAGAACTGGTTTACTGCCCTTCAAAGGGTCACAGTCCATAAGTGGATATACAGTATATCTGTGGCATTAAATTTTCATGGGGAGATGGGGTGAAAAATATCTAAAATGCTCTTGAGGGGAGTCATAATTTTTAAAAAGGTTATTTACTGACTGCCTGAATGTTAATGTATGGCTGGAGATAGTGTTTCATGGCTCCATTTTCTAGAGCTGGACAGGCAACCTGAACAAACACTCTTGTACTTGGAGACCTAGCCAACTGCCATAACATTTTGACTTCAGTTTGAACTGTTCTCTACACATCCCACTGTCATTGTGATTTGAGTTTCTAAGTGGAGCCACAGGCCCCAGGGAGGCCTCTCTGGGCCTTCACCTATTTGAGTGTGAAAATGGGAGAATTTCATCAGGGAATAACACAAAGGTAATGAAGCTGGTACCATGAGAGTAGCAGTGGCAAGGAGCAAGGCAAAGCAATTTCATGAGGAATGACCCACAAACTCTCTCATACAGAGCATTCGATCAGCACAAAATCTCTTATGGACCAGCTATGGCTCTGCCACTTACTAGTTTTTTTAAGGACATGAATCTCAGTTTCCTCGTTTCTGAAATGGGGACAATAGTAGATGTCATCACCACATCCTAGTGCCCTGGTTGGTATCCAATGGGATCACACACACAAACTATAAGTTGTTAATTCCAGTGTATTATTATTATCCTGGTGACTGAAATACTATTTCCCAATGGACTCTCTGTGCAGAAGCGAACAAGGATTTGAAGGAATAAGATCATTCCATGCCAGGGGCAAGTTGCTGGCCCTGGAAGATTTCAAGTGACATCCCACATGCCCCTATTTGTATGCAAAGGGAACTCGAAAGTGAGGCCTCACATGGAGCAGTTAGTTTCGAGAAACAAATTTGTATAATCAAAGGGGGGCACAAGGAGGACAGCTAACAGGCTCTGCATGAAAGGAAACTATTTAAAACTATAACTAAATGTTAATTATCCCTAGTACAAGTGTACAGGAAGTCCAACCACCTTAGGATGGTTGCCTTGAAAATATTCTCAGTTCCGGATCTTGACCCCCATCTCTGTCCTTGGGTCTCAGTCTTTTTGCAAGAGCACCTCCTTCTTTCTGCTTTTATTATGTAAATCTGTTTTGGGAAGTGCCTTTCTCCATAGGAGTTTCTCTAACCATAGGATCCATCCCTTACCCAACAGGAGTTCTTCCCTAAATTGGAGTCGTTCCATCTGGAATAATCTGCCATCTTGGGAAGTTACTGGAGAGAGTATAAGATGACAGGGTATTCCATGGAAACCTTTTTTTTTAATAATAATAAATTTATTTTTTATTTGTGTTCAATTTGCCGACATACAGAACAACACCAAGTGCTCATCCCGTCAAGTGTCCCCTTAGTGCCCGTCACCCATTCACCCCCACCCCCCACCCTCCTCCCCTTCCACCACCCCTAGTTCGTTTCCCAGAGTTAGGAGTCTTTATGTTCTGTCTCCCTTTCTGATATTTCCCACACATTTCTTCTCCCTTCCCTTCTATTCCCTTTCACTATTATTCATATTCCCCAAATGAATGAGACCATATAATGTTTGTCCTTCTCCGATTGACTCATTTCACTCAGCACAATACCCTCCAGTTCCATCCACGTTGAAGCAAATGGTGGGTATTTGTCGTTTCTAATTGCTGAGTAATATTCCATTGTATACATAAACCACATCTTCTCTATCCATTCATCTTTCCATGGACACCAAGGCTCCTTCCACAGTTTGGCTACTGTGGACATTGCTGCTATAAACATCAGGGTGCAGGTGTCCCGGCGTTTCATTGCATCTGTATCTTTGGGGTAAATCCCCAACAGTGCAATTGCTGGGTCGTAGGGCAGGTCTATTTTTAACTCTTTGAGGAACCTCCACATGGTTTTCCAGAGTGGCTGCACCATTTCACATTCCCACCAACAGTATAAGAGGGTTCCCTTTTCTTCCATGGAAACCTTTGACATTCCAAGACCTTCAGACTAATCCACTGGGAATGTGGACACGATAATTCTGGTCCCTATATGGCTTTCCATACCCAGGTAAGGGCTAGTTAGACTTTCTTCTTTTTCCAGTTTTCTGGAGTATTATGGAAACAGATACACATATATGCACACACACACACACACACACACAGAAATCTTCTGAAGACAAATTACTTTTCAGAAAAAACTCCAGTTTCAACCCATAAGGAAAGACAGAAACACTTTTTTAACCATACCATCATTTGGTAGGTTGCTTCTCTCATAGTAGAGTTCATGTTTCAAGTATTAAAACAGAGTAGTATTGTTTGTTTGTTTTTTCATTCATCTCTGACTTTTAAAAGTAGCCTCAAACCTTTTGAGAATAAGAAATTTGAAGCACTGGAATTATCATTTGCAATAGTTTAATTAAATTCCTAGACAAATGCCATCCTCCTGCCCAATTCCTGTAGGGTATGGGATTAGTTTCATTCTTCCACTTAAGACTTATTTTCACTCTCTTCCAACATGCTTCCTCATGCTTATTTGTGCTTCAGTGCCTTTAACTATTCTGTTCCCCTGACTAGGAATGCCCTTGGAATGATTTTTTTTCATCTTTCAAGACCCACCTCAAGACTCACTCTCTCTGTGAAACTTTTCCTGTCCTCTTTGGCCTACACTGTCCTCTTCCTCTGACCTTCTACTATGTTCCACAAAATTGAATAAATAATTGTTTTACATATTTTTTCCTCTGTTGCCAGTGTTCTATTTGCCAGTACACATACTAAGTACTTTATACGTATTTATTGGTTGAGTGAAATTCCCCAGATGGCTAGAAGTGAGAGAACATTCTTGGGTAATAGATGAGAGCTGGTGTTTCCTCGGAGCAAGAGAATGATCATATGACTCTTTATTCTCACTAATTGTGCAACTTTGAGCAACTTACATAGCTTCTGGAAGTCTCAGCTTGGATATAAAATGGAGGTAATGGAACAACCACTTTGTCTATTTTTTGGAAGAATCAGGAATAAGATACAAAAAGTGGCTAGCTCAGTGCCTGGCATATAGCAGGTGCAATCAATAGTAACTGTCATTACTATTATTGTTGTAATTATGGTTATTCTCCATAGTACCCAGTACAGTTCTGCGCATGTTGATTGTCTATTTAATCTTGAACAATGAGACTGTTCAATGTCCTTCATTGATCTGTTTCTGCATGATTTGTTCAGGGTGCAGGAAATCTGTTGAGGAAAATAAGTTGGAGGAGAAACAGGAGGATCTAGTAGGAGTGCCATATCTAAGCATTGTAGTCCAAGTCAGGTAGAAATGAAGACTTTCCCACTGAATTTCCTGGACTGGCATGAGGTGTGGCAACCATACCTTAGCTTAGACTATGTGAGGAGCATGATAAACCAAGACTTTGAATAGTGGCTTTTATGAAGCAGCTAAGATAAAAATCTTACCATTCAATTTTTTATTTACAACTTAGAAATTCTAGATTGGTTGCATTGGCTCCATACTTTAAACCAACTGATGGGAAGAAAAATCTGTTATTGATTTACTGGCTTTTTTTTTTTCCTTTTTCCTCTGAGCACTGAGTAAAATTCTCTCCAAAACAGGTATTAGGGCCCTCACAGCCCTCAGGGACCTGAAGGGGTAAGTGTGGGATGGGAGGCATCTCATTGCTGGCTTCTAGGGTTGTGTCCCTCCTTCAAGCATTCCCTCTGGCAGACCACTCTTCTTCCCCATCCCCAGGGAAGCCCTTGCCCAGCAGAGGGTTCCCAAATCAGGAATCAGAAAACTTGAGCTGTCTTCCAAACAGGGCTCCCTCCACAGCCCCTCCCATGAGCTATCCCCATCTTAGTAGACTCCTTTCCTGAATGGTTTCCTACTTTTGCCATCCTGTCCCCAGAGGGAAGAGTCTAGGGCTGGGACATTCCCTTCAAGTAGGTAAAGTTACAAGGAGAAAGAAAGGCTTTGATCCATCCATAGAGGCAGTCTCCTGCTCTGCGTTAGGGCTATGTCTGAAATAGGGCACCACAATATGAGTGCCAGACACCATGCTGGGTACTCAGCACATGTCATTTAATTTATGTTTCATAACAAACATGGAGAGTGGAACTTACTATCTTGAATAAGACTTGGAGAGCCGAAGAAGCTCACCCAATATCATATGGCTAGTAAGTGGTGGAGCTGAACAAAGCTTTTCCATTGTGCTTTGATCTCTCATAGGACTGGCTTGCTGGGGCTTCCTGGCCTTGGTAAGGTTATACAGGTCACTACAGAGAATTGTGCTCAAATAAGTTAGTAAAAGAGAACAGCCTGGAAGATGGAGCCCTTTCCTTGCTCTACATTACCAGTCCTTCAAAAAGCTGGCCTCAGACCAGGCCCGACTTCACTCCCACCATATCCTATTTGATAAGGAGTTGCAGAACCAATAAGATGCAAGGGGAGGGGGAGGGGGAGGGGGACGTCTGGGTGCCTCAGTGGCTGAGCTCCTGCCTTTGGCTCAAGTCATGATCCTGGGGTCCTGGGGATTGAGTCCCACATCAGGCTCCCTGCAGGGAGCCTGCTTCTTCCTCTGCCTATGTCACTGCCTCTGTCTTTGTGTGTCTCTCACAAATAAATAAATAAAATCTTAAAAAAAAAAAGATGCAAGGGGAGGGACATAAACTTTGCCACTCCATGGGGAAAGGGGGAGTAAGTGTGTGGTCATATTTAATCCACACTGGGTCTCCAGAACAATTTGTTCCCAGGGGGGCCCGGGGGCTCAGTTCCTTACTGTACTTCGTTTTCATATTGTACTTTGTGCTTTGCAAAACATCTCAGGAAGTATTATTTCATTCAATTCTCTTTTCTAAACACAGCAGCAGGAGAGATTCTTTTTTAAGACTCAAGGCAGATTATGGCATACCTCTGCTGAAAACCCTCCAGTGGCTTCCATCCTACTCACAGTCAAAGTCAAAGGCCTTACAAGGTCCTGGCCCATCTAGTCCCACTTCCCTAGGACCTCAGGGTTCCTATACCTCTCATCCTCATCCCCTCCATAGTTCTGGCCTTGCTGTATTTGAATGTACAGACTTACCTTTGCCTCAGAACCTTTGCATTTGCCATCCCACTGCCTGGAATGCTCTTCCCCCAAATATGCTCTGGGGTTACTTCTTTACATCCTTTGGGTCGAAGTCTCAACAGCAGCCTCTAAGAGATGCCCTTGCCGACCTCTCTCCAGCACTCCTCATTTCCCTTCATGATTTACTTTTTGCCAAGACACTTATCACCATCAGAAATTCTGTAGGTTTAGTTTATTCACTTATTTACCTGCTCCCCCCCACCCCCGCTGTGAAGCTCTAGAGAGAGAGAGACTTTTACCTGTTTTGTTTATGACTATACCACCCCCCCATCTTGCCCTGGGGACTACAATAGTACCTGATCCTGACTCATGATCCATAAATATTTAAATTCAATATGAAATATTGAATGAGAGCATGAATTCTTATAGCAATGATATTTTTTAGTCAAAGTAAGTATTGTGTTATCAGTTTTACATATTAAGAAACAAAAGCCCAGGAGTTTCCGTGGCTGGTCTAAGGTCATGCAGATGGTAGTAGAGCCATCTAGAACCCTGGGCCATGACCTGTAGCCCTGGGTCTTTTAAGCAGTCAATTGCTGACTTCCCTTGTGGCTATTTCCATGCAGGGACATGAATGACTCTAATATGGGTTCAGGACAGGGCTGATCCACAGTCACGCAGACTTTCACTATAGTGAGAAGAGGGTATCTCACTATTGTCATTTCCTGGACAGAGAAATATGCATCTCTGCCCGCTGGGTTCAGAGCGGTAGTAATTATGAGAGTCTGGAAGGAAGTGAGAAAAGCATCGGGGACATTTAACAACCTTCACTGACCTGCTAATTATTATTTACAGTAAGACAGAGCATTTCCTCTGCGGAGGCAAAGACATAGAACATTATATATATATATATATACTTGAATCCCCATAGCATTCTCTGGAAGCAGACAGAGAACAGAAAGAATGAATGGGCAGATCAGAATGGACTTAGCCTTAGGAGATGAAAGGAATGAATCCTCACTGTCCTTTATTAAATTCCTCCCAGAAACTCTCCAAAGATGATATTAGAAAATATGAGAATCACATTGTAAACTCTTCAGAGGCTGGATCCTATTTTCATGCATCTCCTGCTGGTGTGATGCACAGCTTTGTGAAGGCAGGTTGGAGAAGTGTGTCTGAATTGACTGCCAAGGTTGAAAGAGGCTTTGATTCTGGGCTCTTCCAACCCTGTTCCCAGGACATGGACCATCCCTGGCCCGGCGCTGCCCAAGCCCTCCAGCTCCACTGACAGAGGCTCATACCAACTACAGCAGGCCTTTGTCTTATTATACTTCTTAGGTTGAATTACTGTGTGGCTCCTGTGAGGCTCACCCTTTAGTTCTCCTTCTGGACTCTGGAGTCAAAGAGGGTAAGTCTACTAAGTTAGTGTCAGCTAAGCACTTGTACCTACAACAAACATGTTCTCAGTACCTCACAGGCTCTAAAAGGCAGAACTCGACAACCAGTGGTTCTTGAAAGCAAGACTTCCCTGAAAGTCCTCCCAGGGTGTGTGTGTGTGTGTGTGTGTGTGTGTTATGGGGTGTGGACTGAGTGTTTCTAGTGTGATGGTGCAGAGCATGGTGTTGGAGTCAAGCTGTCTGGGCTCTGCTCCTGGCTGTGTCACACCGCTACATGGTTTGCATATGACACTTAGCCTCTCTGTGCCTCAGTTTCTCCATCTGTAGACTGAAAATAATAATAGTGACACCTTCATAGAGTTGTTGTGAAGATCAAATGAGCTAATCATGTCTGTGAAGTATTAGCACAGTGTCTACCTCACTCATTGGTAGCGCTTGATCCTGTGAGCCCTTATATGCTATTCAGCATCCTTCAGGAGGAAGCACTGATTATAATGTGCAGAAGATACCTGGGGGTCCTGGTGGGATTATCCTCGGTGCCACCCCTTCAGTCCTGCTCTTCTTCCGTCCCTCTTTATTCTACTCCATCCTTTCCCTAGTCTAGTCCCAAGAGACTATACTCCCAGCTGAACAGCCACTCCTTCTAGGGGGGTGTGGTCTGAGACACTTTCATAGGGGACCAGAGAAATCTGAAATTCTTCAAGGTCCAAAAGAATGATTCAGAGGGTGACACCTGAGTGTGGTGAGTGAGACAGGATATTTTGGGGGGTAAAGGGAAAAGTCTGCCCAGTATCCCCTCACACCAAGCGCCCCTTGACTCACCCAATGTGGAACATTGGTTGGATGTGTCAGCAGCATCATATCTTTCTCAAATGCTTTAATGGTAACATTCTCTACCTCTCAAATCATGACAAGCCTTCTGATATGGCAAGCCTGCATATTTGAATGAATTGCCAGATTCATTTAGTCAGAACTAGTGCTAAATCACATAAAATAAGAAGAAAACATGATTGGCAAATGGTATTAATGTTCCAAATGTTGGATGGGTTAGAAAAAAAAGAAAAGAAATATAAAGAAAGGAAGCTGATACTTTTGAGAGTCTGTTTTCACCAGGCCTGTGTGAGGCGGTTAGCATGCACCCTCCTTCCACGGCCCATGCGGTGGTGGCCATATTCACCTTATCTTCAAAGATGAGCAGTGAGCAACCCCAAGGAGCCTGCATTGAGTCAAGAAATCAAGAATCCCAACCCCAGTGGGTCTGTATCTGAAGGGAAAAACCTTGAGGAAGTAGGGGAAGTTTCGAGCCAGGGATCAGGGGACCTGGTTTCTAATCATGAGTACTGATGCAGGCTGGCTTCTGTTTCTTCGCATATAAAACAGGAATGAGAATATCTATTTAAATTTCTCCCAGGGTTTGTAAAGTTGAGTTTTGATCATTTTATTCATTTATGTGTAATATTTACTTATACGCACATGAACAGAAACATGCCTCCCCGCCACAGAACTACCAATGTCCATTCCTTGGGCCCCAACTCTGGCCCCACGCTCTGGATATAAGGCCCTAACTGTGTCAGTACTTAGTTTTAGTGATTCCTACCAGATGCTTAGATAATTCCTTTATACACCTGGGTCTTGAACTTGTTCCCTCTCTGCTATTACAGGGATTTTAGCACATTTACACTATCTGTCCTTTTCTCTGTATTTTTGCATAATACTCTTATCTTCCTAATCTCATGGTTCCTTTCATAGTTTGAAGTAATATACTTAAATTTTTGTTTTGTGATTCATCAACTTTTAAGGCAGTACTTATTGTCTTGCCACTGGAACAGAAGTGCCACAGGGGTGAGAATCTGTGTCCCTTTGGCTCCTTGCTGCCTTCCAGGGCTGGGGATCACCCTGACACAAGGAGGCACTCGCTTGCTATATGTCGGATGAAAGACTGTAACATCAGCCAAGAGGACACCTGCACTTCCTTCCCCACCCCACCTCCCCCACTTCCTTGTCAGAACTGTAGTATTCACTTTACCTTTTCAGGGTTTTTAAGATTTATATTCTAGGTCTTCCAAGTTGCATCTGTAGGCTGGTTTGAGAACCTGAAAAGAGATATACAGCATATAAAATACTGTGATTATGAAAATATTACATACTGCAGAACCAAGGAATGTGACCAAATTGCCATCCTGAACAAGGAGACCTTGGGTAGAGAACATTCCAGAAGCCAAAGCCAGATGGATGTTTCTTTCTTTTTTTTTTTTTTTTAACACAAGCAAATGCCATCGCAGCCAGTTGTTATCTATGGAGGAGAGTTGAGGGCTGTAAAACTCAGACAGGTCTTTAAATAGTGACTCCAATAGCTCCTGGGTGGCTTAGTAGGTTAAATGTCTGACTCTTAATTTCAGTTCAGATCATGATCTCAGGGTCATGGGATTGAGCCCTGCATCGGGGTTCCTGCTGGGCAAGGAGTCTGTTTAAGATTTTCTCTCTTCCTCTGTCCCTTCCCTTCCCTCTCTAAAATAACTAAATAAATAAATAATAAAAACAAATAAATAGTGACTCTATAGACCACCCCTATTCTTTCTATCTGTGGCTCTGATTTGGGAGTATCTCCAGTGCTTTGCTGGGAAGGGTGCCTCCTCCAGGCTAGTTCTCTTCCTGTATGTGTTTCTGGGGTGTAGATAATTCCACTCAGCTTTACCCACTAACATGATCTCATCTTCTTTGAGTTCTAGGCATTTGTAAAATCTTCTAGATTGCTGTTGGGATCCTTTCGTGTTTGTTATGGATTTATTCTTTTGCATTTATTTCGTGTTATTTCAACGAGATTTGGGAGGAAGTATAGAGATAAAAGGAGGCTCAAGATACCATTCTGAACTTGAGCATTTATTTTGAAACTTTTAAAATTGATGAATATTTCTTCAGGGAAGAACTATGAGGCCTTACGGTTCAGGTAAGGCAGGCTGTTTCAAGTGCGTGATCGATGGGGTCAGAGAACCAACATTTGCATCCCAAAAAACAGGGCTGTGTCATGTCCTTAGAGATAAATGAACAGTCCCATAGGTGCTACCTTGAGAGGTCATGTGTCAATGAGATGAGAAAAGAGAAAATAGTACTGGGATGAGAGGAAAGATGACAGGAGCATTTCATAGTTTATTTTCAAGTGCCAATAATTTGTATACCTGGAGATTCACTTTGCAGGCAAATGAACTGAGACTCATTGAGCTGAAGTTATATAGCAAGAAGTGTTGGGCTGGTGATAAGCAGAAGGAAGTCTGCAACCTAGTTCTGTCTTTTACATGTTCCGTGGGTAAATAATATTGGCCTTGTAGGTGTGGTGGGGACTGGGTGAAGCGACACATGGAGCGTACCCGGCACAGTGTGGGTTCTTAGGGACTGTTAATCCTCATTCCTTAGAGGCCATGGGATGGACCAGCACAGAAGAAAGATGAAAGATCTTTATACCAGCTCTGTTTGGTTTATTGCAGTCAGTTTCATATCTTCATTCTGTCATTCTGTCTCTTTTTGTCTGTTTATCTCCCTGTCTCTTCTCCACTCCCACCCCAACCCTCAGAGCTAGTAAAATCTTTAAGCAGACTTTGAAAGAAAATTGCATGGTATCAGCCACAGGAATGTGCTACCATTTCACAGTGGCCATCCGCAGCTCTCTCCCAGGACCCCAGATGGAGAAGCCCAGCTGGGCACAAGAGCCTTTAGTGGGTCAGCGGGGGAGGATGGGTGTTTCCTGGATGCTCTTTTGCCCTCTCAGACATTTCCCTTAAGATAGAATGATCCCCCAGTTAGGGGACCCTAGACCCCTGGTCTAAGGCAGTCGCTGTCGTTCCATGGTCAGGGGCTGCGGCAACGTTCTACTGAGCTCCTTTTCACCCCACTTATAGAGGTGTTGCTGGGAAATCACTGTTGGGGCCTGAGGGAAGCACATTATGGCATAATCAGGACTTGGCAGAGGATGATTTTAAAAGTGCTTTGTCTTCTTCTACAACGCTACCTGCAGATCTACTTGGTCACTTTGCCAGCAATAGTTCATAGGTCCACATGACTGCCAGGAAAACTGGCATGCCCATTGCCCACCAAAGTCTGAGTTAGCCCTGCCTTGTGCCCACCAGCCTCTTGTCTATAGACATTTCTTCTCGTGGTAAAGCAGATGCCACCATGAGCTCCCCAAACTCCCCAAGGTCAAGCCTCTCCCCCCACCAACCTCACTAGCTGTGTGACTTTAAGCAGTTTACCTAACCTCTCTGTACCTCAGTTCCCCCAACTCCAAAGTGGAGTGTTAACTTCAAAGTGGAGTTACCAATAGAGTTTATCTCAGAGGATTGGAATGGGAATTCAGGGAGTTAGTTTATACATGAAAAGCCCTAGGATAGTGTTCTCAACTTCATGCTGCCCAGAGCCCCTGGAGGGCTTGTTAAAACACAGATTGCTGGGTCCCACCCCAGAGTGTTCCTTCAGTTTGCATTTTTTTTTCTTGGTTTATTTATTTATTTATTTATTTATTTATTTATTTATTTATTTATTTATTTATTTATTTATTTATTGTATATTTTTTAGTTGGAGTTCGATTTGCCCAAAACCAGACAAAGATCCCACCAAGAAGGAGAATTATAGGCCAATATCCCTGATGAACACAGATGTAAAAAGTCTCAACAAGATACTAGTTTGCATTTCTAACCAGTTTCCAGGTGATAGCTATGCTGCCTGAGGACCCTCCTTTTTAGAACAATGCTGCCAGGGGAACTAGCACTGTATGATTTGTTATTCATCATTTACTTGAAAGATTAAAAAAAAAGGAATGCCACAGTATCTTTGGAATACATGGCCTGATTAAATAGTACTTTCAGAAGATTCTGGTTATCAAGGGATTAGCTAGCCCTCCTACAGAGCTGGAAGGCCTGGAGGAGGATTAGAAGGTGGTGGGGACCAGAGACAAGCACAGCAGCCTAGAGGCATTTCAGTATCCAGGAGCCCTGTGGGCCTCCGCTGCTGAATTTATGGGTCAAAAAATGAGACAGGCTCTGGGGAGCCAGATAAGGCCTGCCTTGCCTCACTCCCCAAGTATTTTGCTCTCAGCGTGGTACCAGGTGCCGTGGAGAAATCATGACACGAACGCCTGGGCTGCTGCCTTCAATGATCTCACTTACCCAGTGAAGTTTACCACACACCAAACAATAAGAAGACACTGTAGGTGCTTAAGATCGGACACGGTGCCACCATAGATGCTGTCAGAGGTGACTCTGGGTCACAGTGCTGGAGACGGTGCACCCGCTGACTGGTGCTGCAAGCTTGCTCCCCCGTATTCTAGTGTATGGCCTTGGAGAAGATGCTCTAGCTGGCTGAGCCTCAGTTATCCCCTCTGTGATGGACAGGATTGCCCCCTCCCAGGGTCCCTGCGACAACATGAAGCACTGCAGAGCCCTGGGAGAGCAGGGACCTGTACATCCCAAGCACTGCGGCATCCCTAGCTGGTCCCTGGGGGTGTGGCAGGTGTGCCTTACTTTTGGTGGAATGAGCACACTCGGGAGTGCAGCGCTCACAAGGTGGGCTCAGCATGGGTGGGGGCTCAGCATGGGTGACCATCCTTGTTATTTGGGGTGAGGACTGGCCTGATTAGGGGAGGCCATTGGTAGATGCAGCAAGGGCTCTGGATCAGGAGGGACGGCCGGGAAGAGGACGGCAGAAGAAAGAAGGTATTTCGGATGTGGCCAAGGGCATAAGGCAAGGTGGGGAAGTGAGCAAGGAGCATGGTGTAGTCTGGGGAAGCGAGGAGGGGAAGGCTGAGGAATAAGCCTGCTGGGTAGGGGGCTGGTGAGGGAGGGGAGCCCCAGGGCCTGTGCTTCCAGCGAGGGCTGTTCCTCTCCCCACGACTTCCTTCTCCTAAAAACCAAGAGGCAAAGAGCACAGGTCACAGTTTCATTTTGTTTCCCTTCTAACTGACAATGTGTTTTTTTTTTTTTTAAGATTTTATTTATTCACGAGAGACACACACACACAGAGAGAGAGAGAGAGAGAGAGAGAGAGAGAGAGAATGAGAGGCAGAGACACAGGCAAAGGGAGAAGCAGGCTCCATGCAGGGAGCCCAACGTGGGATTCGATCCCAGGACTCTAGGATCAGGCCCTGGGCTAAAGGTGGATGCTAAACCACTGAGCCACCCAGGGATCCCCAACAACGCATTTTGATAGAAAAGATCAACCCAGGCATAAAGGACCATTTCATAACGTTCTCCCATCGTGTCTCGGAGCCTTAGATCATTCCGTGCTCAGGAGGCTTTCCACAATTTGGCTGCAGCTTAACATTCCAACTTCATCTCCATTTCTTCCTGTATAGGACTTTGCTGGCTCCCAAAACCAGGGTCCTACCTGGAAAACTCCTATTCAACCTTCAGGACCCAGTCAGTGCCTCCTCCCTACCCCGGCCCAGTAAGAAGAGGTAACTTGTGCTGCAGCCCGCATTTCCGGGGCCTCCAGCCTGGAAGGAGAAACACAGTTGAGCAAAGCTCCCTGGTTCCAGCCCCAGCCCCCCCGGTGACTCTGGGAGTCTCAGCCGCCCTTCCAAAGCCTCCTTCTCTAGTTTTCCTCTGAGTCTCCAGAAGGTGTCATCTGTGTGCTCCTGCGTGCAGCTCTCTATCCCCTCTTGACATTTGTCAGCTTCCTTGTCTGCTGAACGGGGGGCGGGCTGCCAGGTTGCGCAGCTCCTATCAGCTGCTGCCGTCTGAGGCCACAGCGTGGAAGGCTGTGCTCCCTTTCCCGCCGTCCCAGGGCCGTGGCCTGGCTCCGGGCCTGCGCTGCGGCCCAAGTCCTGAATGCAGACAATGAGAGTACAAGGCTACGAACAGGCTGTGGAGAGCTCACACTCGCCTTGCCCTTCCGTGCACCAGGACGACCCTGACCGCTTCCGTGGAACCTCCGCCTTCCTCCTCACACTTGCCCAGAAGCAAGCACGGATGGTGCTCCCATTCCACAGGCGGGGACCCCAGCACCAGCGGCGCTCAGGTGTCTAAGTGACCTGATGTCTGCGCACGTTTTCAAGGCTGGGAGAGGGCAGCTGTCAGTGGAAACCCAGGTCAGCTCGGCTCCAGAGTCCAGAGCCTTCGTCTGGCCGCCCTGGTGGGCCAGCGGCTCCCTCGAGATGCAGCAGGGCAGTCAGGCCTGCCAGTTCCCTCGGCAGCCGCTCAGCTGGGAATCTCTGCCT